>NW_006399849.1:1801704-1821649 GCF_000299155.1 Elephantulus edwardii | reverse complement strand
CTAGAAACCTGGTGGAAGGTCACCCTGAATTGGTTGACTTGGCTGCCTGGTTTCTCGAGAGTGATTTGGTGTGGTTCTCCCCGCCCCCCCCCCCAATATAGCTAATGAGTTTTTCCCTTTGTATTTGAGGTCGCTTGGGTTAGCAGTAGAGAGGTGATGACCTAGTCAGTGGAGAGTTGTGCTGCCCACCCAAAGGCAGTGCCTCTCTGACAGCCTCCTTGCATGTGGTTTAGAGTCTCTGAAAAACCCATTGGATACTTCGCCGACAAGGAAGATACTGCCATCACAAAGGTGGTTTTCCCAGGGCGAGGCTTATCCATATGCGCAATTTCTCGAAATGGGGGAAACTCATAATTTGTGGCAGTTGGGAACTGTGTTTGCGCTTTCCCTGTTAAAAAAAAAAAATTGAAAAAAAAATACCACTGCAGGGTCAGCTGTGAATCAGCTCTGACTTGATATTTTCTGTTAGTAACTGAAAGCATCATTCAGCCCTTAATGTGAAAAGAGAAATTATACCACATTGAACTTTAAAAGTTTACTTAACAACACTAATAATAGATGTCACCCTCACTTGGACTAGAGTTTCTTCCAGTGTTTTTCTCCTCAGATCAACTTTGCTGAAATACTGCTGTTACTGTCATTTTCTCCTTAGATGAATTTGGGTTCACTGTATTCTTTACATATTTCTTAACATTTGGAGTATAATGTAATGGATAGTTTTTCACATTTTTAAAAATCTCTGATTATGAGTGTGTAGTTTAAAGTCTGTTGTTGGGGAAAAAATAGCATTCATAGTACATTTGAGAAGTTTATATATGTTCAAGACTGTTTTTTCTTAGTTGATATATCTTGTTAAAATGATTGAGCTTCACGACATACTGGCTTTTTAAAAATTTCCCTCAAATCAGTTTGTAAAGTTACCTTCTCTCACTCATTAAGCCTGTATCAGAAATTCACAGATATAAAAAAGAATATTTGTATTCTTACATATGTTAGTAACCTAAAATCATGTTTCAGAAGCCATTTACTCCATAAATAATAATGATGGAAATTATATATAATAATGATTTTAACAGTCTTTTAATACTGTGCATATTTATGGGTACTGTGTGCATGATGGAATTGGTGGAAGATCAAAGAAGAAAATGATCATTTACATTAAATGATGGTGTTTCCACATAGATATAGATGTCTCAAATACATCTGCCATACTTTTCCTTTTTCCCCCCTATAAAAAAGGTGTATTGCTTCCACCCACTTCTGTATTGAGCAAAACACTAGTAGTAACTGTTGTAAGTAAACTTTACAGATGGATGTGCAGTAATGTCTGAAACAGTAGTAATCACATGACTGAAGAAGGGCTGCTTGAGATAGCTGTTTAATTGGTGACTGTTTCTCCATGCTAGCTCATAGTGAGTGATTCAGTTCATACTTTTTCCCATCATTGATGCTCATATTTAATATAGCTTATTCCAAGGACAAATTTATTCTTATCCTTCAAGACGGCACAGAAACTCATCCCAGTTAAGTCTCCACTGATCACTAAAATCACATTGTCCTTGGCCTCTTGACATCCTGAATCGCTTTGTACCACTCATGAGACAGCATATTTCCTTAAGCATTATTATTTGGGTGCATTTTTCTTAATATTATATTTCCAGAGTTCTAGGGGTGGGGGTAGTATGGAGAATGGGATGGTAGAGGTTAAAGTACCTTTAGTCACTTCAACCAGAGCACAGATCTTACAGGATTATATTTTCTGATGCACTATTGTTTATTGTTGTTACATGCCAAAGTCCTAGCAACCCTGTGAAAAACATCTGAACCCTTGCCTAAGCAACCCTGTAAAAAAATAGATCTGAAACCTGGCCTAATCTGTGTCATCCTCATCATCCGTGACGCACTTGAGCCCATTGCTGCAGTCATTACATCATTTTGTCTGGCCGAGGGCCTTATTCTCTTTGTTTTCCACCTTTTCAGGTATGTTGTTCCTCTCCAAGGAATAGCCTTTCCTAGTAACATGCCCAAAGTGTATGAGATAAAGCTTAATATTCGTGCCTCCAAGAAGCACTTTGGCAGCACCTTTTCTAAGACATAGTGTCCTAGTGCATATTAGACTACTAACTGAAAGGTCATCCATTTGAACCCACCAGCTGCTCTAAGCTAGAGAGATAGTCTTTTCTCATAACTATTTACAGCCTCAAATACCCAGTGGAAGTTCACTATGAATTAGACTCAACTTTATAGCAGTAGGTGGTGGTGGTGGTGGTGGTGATAGAAAATGAGTAATCTATTGAGTTTAAAATTTTTCTTTTGTTCGTAGAGCTTTCAGAGCCTGTTATTTCAGAAATGAATTGCCAGTCCTGCTTCTTAGCTTGTCCTAGTCTAGAAGCTCTATTGAAACCTGTCATATTTATGGCATAGCTTCCAATCACCGTAGGTTATTCTGCTGGTATTTCAGATGCTGGTGGCATGGCTTCTGGTATCACAGTAACATGTAAGCTACCACAGTATGGCAAACTGATAAGACATTCGTATTTGAAGTTAAAGAAGTCTTGACGTACTCCCTGAAAAAAGACCAAAGACTACATCCTTCAATATGGATTACAAATCAGTATCAAAAGGCTTCTTCTGTAACAGTGGGCAACATCATGATCAATGGAGAAGAGATTGTCATTGTTATTGATTTCATTTTGCTTGGATACACAATCAGCACCCTTGTACCAGCAGTCAGGAGATCAGGAAACATATTACACTGGGGATGTCTGTTGTCAGGGACATCTCCAAAGTGCTAAAGAGCAAGGGTGTCAGTTTAAAAACTAAGATGCACCTGATTCAAGCCAGATTCTTCTGCATTGTTTGCTATACATCCTTGAAGGTTGGACCAATAGGAAAGACTAAAGAAGAATTGATGCCTTTGAATTGTGGTGCTGACAGAATCTTGCATATCCCATCAACTGCCAAAAGAACAAATTTGTTTTGGAAGACGTGCAACCAGGGTGCTCCTTAGAGGCAAGAATGGTGACACAACTCACATCCTTTGGACATATTGTCAAGAGGGGCTAGGCCATAGAAAGAAATATCATGCTGGGGAAGAAAGACCCTTAACAAAATAAATTAACAGAGTTACTATGACAGTAGGCTTGAACATGAGGCAGAGATCACAAGTATGGTGAAAGATAAGACAAGGTTCCCATCTATTGTTTATAGGGTAATTATGACAGAAAAGACTGTCTCTTCTCCATCGTGATGTTGCCTATTGTTAACTAACACTAAGCTTGAGTTGAGTTTCTGTATTTTAAAAGTTAGAGAAGGAAGCTCTAATGGCCTAGTAGTAAGGAAATTGCTGCCAAGCCAGAGATGGAGGAGGTAAATTTCTCATTTTGGAAGGCCACCAGAGAGCAGTGTGTAGAGCATATTGAAGTAATCCCTTGTAGAAAATGATACAAAATAGTTATTAGAACATGGAAAAGCCAAAAGTATCTTTGTAGGATTATAGGAGAAATGAAGCATTACTGAAAAGAGTGCTGTTTATTAGCACTTGAAATCCATGAGAAATAAAAGGTTTTTAATAATTTATCAGTTGGGAACTTTGAAGTTTAAAGTAGACAGTATTTAGAAAATATTTTAAATGACCTAGTTCTTACATAAAAATCCTGGAACTCTTGTGTTCATGCAGAACCTGTTCATAAACCAAGAGGAGAACAAGGAGATGCTACTTGCTTTAAAATCAGGAAAGATTTATCCCAGGATTATTTATCCCCTTTCAACATACATTTAGTAGATAATCTGAGCAGATGGACTGCATGAAGAATGTGGCATTAGGATTGAAGAAGTACTCATTACCAACCTGTGGTATGCAGGTGATAAAACCTTGCTTGAAACATTTCAGTCACAAAAGGACAAATACTGCATAACACTGCTGTTAGAAAATAGGACTGACATGGGGGTTGGGGAGAGAATAGGAAAAGAATGGATAGATAGTGAACACTGCATAGGAACAGTTGAGAGGAAGAACTGTCTGAAAGGAATGTATGATTAGGCATTATGTGTATGACAACATCTGGACGAAGAGGTGCATTACAGAGTGAACTAGGGGAGAGGATAATATGCCACTATTCCTGTAAACTTTCATTAAAATCACAATAAAAATTTTTACAACAACAAAAACTATTTTTTTAAAACAAAACCCTTTTTTAAAAAAAAAAAAGAGGCCTTGAGGCACATATCCAGTATATACGGATTACACCCCTCAACATAAAACCAAAATCTTCAAAACTGGATCAAAAAGCAACATGAGAAAATAAAAGATTTATGTCAAGAATTTCATTATATTTAGATCCACAGTTACATCCATGGAAGCAGTAATCATGAAGTCAGTGTATTGCTTTGCGCAAATCTGCTGCAAAAGATCCCTTTTAGAGTATTCAAAAGCAAAAATACTCCCTTGAGGACTAAGGTACTCCTATCTCAAGCCAGGATATTTCAATTGCCTCATACACCAGAAAGTTAAACGGTATGAAAGATTGAAGAAGAATGTATGTATTTGAGTTATTAACAGAGAATACAGAATATACCATGGTCTATCAGAACAGTCAGCAATTCTACCTTAGAAAGAGGACATAATATGTGGCAGCAGGTCAGTGAAAAATAGGAAGACAGTGAGATTGAGACACTGGCTACAGTCAAACCCAAACATATAATAATTGTGAGGATGGCACAAGAATAAGCAGTGTTTCATTCTGTTGTATATAGGGTAACTTTGAGTCAGAACCTAACAATTATTTATACCTTGAAATAGTTAATTGTATGCTAATTCAACTCTATTTCATATATATATATATATATATATATCTATATCTATATATATCTTTGTTGTTGTTACGTACCTTCAAGTTGCCTGTGACTTACAACCCTATGTACAGCAGCTCTGGTCCTGAGCCAGTCTCACTGATTCCAGCACACGTATCCCTATGGCCCTGGTTACTGTATCAGTCCATCTTATCTGGGGTCTTTCTCTCCTGTGCTGTCCCTCCACCCTTCCGAACATGATGTCCTTCTCCAAGGACCACTCCCTCCTGGCCACATATCCAAAATACGTAAGATGGAGTTTCAAAATCCTAGCCTCCAAGGGGAAACTTGGTTTCACCCTCTCCAAGTAAGACCTTTTTGTTTTCTTTGAAATCCATGGTTTGTTCAAGACTCTTCTCCAGCACCGCATCTCAAATACATTGTTCCTAGCTGGTCCGAGTGCAGTGGAGGCCACAACTAATTGATCACAGTCAGTTACAGATTTCTTTGTTCAAATACATTGTTCCTTCTTTTGTCAGACTTAAGTCATTGTTCAGCTCTCTAATGCGTAGTAAGTAATTGTAAAGACCATGGCCTGAATCAGGTGCACCTTAGTCTCTAGACTGTCATCATTGCTTTTTAGTACTCTGGAGAGGTCCCTGACAGCAGATTTTCCCTTGAAAATCCAGTGAACAATTAGATTAGCAGTGAATGAATGAGTGTGAAATGGTATCTATTTTTTTTATTAAATTTTTGAAGCTCAACATCAAGAAAACAAAGATTCTCACCACTAGGCCAGGTGGCAGCACCGTGATAGGTGAAGAAGAGATTGAGATTGTTGACAATTACAGCTTGCTCAGCTCCACAATCAGCACTCTTGGCACTAGCCGTAAAGAAGTCAAAAGACTAGTTGCTTTGGAAAAATCTGTCAAGGATCTCTCCAGAGTACTAAAAAGCAACTATGTCAAGTCTGTAGACTAATGTGCGCCTAATCCAGGCCATGGTCTTCACCATTATTTGCTTTGCATAAGAGAGCTGGACAATGACTTAAGGCAGAAGAAGAATTGATATCTGGAGAAGAGTCTTGAACATACCACAGACACCAAGGGGGAGAAAAAGTCTATTTTAGAAAGGGTAAAACCAAGTTTTCTCTTTAGAGGTTAATCTCACAGACCCTGCATGAGGTGGATTAATAGAGTAACTGGGGCAATGGGGGTAGGTGTGTCAGGATCACTGAGACTGGCTCAGGACAGGGTAGGGTTCAGAGCTGCTGTACATAGGCCGCAAAGAGTCACAGGCAACTTGACAACACGTAACAGCATATCAACAAAGAGAGTTTTATAAGTGACGTTGAATAAGTGAATGGGGAATTTAGGCAAAATGGAGTGATGTGTCTTGTTGTTAGGTGCCATCAAGTCAACTGTGGACCTAAAGCAACCCTGTGAACAATGATGAACCCTGCCGTGTCCTGCACCATTCTCACAGTCTCTGTCATGCTCGTGCCCGTTGTGGTAGTCATTGTGTCAATCTACCTTATTGAAAATCTTCCTTTCTCTAACCCTCTACCTTACCCAATAGTGAGGTGAAGTTTCATCATTCTTGCTTGTATGGAATACTTAGTTGAACTTCCTTAAAGACAGGGTTGTTTGGGTTTTTTTGTTTGGTGTTTTTTTTGTTTGTTTGTTTGTTTGTTTATTTTGTCAGTCCATGGGATGTTCAGATGTATAGATTCTAAATCAGTTTTATTTATTTATTGTCTAACTTTCCTGTGTATTGGGAATAATTGAAAATACCGTGGCTTAGGTCACGTGCACCTTGGTCTTAAAACTGACTTCTTTGCTCATTGAGAAGTTTAACATTTCATTGTTGGTTAACCCTAAGTTCAGTTTTTGTTATAATCTCTGAAAAGTGAAATGGAAGGAATATTTCTTTTAAAAGTTAAACACAGTGGCCAAAGGACTATAAGAATATCTACCAGGGCCAAATTATGTTTTACTTACTGTCAAACAAGTTATTTTCTTCACGTTTTAATTGGATATTTATTTTATCCTAACTTCACCTATATAAACAATTTTAAGGAAAGACAGGATCAGAAGGCAGCATATTTAATGATAGAGTCTATATTCTGCTAAAAACGACCCCTCTGATCAAACCCATGGCCAGAACCTATCTACTTTCTCAATGAGGACTGAGGATCACTGAATTGACTTCAACTCATATTGACCTATGTACTGCAGGTTGAAGCATTCCCAAATCCTGTACCTTCCTCACAATCCACTGTTCATTGTACTCACTTTCATTGAGAGTCCTCCTTTCATTGGGCGAGTGAAAAGTGAGGAAATAAGGAAGAAGGGTAATGTGGGTCACCTTTTAAGACCTGGAAACAAAGAAGAGCTAAGGATCTCGGAATTAATTTCTAGGACACTTGGAAACTACTGTAGGACTTAATCTCCTAAAGGCAGTAATAGGAGTTAGTGATTAGTAGTAGATTAGAAGGAGAGAAGTACTGAAAATGAGAGAGCTAGCAAGGGTAAGATTGCATCAGTCTAGGAGGGTAAGCAGCTTATTATAGTAGTCACTGTCAGTTCGTCTCATGGACGCCACTATTTCAAGCATGATAGTCCCCTTCCAGAGACTACTTCTTCTGACATATGCCCAAAATATGTGAGACTAAGTTTTATCAGCCTTGCCAACAAGGAGCACACTCTGGTTATACTTTGTCCAAGACAGATTTGTTTGTTTTTGACAGTCCACAAAGTATTCCGTATTCTTTACCAGCACTACAATTCAAAGACTTGTATTCAAAGGGTTTTCTTTCTTCCCTATTTATAACTATCACATGTATATGAAACAATACATGGGTTGTAATAAAGACCATAGTCTTTAACATGGAATCCTTGCTCTCTTATTTCAGAAAGGTGTTTGGCAACTAATTTGCACATTGCAATACTGTGAATTGTTGAAAAGAAGTAGATAATGAATGAGTTGCCTTTGTTATATTTAGGAAAGGAACAAGTTAAAGACTTGGCCAATTTTTCTGCTGTTGTTGTTGTTGTGTGCCATCAAGTCACTTGTGACTCATAGCAACCCTTTGTACAACAGCTCTGAACCCTGCTCTAGCCTGAGCCAACATTATTGTCTCTGACACACGTCTCTGAGTCAATCTATCCCATCCAGGGCCTTCCTCTTTTGCACTGGTCCTCCTCCCTTGCAAGCATAATGTCCTTCTCTAAGGATTGGTCAGTCCCTCCTTCCAAAATGCCCAAATTAGTCAGGCAGAGCTTCAGAATCCTTGCTTCCAGTGAGCAGTCTGGTTTCACCCTCTCCAGGATGAACGTGTCTGTTCTTTTAACAGTCCATGGTATTTTCAATACTCCTCTCTAGCACCACAGCTCAAAGGCATCAATTCTCCTTCTATCATCCCCAGTCATTCTCCAGCTTTCTGATACCTAGCAAGTAATTGCAAAGACTATGGTCTGTAACAGGCACACCTTAGCCTCCATCCTTTTTTTTTTTTTTTTTTTTTTTTTTTTTGCTCTTTAATACTCTGGAGAGGTCCTTGACAGCAGACTTTCTCAATGCAGCTCAATGCAGTTCGTCTTTTAATTTTCTGGTACCAAGAGTGTTGATTGTGGAGCAAGCAAAGTAAAGCTGTTAATAATCTCTCTCTCTTCATCCTCTATCATGCTGCCACTTGGGCCAGTGGTGAGAATCTTTGTTTTCTAGAGGTTGAACTTCAAACCATATTTAAGGCTGTAGTTCTTGATCTTCTGCAGTAAGCGCCTCAGGTCCTCCTCAGTTACAGCAGGCAAGGTTGTGTCATCTGCATAATACAGGTTGTTGATAGTATTCCACCAATCCTGATATCACATTCCTCTCATGGAGCTCAGCCTTCTATATGATCTGTTATGCATTTATATTAAAAAAGTATGGAGATAGGACACATCCCTGGCGTACACCCTTCTTGATTTTAAACCTTACACTGTTTCCATACTGTGTTCTGATGACTGCCTCCAATTCCAAGTATAGGTTTCTCATAATCTGGATCAAATAAGTGTTCTGGGATTCCCTTTCTTCTCAGAGTTAGCGACAGTTTGTTTTGATTTACACACTCAGATTGCCTTTGTATAATCAATGAAGTACAGATAGACATTCCTTGGGAACTCTCTCCTATCAGACAAGATCCATCTAACATTAGCTTTGATATCCCTAATGCCACAATCTCTTCTAAACCCAGCCTGTACATCCAGCAGTTCTCTGTTGATATGCTGTTCCAGTCATTTTTAGATAATATTCAGCAGAATCTTGCTTGCATGTGATACTGATGATACTGTTTGATCATTTCAGCACTTTGTCGGGTTATGTCATCTGTATATTACAGATTGTTAATGACTCTTCCTTCAGTCCGGACTCCACATTCTTATACAGCTTCTAGAGTGGGTCACTCAGTGTACAGATTGAATAGGTATAGAGAAAGGATGCAAGCATGATGCACACATTTACTGATTTAAAATTTTTATTTTATTTTATTATTTTTGTGTGTGAGTGTACCGTCAAATCAGATCTGACTGGTACAGGAAGAGATTGTCCCTCCTTCCCCGGCAGAGCATCTGGTGGATTCAAACCGTGAGCCTCTGGGATTGTAGTTGCAGCTCCTTGCCACTAGGCCACCAGAGCTCCCCTAGTTTTTTTAAATTTTATTTTTTTATTTTTACTGATTTTTAAACCATGTGTAATCCTTTGTCTTGTCCAGAAAATTGCTTATTGGTTTATGGATAGGTTTTGTGTGAGCACTGTTGAGTGTTCTGGGATTCCTATTCTTATTAGTGTTAGCAGAATGTGTTATTTTCTACATAGACAGATGCTTTTTTTTAAAAATAATTTTAATGAACATTTACAGAGAGTTTGGATTTCCATTCATTCATTGCTGCACTTCTCTACCCGCCCAGCCGTCTCCCCCCACCCCCCAGTTCGCTCCTCTCTTTCAAAAGTAAAAGAAAAACTCCCTCCCTGGTACACAATGCCCCCGTACCCCTCCCACTGCCCCAAGTACATTCCACTATGCAACTTTAATTGTGGATTCTTGTGATAACCATAATAACCTATCATACATCGCTTCTAAATTATTCAGTCCCTCATCTGTTTCAGTGCAGTATGCACAATTTATCCAGTTTTTCTCAGTCTTATCCCCACCCTGATATCAGTCCCATTTTACAGCAGTGGCATCATGCAATATTTGTCCTTTTGTGACTGAGATATTTCGCTCAGCATAATGTCTCCAGGCTCACCCATTTTTAATAATATTGAATGAGTTCCTTGTTTTTCAATGCAGCGTAGTATTCCATTGTGTGAGTATACCACAGCTTCTCTATCCATTCGTTTGTTGATGGGCGCCTGGGTTGTTTCCAACTCCTTGCTATTGCGAACAGAGCTGTGATAAACATGGGTGTGCATATATCTGCTTGGATGTCAATTATGGTCTCTTTGGGATGTATTCCCAGTAGTGAAATTGCTGGGTCAAATGGTATCTCTATTTGCAACTTTTTGAGAAAGCACCATACCGCCTTCCACAGTGGTTGCACCATTTCACATTCCCACCAACAGTGAATAAAGGTTCCAGTTTCTCCACAACCTCGCCAGGATTTGTTGTTTGCTGTTCTGTTAAATTTTGCTATTCTGACCGGGGTGAGATGATATCTCATAGTTGTTTTGATTTGCATCTCTCTTAGAGCTAGGGATTTTGACCATTTCTTCATGTGCTTGTTGGCCATCTGAATGTCTTCCTTGGTGAAGTGTCTGTTCATATCCTGTGCCCATATCCTCTTCCTCCAATCCTGATGCCACATTTGTCTTCATAGAATCCAGCTTCTCGAATGATTTGTTCAGGATACTGATTTAATAGTAAAGAAAAGATGCAGCACGGATGCACTCCTTTCTTAATTGAGAGGAAGGAGTGGAGCTATAACTGGCAGAAGTGAAAAAAAGGTTTTGTGACGTTGGCCAAATGGCAGGGCCCAGCAAGACTGAAATTTAGAGAAGCTGCCCTCAATGAAGAATTACATCCTGAATGTGCTCGACCTAAATTGTAGTCTTTCACCTATCTGATATACACCCACCCCATAATCATGAGTATTGTGTGTCAATTCTTTGTCTCCATTGCGGTGATTCGTGTTCAGATTGATAGCGGTAGGCACAAGAGTGTGGAGTCAAGCCTTACCTCAGAGGAATCTGCTTTGTGTTATTGATGATGTTGATGCAGATTCTTCCTCCTTGTAGAATTAGTGGAGGTCAAACACTATCACACCTATCACACTGTTTTTAGAGAAAAAAATTACATGGCTCATTTCATTGCAGTGGTCTGAAACCAAATCCCTGATATGTCCAAGGTATGCATGTATATGGGGTGAGGTGGGTTTTTTCTATATTATAATAGACTTCCCAGTGTTTCTGGTAGCTCAGCTATTCAAGTCATCTGATGCACTTTCAGGGTATAAAGCAAGGATTTTTTCATAGAAACTATTTCTGTCCGTTAAAGCAAAATATTAAATAGCTTTTATACTTGATAAAAGCATTCTAAAGTTCTGTAATTTTTTCAGAAAGAAATCATGCTCTTTCCCAGCTATTAATTTTATTGTCTAAATTTAGATCCTTCTTTATCACAAGAATTTCAAGCATAAACCTTGCTATCATGTCATAGGATATATCAGATAACTGTATTATCAGGTAAAAAAACTCATTACAGCAACATTATAAGAATGTGCTGACATGAAAGTTTGGTTTAGGTGCCTGTTGAGTTTTAGTGATCTTTGTTTTATTATTATTGTTTGAACTTGTTTTGATAATGCATGTGGGTTGAGAGAGGGTGTGTTTGTGCTGCAGTTTTATAGAGTAATACATTGCTTTAACCTTACTACTTGCTCTTTTGGATTCCTTTTGAAAACCATATCTAAATTAAAAGTAAATAAAATATCTTAATACTTTGTTTCCTACCTTACAGATCTTTTCTTTATACCTATGTACGTGCTTCTGTCTCCATCACCAGAGTGTTGGTGTTCTTCAGGATAGAACTGCTGCTGTACTTCTCAATCAGCATCCTTTGCCTGGATGACCAGAACACTTATTTTTTAGCACAGGCAGAAATAAAAAATTCATCATGTCTAAAATTGAACCTCAATCTTCATGCCCTTCTAGACCCCAAATCTAATTCTTCAGTTTGTTATCTCAGTTCCTTGCTCTTTCCTAATACCATATCTTAGCTTCAATTTTGATAGCTCACTTTTCTGCATGTTGTAGCTAAGCTCAACATGGCTTCCTAGACCTTGGGAAAATAGGATGGGTATCTCTATTCTGTTTTCTTTTCACTTTATTTGAGGTACAGTATTCTCTAGTATACAGAGCAAAGCACTTCTTTATCCTGCACCATCCTCCCAATTTCTGTAATAATTGTTTGCAAAGCCATTATGTTGTCTATCACATTGAGGCTCTTTTGCTCTTTTTTTTGCTGACCTAGCATTATGAGCTTTTCTAAGGACTGCTTCCTACTGATAACATGCCCAAGGTATGTGTGAGAGAGTATCACCATCCTCACTTCTCAGCAACATTCTCATTGCATTTGTACTATAGATAAAAAAGTTTAAGTGTGTACTTTTTTACTGCAGATGGTATATTTTATACTATGATGGTTCTTTAAAAATTTTTTCTATTTAATAACTATCTTGAAGAAATTTTTTATTTGTAGTCTGTAAATGCTCTCATAGCTATATTTTATGAGTGTTTAAGTACACCCCCATTTATTTAGCCTTATTAAACTTATTTAACTTTTATTGATGACCTAATTTTATTATATCTAATTTGTCCCTAAAAAGTGTATGTTGTTGTTATGTGACGTTGAGTCACTTGTAACTCATAGCGACCCAATGTACAAGAGCCTTAAACCCTGCTCTATCCTGTGACAACCTCACCATCTACGACACACTTACTTCCACAGCCCAATAACAGAATCGATCCATCTCATTGAGGGACTTCTCTCCTGCATTGTCCCTCCAGTCTCTCAAACATGATTTCTCTCTCCAAGGACTGATCCCTCCATGCAGCATGCCCAAAGTATGTCAGATGAAAAAGCTTCAGAATCCTTGACTTCAAGGAGCAGCCCAACTTCACACTCACCAGGACAAACCTGTTTGTTCTCCTAGCAGTCCATGTCTTCTCCAGCACCACAGCTCAGAGGCATCAATTCTCTTTCTATCATCCCTAGTCACTGTCCAGCTCTCTGATGCATAGCACGCAGTTGTGAAGACTATAGGCAGGATCAGGCACACCTTAGTCTCCAGCCTGACATTGTTGCTCTTCAGTTCTCTAGAGAGGTCCCTCACAGCTGACTTTTCCAGTGTAATCCATCACTTGATTTCCTGTCTGCTGGTACCAAGAGTGTTGACTGTGGAGCCAAGCAAACTAAAACTGTTAACTATCTCAATCTCTTCACCATCCATACTGATGCTGCCAGTTGTTCCAATGGAGAGAATCTTTGCTTTCTTGATGTTGAGCTTCAATCCATATTTAAGGCTGCAGTCCTTGACCCTCTGCAGCAAGCGCTTCAGGTCCTCCTCATTTTCAGCAAGCAGGGTTGTGTCATCTGCATAACACATGTTGTTGATGAATCTTCCACCAATCCTGATGCCACATTCCTCCTCGTACAGCCCAGCCTCCTGGATGATCTGTTCTGCATACAGATTGAAAAGGTATGGAGACAGAATACATCCCTGGCGGACCCCTTCTTGATTTTGAACCATATATATAGTGTCTCCTTGCTCTGTTCTGATGACTGCCTCTTGGTCCAAGTATAGGTTTCTCATAAGCATAATTAAATGTTCTGGGATTCCCATTCTTCTCAGAGTCAGCCATAGCTTGTTGTGATCCACAGAGTTAGAAGCCTTTGCATAGTCAATGAAGCATAGGTAGACATTCATCTGGTACTCTCTGCTTTCTGCTAAGATCCATCTAACATTAGTTATAATATCCCTAGTACCATTACCTCTTCTAAATTCAGCCTGCACTTCTATAAGTTTTCTGTTGATATATTGCTCCAGTTGTTTTTGGATAATATTCAGCAAAATCTTGCTTGCATGTGATATTAATGATATTGTTCGATAATTTCCACACTCTTGAATGTCTTTAAACCTTCTAGCTTTTAGACACAGATGGATATATCAGTAGGGTAAAGCCCTAGAAGTAGAATTATGGTTCATAAAGTGGTCTATTTGTAATTTTGATCAATTTTGTTATATTTGCTGTCTATAGAGAAATAGGTAATTTTACTTTTCACTAGTATATGAGGATTCTAATTTCTCAACATCTTTTCCAAAAGCTGTAATTGTTTAATTCCAATTCATGGTGACCCTGTAGAACAGAGTAGAGCCACCCCTAATGTTTTCTAGGATGTACTGCTTGTGGGAACAGATTCCCAGTTCTTTTCTCCAAAGTAGCAACTGCTAGATTTGAACTGCTAACTTTTCTTTTAGTATACAAATGCTCAATTATTGCACCACTAGAGCTCCTTTAGCTATGCTAGAGGATGTGATGTGACATGTCATTGTGAATTTTATTTGTATTTTCCTAATAACTCATTAGGGAGCTATGGTGGCCTGTTGTTTTGTTGTTGTTATGTGCCATTGAGTCGCTTGCGACTCATAGCGACCCTATGTACAACAGCCCTAAACTCCGCTCTGTCCTGAGCCAGTCGCACTGTCTCTGACACTCCCATCCCAATTATCCCAGTCACAGAATCAATCCACCTCATAGAGGGCCTTCCTCTCCTGCGCTGTCCCTCCACCAAGCATGATGTCACTCTCCAAGGACCGGTCTCTCCTCACAACATGTCCAAAGTATGTTAGACGGAGCCTCAGAATCCTTGCCTCCAAGGAGCCACCCAGTTTAACCCTTTCCAGGACAAATCTGTTTGTTTTCCTAGCAGTTGATGGTATTCTCAATACTCTTCTCCAGCGCCACAGCTCAAAGGCATCAATTCTCCTTCTAGCCTCCTTGGTCATTGTTCAACTCTCTGATGCATAACAAGTGATTGGGAAGACCATAGCCTGTATCAGACGCACCTTAGTCTCCAGAGAGACACCATTGCTCTTCAGTACTTTGGAGAGGTCTCCCTAACAGCAGACTTTCTCATGGCAGTGCGCCTTTTGATTTCCTGGCTGCTGGTGCCAAGACTGTTGACTGTGGAGCCAAGCAAACTAAAGCTGTGTACAATCTCAATCTCTTCACCATCCATCCTGATGCTGCCAATAGGTCCAGTGGTGAGAATCTTTGTCTTCTTGACATTGAGCCTCAATCCATATTGTAGGCTGCAGTCCTTGACACTCTGCAGCAAGAGGTAAAAAACTGTTCTGTAATCCCAAAGACACATGGTTCACATCCACCAATTGCTTCATGTTAGGATAGGCACTCTTCCATGTGATTTACTGCCTCTGAAAATTTCCTGGTATGTCAGCTATGGGTCAGTTCCAGTTTGATGCTACATAACAACAATAATTCATTATATTGAGCATCTGTTCCTGTTTATTTGATATTTGTATATCTTTGTATACGTGTCTACTCATGGTTTCTACTAATTTAGGAATTGTGGTTTTGCGTATCAGCTCCTTAGAGTTCTTTATATATTCATAGAGAACAAAGTGATTTAGTATTTATCAACAAATACCTTGTATTTCAAGGTTAGTATGAGTTGAAATTCTAACCACTGGGCCAATTGGCAGCTTCATGATGGACAGAGAAAAAAATGAGATTGTTGATAACATCATCTTACTTGGTTCCACAATCAACACTCTTTGGCACCAACAGTGAGGAAATCAAAAGACAAATTGCATTGTGAAAGTCAGCTGTCAGGAACCTCACTAGAGTACTGAAGAACAATGATGTCAGTCTGGAGACTATGGTGCACCTGTTTTAGGACCGGGTCTTTGCATTTACTTGTTAACCATGTGAGAGCTGGACAATAACTAAGGATGATAGAAGAAGATCAATGCCTTTGAGTGGTGGTGCTGCAGAAGAGTCTTGAACTCATGGTCTGCCAGGAGAACAAACAAGTCTGTCCTGGTGAGGGTGAACCCAGGATGCTCCCTGAAGGCAAGGATTTTGAAGCTCCATCTCACATACTTCGGGCATGTTGCCAGGAGGAACCAATCCTTGAAGAAGGAAAGGTGGAAGGATGGACAGTGCAGAAGATGAAGACCCAGGATGAGATGGATTGACTCAGTGACTGGAGAAATGAGATTAGATTAGTCAGGGACTATGAGATTTATTGGCTCAGGATAGGGCAGGTTTCAGAGATAATGTACATAGGGTCACTGTGAGTGGCAGGTGACTCAGTGGCACTTAACAACCATTAATTTGTCTGTTACCAGAGTTTAAGGGTGAAGAATAATTGTCTACTATATGTGTTCGTGTGCCTATGTAGTATGTGTCTGTATTTAAAGAGGTCTCCAAAACAAAACAAAACCAGACATAGATTCATAGAAAGTAGAGTTTGAACTTGAACTATGTAAAATGATTGTAGGATGACCACATCTCATGAATAAGGATTGATGCCTTTGAGCTGTGATGTTGGATAAGAGTAATGACTTAATCCCATGGACTGCCGAAAACAGAAAACAGATATGTCTTTGAAGAAAGTGCAAGCAGAGTGCTTCTTGGAGGCAAGGATGGTAAAGTTTCATCACACATACTTTAGATGGACATGTTTGGATGGCGCAACTTTGTCTCATACTCTGGGGATGTTGCTTGGAGAGCCTGTTCCTTGGTAAGGAACATCTTGGAAAAGTGGAGGGTCAGTTGAAGAGAGAAGACTGTTAACTAAGGGGATTTACAAAGTGGTTGCACCAGTGGCATCAAGTATGTCAGAGATGATATGAATGGCACAGAATAGGAGAGGGTTCAGATATATTGTTCATAGGGTTGCTACTGTACTCTTCTTGATAGCACTTAACACCAACATGCCTACAGTATGAGACAAAGCTTCAGCTCCTTTGTTTCTAAGGAACACTCAGGCTGCATCTTCTCTAAAATATGTATAATTTGTTCTTTTAGCAGGCCACAGGATATTTAGGGATATTTAGTACTTGTCTCCAACACCATTACTCAAGGATATCAGTTCTTCTATGTTAATTATTGTTGTTGTTTTGTGCCATGGAGTTGCCTGTGACCCTCTGTACAACAGCTCTGAACCTTACCCTATCCTAGGGGAGTCTCACTGACTCCAACACACTACCCCCCCCCCCCATTGCCCTAGTTACTGTATCAGTCCATCTAATCCAGGATTTTTCTCTCCTGCACTGTCCATCCTTCCAAGAGTGATGTCCCTCTCCAAAATCTGGTACCTTCTGATCATGTGCCCAAAGTAGGTGAGACAGGGCTTCAAAATCCTTACTTCCAAGAAGAAACTTGATTTCACCCTCCAAGACAGACCATTTTGTTTTCCTGGAGGTCCATGGTATGTTCTCCAGCACTACAACTTAAAGGCTTTAATTCTTCTGTCATAACTTTAGCCTAATTTTCATGTTGGAATTGTTTAGCTCTACTCTTGTTTATGTACCTTTCACTCTAGTCAGTGAATTTTTATCTATTTTAATTTAGTATTAAAAGGAAAGAGTTCAGATCTGCTGTTGATAGGGTCACTTTGAGGGTTCACTAGCACCTAACAACAACCTTGTTTTAATATTAAACTAGTTTATTCTCAGTATTGATAGGTTTAACATTATATTTAAATGACTTAATGTTTTCATCTGAGATTTTATCTGCTTTTCTAGCAATTTGTTTCTTTTTTAATGTATTTTTATTTATTTTCATATAATACCTTTATCGTATATTTCATTAATATTCATTGTGTTTTATACAATCTTTAATTTACAGTGTGTTTCTTAAAATCATTTATGCTTTTTAAAAAATACTACTTTATTTACAAAATTCAAATACATTGTTTTTCACAACAGATCCTTCCCATTTCCCTCATACCCCAACCCATCAAAATGTGTGGCAGGAGGAGGGGGAGATTAATCATTGGGTCACATGTTCAGATACGTAGATATTGTTATTGTCTGGGTTGATTATGCTTATAACATTCTTTAAAATTTCCAGGGAAGCTTCTCTCTCCTGTTATCCTGGGAGACAGGAAAAATGGACAGTTTTTTAATATTGAGCACTTTGCATATGCCTCTCTTCTATAGAAAGTAGCAAGTTTCTCTTCTACATCTTAGAGTATAAGAGTGACTTTATAGTAAAATATTTCTTCTTGTTGTTGTTATGTGCCATTGAGTCACCTACAACTCATAACAACCCTATGTACAACAGCTCTGAACCCTACCCTGCCCTAAGCCAGTCTCACTTTCTGACTCCTTTAACCCAGTTAATGTGTCAGTCTATCTCATCGAAGTCTCCTTTGCTGTCCCTCCCCCCTTCTAAGCATTATGTCCTTCGCCAACGACTGGTTTCTCCTGAATATGTGCCCAAAGTATGTGAGACAGAACTTACATCATGGCCTTCAAGGAGCAGCTTGGTTTCACCCTTTCTGAAAGAGACCCGTTTGTTCCCTTGGTGGCCCATGGTATGTTCAAGACTCTTCTCCAGCACCAAACTCAAAGGCATTGAGGATTCTTCTGTCATCCTTGGTTAGTGTCCAGCTCTATGATGCATAGCAAATAATTGCAAATACTATAGCCTGAATTAGATATACCTTAGTCTCTAGACTGACATCATTACTCATTAGCACTTTGGGACATCCCTGACCTCTTTTGATTTCCTAACAGCTGGTGCCAAGAATGTTGACTGTAGAGCTGAGCAAGCTGTAATCCTTAACAACCTCAATCTCTTCTCCATCTCTTATGGTGCTGCCAGTTGGCTCCGTGGTGAGAATCTTTTGTCTTAATGTTGAACCTTAATCCGTGTTGAAGACTACAGTCCTTGACTTTCTGTAGCAAATACTGCTTCATTAGAGTGAAATATTTAGAATGCCTGACTTCTTTATCAACAAGGAAATATCTGAAAAGTTTCTTGAGATTTGTTTGGTGTCCTTATTAGCTTAAACTTGGTGTTTAGTCTCTTGACTTCAGACCTGAAGTTTCATAGTCAAAATTAGGGAAAGCAGCTGAGAATCTAATTGAATGACATGTTTTTGATCGTTTCCAAGTTATATTTTACATTGAGCTAATAAATATATGCCTAAGCCACATTGCTTGGGTTATTGCCACTGAAAGTTGCTGAGGAATATTCCAAAAGATCCCTATAAGCATAAAAGATAGTTATAGCCCCCTGTTAGTATAAAAGTTTACAGAATAGTACATCTGTATTGATATAGAATTACCATTTGAATAAAGTGTGCTAGAGAAAAGTACTGAAGAGCTTATGGATTCTCAAAAGAACAAATAGGTGTCTTGGAGAGGTACAACCATAGGGTTCCTCACAGGCAAGGAATTGACTCGCATACTTAGGGCATGTTGCTAGAAAAGACTATTCCTTGAATAAGGGTGTCAGAAAGGTCAGGGGACAGCAACATTAGGTACTAGATGGATTGACAGAGTGACTGCTGTGATAGTCTTGAGTGTATCAGAGATTGTGAGGTTGGCACAGAATAGGAACAGGATTCAGATCTGTTATTCATAGGACCACTCACTACAAGTTGTATTGGGTTTGACTCGCACCTAACAACCACTACCACTCAAAGGAACCTAATTATGAAAACTGCTAAAGGTTATGTTTTTTCAAACTTCTTTTTCTTTTAGTCAAATTAAGAGGATTTTAAAATTCTTTGCCGTTTCAACTCTTATGTGCTGTCAAGTTGCTTGCAGATCGTGACCCTGTGTACAAACCTACTCTATGCTGTGCCTACTTTACTGTCTCCCACACACCTACCCTCATTATCCTAGACACTGTTTCAATCCATCTCATTGATGGTCTCCCTCTCTTGCACAGTCCCTCCACCCTTCCAACCATGATGTCCCTCTCCATGGACCAGTCCCTCCTTGCAGCATGCTCAAAGTATGTCACCTGAAGCCTCAGAGTCCTTGCCTCCAAGGAGCAGGTTGGCTTCACTCTCTCTAAACAAACCTGTTTGTTATCCTTGCAGTCCATGGTATGTTCAACACTCTTCTCTAGC
>NW_006399849.1:1782408-1800954 GCF_000299155.1 Elephantulus edwardii | reverse complement strand
TGCAAGGCAGGACCAGTCCTCGGAGAAGGATGTCATGCTTGGGAGGATGGAGGGACATTGCAGGAAAAGAAGACCCTCGATGAGATGGATTGATTGAGTGACTAGGGTAATAGGGGTAGGTGTGTCAGAGACAATAAGATTGGCACAGTATAAAGCAAGGTTTAAGGCTGTTGTACATAGGGTCGCTATGAGTCACAGGCACATAACAGTAACAATATGTTGTATGAAGAAAGTTTTCATCATTTTTACTTTTCCTCATGAAGATCCTTAAATAGATCATTCCCTTTATTTTTATCTCCTAATGTCAGAATTCTGTTATTGTGTGTAAATTCTAAGAAGGGAAAGGGAAATGCTCGACTATTTTAGCTTAATTATAAACAGCAGCATCTTAAGTGTGATAAACCAAAACAGAAATGTCTCTGTTTGGTGAAGTAATATCTCCCAAGGGATTTGCTAAATAGCAACAGCACTGTTAACAATGTCAGCTGAGGCATTATCTGTGTCCTTCTGTAATGGCTCCTTTTTCTGCCGAAGCTAGTGTAGAAGGTATGACTCTTGCGTTAAGATTTTCTTTTTTATAAATAGTTCAGATAAGCTCGCAAAACCTCTACATTAGAATTTTAGAGTTTAGCTTCTTGATTTACAATAATGATCTCTGAGAAATCATCAGATTCCTTGCTGTTCTCTTTCACTGGCTGGTGACATAGAGGAATAGACTGACATTTTCTGTAAGAGAAAATGGAAATAATTAATTACATACTGCTTTGAAGTAGTTGGTAAGACCAAGAAATAATGTATAGATACCATGTAGCATCAGTATGGATGGTGAAGAGATTGAGATAGTTAACAGTTTTAGTTTCCTTGGCTCCACAGTCAACACTCTTGGTACCAGCAGCTAGGAAATCAAGAAACGAATTGCATTGGGAAAGTCAGCTCTCAGGGACCTCTCCAGAGTACTAAGGAGCTATGATGTCAGGTGTGCCTGATCTGGGCTATAATCTTTGCAGTTGCGTGCTATGCATCAGAGAGCTGGACAGTGACTAGGGATGATAGAAAGAGAATTGATGCCTTTGAGCTATAGTGCTGGTGTTGGAGAAGAGTATTGAATGTACCATGGACTGCTAGGAGAATAAACAGGTTTGTCCTGGAGAGCGTGAAGTTGGGCTGCTCTTTGGAGTCAAGGATTCTGAAGCTTCATCTCACATACTTTGGACATGTTGCATGGAGGGGACCAGTCCTTGGAGAGGAACATCATATTTGAGAGAGTGAAGGGACAGCACAGGAGAGAAGTCCCTTGATGATATGGATCAATTTAGTGATTGAGATAGTGGGAGTAGGTGTGTCGGTGACAATGAGGTTGTCACAGGATTGAGCCGGGTCTAAGGCTCTTGTCCATAGGGTCGCTATGAGTCACAGGTGACTCGACATCACATAATAACACCACCATCATGTATAGTTTTTGTTGTTTTTATGTGCCATTGAGTCGCCTGCGACTCATGACTCTCTGTACAACAGCCCTAAACACTGCTATATCCTTTGCCAATCTCACTTTCTCCAACACACCTACACCCATTACCCCAGTCACGAAATCATTCCACCTCAGCGAGGATCTTCCTCTCCTGCGCTGCACCCACACCCTCCCAAGCAACGTCCTTATCCAAGGACTGGTCCCTCCTTGTCATATTTCCAAAGTATGTCAGATGAAGCTTCAGAATCCTTGCCTCCAAGGAGCAGCCTGATTTAACCCTTTCCAGGATGAACCTGTTCATTTTCTTAGCAGTCCTTGGTATATTTAATACTCTTCTCCAACACCACAGCTCAAAAGCATCAATTCTCCTGTCCTCCCTAGTCATTGTTCAGCTCTGACTCATAACAAGTGATTGCAAAGACCATGGCCTGTATCAGGCACACCTTGGTCTCTAGAATGATACCATTATTCTTACATACTTTGGAGAGGTCCCTGACAGCCGACTTCTCTTCACAATACATCTTTTCATTTCCTGGCTGCTGGTGGCCAAGAGTTTGACTGTGGAGCCAAGCAAACTAAAGCTATTAACTATTCAGTCTCTTCATCATTTATCCTAATGCTACCAATTGGCCCGGAAGTGATTATTTCCATTCTTAGAATTTACACACAATAACAGAATTCTGACATTAGGAGATAAAAATAAAGGGAATGATCTATTTAAGGATCTTCATGAGGAAAAGTAAAAATGATGAAAACTTTCTTCATACAACATATTGTTACTGTTATGTGCCTGTGACTCATAGCGACCCTATGTACAACAGCCTTAAACCTTGCTTTATACTGTGCCAATCTTATTGTCTCTGACACACCTACCCCTATTACCCTAGTCACTCAATCAATCCATCTCATCGAGGGTCTTCTTTTCCTGCAATGTCCCTCCATCCTCCCAAGCATGACATCCTTCTCCGAGGACTGGTCCTGCCTTGCAGCATGTCCCAGAGTATGTCAGAGGAAGCTTCAGAATCCTTACCTCTAAGGAGCAGCATGGCCTCACACTCTCCAGGACAAACCTGTTCATTTTCTTAGCAGTCCACAGTATATTCAATACTCTTCTTTAGCATCACAGCTCAAAGGGATCAATTCTCCTTCTATCTTCCCTAGTCACTGTCCAGCTTTCCGACGCATAGCAAATAACTGCAAAGACCATGCAAACTAAAAATTTTCAAATTCTTACCTCACCTATTTTTGCTTTGAAAAGGGACAGGAAAATTCTGCCCAGTTCCTCTGGGTGATAGTGAAACTTCAAAGTTAATAACTGAAGTACACTGCAAACTAGTGAGTTAAAGAAAGAGTCATTTAGAAGGTTCAAGTGTATAGATTTTTATTAAAGTTCCACCCTGAATCTGCGTAAAGGTAAAAGTGTATAGCCTTTTATTAAAGTTCCACCCTGAATTTGCGTAAAGGTAAAAGAAAATCCTTAAGAGGTTATGACACAACTAAATTATGTAGTTTTCTGGCAGTATCCTACTTTGAGATACAGTTAGGACGTTTTAAAAGATCCAAAATGCTATAGGAAGAAAAACTAAAAATTAAAATTCTAAGTTTGTAAGTTATAATTATGCTTCTAGCCATAGTCTTCACAATCTTTGTTTTCTTGATATTGAGCCTCAATCTATATTGAAGGCTGCTGTCCTTGACCTTCTGCAGCAGATGCTTCAGGTCCTCCTCAGTTTCAGCAAGCAGCATTGTGTCATCTGTGTAATGCAGATTGCTGATCAATCTTCCTCCAGTCCTGATGCCACACTTGTCCTCGTACAGCCCAGCCTCCCAGATAATCTGTTCTGCATATAGGTTGAAAAGGTATGGAGACAAAATACACCCTTCCGAATTTTGAACCATGCAGTGTTTCCTCACTCTGTTCTGATGACTGCCTCCTGGTCCAGGTATAGGTTTTGCATTAGCATGATCAGGTGTTCTGGAATTCCCGTTCTTCTCAGAGTCAGCTACACTTTATTGTCATCCACACAGTCAAACGCCTTTGTATAATCAATGAAAACAAAGATAGACATTCCTCTGGTACTGTTTGCTTTCAGCCAAGATCCATCTAACATTGGCTGTAATATCCCTAGTACCACTACCCCTTCTAAATCCAGACTGGACTTCTGGCAGTTCTCTGCTGATGTGCTGTTCCAGTCGTTTTTGGATAATCTTCAGCAGAATCTTGCTTGCATGTGATAGCAATGATATTAATTTCCACACTGTTGGATCACCTTTCTTTGGAATGGGAACAAACATAGATCTCTTCCAGTCAGTTGGCCAAGTGGTTGTCCTCCAGATTTTTTGACACAACTTGGTGAGGACATCTAAGGCAGCATCTGTTAGTTGAAATACGTGAGTTTGTATGCCATCAATTTCTGGGGCCTTATTTTTTGCCATTTCCTTCAAAGCAGCTTGAACTTCTTCCTTCATCACCATAGGCTCTTGATATGTTGTTTCATGAAATTCTTCTGTGTCTGCCAATTCCTTTTGGTATAATGACTGTATACTCTTTCCATCTTCTCTTAATACTTCCCGTATCATTTAATATTCTGCCCAAAGCATCCTTAAGTATAACAACTTGGGGTTTGAATTTCTTCTTCAGTTCCTTGAGTTTAAGAAATGCTAAGCAAGTTCGGCTCTTTTGATTTTCTGACTCCAGCTCCTTGCACATTTCATTGTAATATTTTACTTTGCATCCTTTAGTTGTTATGTTTAGTTTTTCTATTTTAAAGCAACATTTTAGCAGTCTTCACTTTCCCAGATTTTCAGCTTTTACTTTCTGATGTTACATGTTTTATTGTCAAATTATAAGAGGTGACTATCTTGTTTTTAAAAACCACCTTTTAAAGTCATTTTATTAAGTTGAAGAACACGAATCTGTTTTCAAACAAACCTTGTTAGACATCTAAAACTAGTGAATATATATAGCAGAACCACTTTGCTGTGATTCTGCTTGAAATGATCCGCTCATATTTTATATGGGACTTACTTTTTATAGACAGATGTAGTTTGATTTGCTTGGATCAGTATTTTTTATACAACTTACTATTTAAGGGAGGGAAATGGCAATCCTTTAAAACAGGTTATAATCAATCACATAACAAAAGCTTTACGGTCAGTGTGTTCTAAGATAATTTATCAGGATTTTGTTCTAGTAGCAACTGGAGGATCTTGCACTGAAAAAGAGAACACTTTTTTCAGATAATCTATGTGGTAACTCTTTTAAGTAAGTATCTTATTTTCATTGTGTGATTTTTTTTTTTTTAATTTAGAGTAACATGTGCTTTTTGTTGCTCTGAAAATAGATATAAATGTTATTTTCCCCTTGAGTCTCTGGAGAGAAGTGAGTACAAGAGGAGATAACAAAAATTTTTCTTAAGTCTGTAAAAAAGATCCCCTTTAGTTATACCTTGACACTCTGATTGAAAATATAAGAATAGATATACCAGGAGGTTACCTAGGAGTGTATATGGGTGTATACATGTACAGATATATTTGTAATGTCTGTATGTATATATACACGATACATTTCTGTGCATTGAATGTATGTTTATAATAAATCATATAGAGGGCTCAGTTACAGATAATGTCTTGACATAACCAAACATCTTGTATGATTGATTTACTAGATTGGAGAACTTGGGACAGTAGTCTGATGTGAAAACTTGACAGTTGTGAAAACATAGTTTATAAACTATGTCCTCATTTGGTCAGTGAACGATGTCTGGAGTCTTAAAAGCTTTGCAGGCAGTCATCTAAAATATAACTGTTGGTCTCCACTCATTTGTTAACAAAAGAGAGTAAGAGAAACCACAGACTCAGGGGGAAAAGTCCACAGGACTAATAGTGTGTAAGAATAATAGCACACATAAAGCATACTCTCTTCAAGTTCAGACCAGGAGATGGAGCTTGGTACCATTACTGACCAGGGACACAAAAGAATGTCTTGGATTGAAGAGGGGATAATGTCATCTCTAATTTCTTGAGGGGTTGTGCGCATGTACTGCACTGATAGAGGCTGAAGAACATCCAAGATTATTGGCCTACTATACTCAAATTGATCTCAGAACTGAAACCACTGCTGGTGGTTACTATTCATCCAAATAAAAGATTGCCTTATAAAATAAATACTGTTGTTCATGAACTATGTAATCCCTTTAAATAGAATCAACTACATGAAACCAAACCATAAACTGTTACAAAAAAAAAAATAAATAAATAAAAAGAGAACCTTAAAAGAATAGGAATTGGACAATTAAAACAGACATATGGGGGGGGCAGAAGAACGAACTGGGGATGAGGGTAGAGAAAACAGTGCAACAATGAATGAATGAAAACCCAAAAACTCTGTAAATGTTCATGAAAAGTAATAAAATTTAATAATAATTTAAAAAAAAGAATAGGGAATTTTGGTTAATAAAAATAGAACAAAAAGAATGAGAATGTTGACAGCCCTGAAGAGTGTAACCAGTTTCTTGGAGCAACTTGCATACATTGTTAAATGGCAACCTAATTTGTTATGTAAAGTTTCATTTAAAATACTTATTTTTTTCAATTTCTAGTTCTCATTTTATGTGAAAATTTAAAAAGCAAATTTATAATTTTCATTCAATGTTCATATACATTTTCTTTTATAAAGTTAGAGGATGCAAAAAATATAATGCACTCTTTATTCTTCCTCCCTGTGCTTCTTATTTCTATTAATCTTCCTCTCACCCCCTGTCTGCCTTCTGGACTTTTCCCTTGGACAAATGTAGCTCTTTGGGCCTTGTGTGGTTGATTATTCAAAGGCATGAATGCCTTCCTGGTGCTGTTGTTCATCTAGTAGGTAAAGCTTGCCTGAAAGTCAAGCCAACGGACCAAGTTTTGTGCCTGGTTGAAAGAATGTTTTAAGGGTCTCTCCTTAGTTTTATTGAGTTAATAAATCCAGCCAATAAAATATTTTTAGAAAAAGAGTGGATGTACTAGATACAGGCAGATCCCTTGGTTACAAATGTTGGATTCATGGATCACTCATAATTGTTCTTCAATAGTATGTAAGTTTGCTCTCACTTGAAACCATTATCTGCTCCCAGCAACTTCTTAAGTATAGTCACTTACTTGCTGTACAGACAGCTTTTAAACCAGAAAAAGCATTAAGTCTTCTTACACTAAGTAAGACCCCTATGCACCTGTTCTGGCTGACCTCCAAATTCTTAAAGACATACTTGGAAATTGATATATCTCAGTGGTGGAGGACTGCTCAACAACAGCCACCTAGATTTCTAAACATTTTCTTGAAAGATAATGTAGCCTGAATGCTCCCTGGAAGCTCACATGGCAGGACTTTGTCTCTCATACTTACTTAGTAAAGGAAATCATGCTTGGAAAAATGGATGATCAGTGAAATAGACCCTCAAGGATTGACACAGTATAACAATGGGCTTAAGAATAGCAGAGATTTTGAGGATGGCACAGGATGAACGCAGGGATTTGCTTTATTACACATAGGATCACTCTGAGTTGGAGCTGACTGGCCACGACTACTAACTTATTATATAGCTAAATACATATGAAAAAAATCAGTATCTACTACTTTTCCAAGGTGTATCGTAGTTTTATTTTCCATCAAATTGCAACTGACTTCATAGGTGACCCTCCAGTGAGTTTTCAGAGGTTGTAAATCGGATGGGAGGGTATTGCTCACCTTTCTCATGCAGAGCAGCTGGTAGATAAAAATTGCATGCCTTTGGGTTGGCAGTTCAACTCTTTACCACTTAAGGCATTTAGGAAGCATGTTTTGTCATTTTGTTGTTGCGGTTGTTATGTGCCATCAAGTTGCCTGTGACTCATAGCGACCCTGTGTACAACAGCCCTAAACCCTGCTATATCCTGTGCCAATTTTATTGTCTCTGACACACCTACCCCCATTACCCCAGTAACTGAATCAGTCCATCTCATCAAGGGTCTTCCTCTCCTGCACTGTCCCTCACTCTTCCAAGCATGATGTCCCTTTCCAAGAACTGGTCCCTCCTAGTAACATGTCCAGAATATGTAAGATGAAGTTTCAGAATCCTTCCTTCCAAGGAGCAACCTGGTTTAACCCTCTCTAGGACAAACCTGTTCATTCTCTTAGCAGTCCCTGGTATATTCAATACTCTTCTCTAGCACGATAGCTCAAAGGCTATCTTCTATCTTCTATCATCCCTAGTCATTGTCCATCTTTCTGATACAGCAAGTGATTGCAAAGACCATGGCCCATATCGGGTGCACCTTAATCTCCAGACTCTTAACATCATTGCTCCTCAGTATCTCAGAGAGATCTCACAACATACTTTCCCAACACCATGTCTTTTCATTTCCTGGCTGCTAGTGCCAAGAATGTTGATGGTGGAGCCAAGCAAACGAAAGCTGTTAACAATCTCAATCTCTTCACCATCCATCCTGATGCTGCCAATCAGCCCAGTAGTGAGAATCTTTGTTTTCTTGATAATTGAGCTTGGTAATGATCAGTCTTCCTCCAATCCTGATGCCACACTTGTCCTCATATAGCCCAGCCTCCTGGATAATTGTTCTGCATATAGGTTGAAAAGGTATGGAATTAGGGTACATCCCTTGTGTACACCCTTCCCAATTTTGAACCATGTGGTGTTTCCTTGTTCTGTTCTGACGACTGCCTACTGCTTCAAGTATAGGTTTCACATAAGCATGCAAGTGTTCTGGAATTCCCATACTTCTCAGAGTTAGCCACATTAATTTATTAAATGTTAAATTAAAACAGATTTTAACAGTTTCAAAGGATTTACAAATCATAAAGTCTTGTAATAATTCAAACTTCATTTTTATTCATTTCCATTATGCTACTCTTAAATACTCAGTTTTAAAAATGTTGACTTCTAACATACTGTAAGTGTGATAAAGATAAAATTTCTTAGACCCAGAAAGTGTTGCTGTGTTTTGTGCCATCAAGTTGACACCAACTTGTAGCTGACTCTCCATCAGATTTTCCATCAGAGGTAGGATTGCACAGGAGGATATTGCACATCTTTTCCTCCAGAGCAGCTGGTAGATTCAAACTGCGTGCCTTTCAGTTTGTAGCACAGCTTCTTATCACTAGGCCACCAGAGCTTTGAAGGGATAATGATAAAAATAATGTTCACTTTTGGGGAACATTTCTCGTATAGTGTGCTCATATACTGTCTCAACCCTGTGATTAGTGTAATTAGACAAAGACAAAAACATGGAGCTTGTAATCCATGTCAGAAACAGCTGCAGCCTTTTTTTAAAATTACTTTGACCCAAAATGAATTGATGATTCTTTATCTTTTTCAACAGTATCTTTTTTCATAAAATAGACATTTGTAAGCATTTTTAGTACTTGTAATGGAATTTTATTAAGATTCTTGGCTGATAAATTTTGGCTCTTTTTTCCTACATATGAAATGAAATTATATTTTACATGCTAGGCAAGGTTTATTCTAGAATAATTGGTTGCTGTTACTTCTTAGCCTCACAGCTGTGGTGAATTTGGCTGTGAACTGGGAAACATAAAAGGATCTTGTTTTCATAGACCAAAGGCAATTGTCAACATATAAAACTTGTTTTTGACAGCTCACTAAATGTATATTATCTGCATGACAAATAGCACTAACCAATCTTAAGTAATGAAAATCCTGACATATAGGATCTATGTGTGTGTGATCTTTGTCCTTCGGGGCAAGCTTGAATTCAGGTATTTTGGATTTGTTCAGTCATTTGTGATTTCTGTCTTTTAAAAATAAATCGTTTGTCTTATTGTTTATCAATAGATTGTAAAAAATAGGAAATTTTTACTGCTTTCAGAATAGCAAAAATTCTTTTAAATAATAAATATTTCTTAAAATGAAGCATGACTCTGAAATAAGGTTTTAAAATAACTTATTATATATTTACATATTTTTAATCTAGCGGATTATTGCTGTGTCCCCTTATGTTGACTACACCTCATAGGGAACCTGTGAACCACAGCTCTTTACTGAGCCAGCCCCTCCATCTCTGGTACATCTGCCCCCATTTTGACAGTCACAGTGTTAGTCCATCTCATCGAGGGTCTTCTTCTCCTGGACCAACTCTCTACCCTTCCAACTATGGTATCCTTCTCCTAGAACTAGTTCTTTCATGCATCATGCCAAAAGTATGTGAGACAGAGAGTCAGAATCTTTGCCTCAAAGGAGCAACCTGGTTTCACCTTCTCTATGACAGACATGTTTAATGGACTATTCAGTGCTCTTCTCTACATCCACAACTCAAAGGCAAATCAGTTCTTTTTCTGTCATTCTTAGTTATTGTGCAGCTCTCAGAGGCTTAACAAGCAATTGAGGAGACTGTGGATTGAATTAGGCACACCTTTGGTGCTCTTCAGCACTCCGGAGAGGTGGTTCCTGACAGAGCCTTTCCTAAAGCTGATTTCCAACTGCTGATGCCAACAGTGTTGTTTATGGATCTGAGCAAGGTCAAATTGTTCACAACCTCTGTCTCTTCTCCATTTATCATTATGCTGTCAAATGGCCCAATAGTGAGAATCTTTGTTTTCTTGATACTGAGGTGCAACCACTGAGTGATTGTTGTTGTTGTTGTTGTTAGGTGCCGTCGAGTTGTAGATAACTCATAGTGACCCTGTGAACGAAAGGCCTGAGCACTATTCTTACATAGAGTTTCCAGAGGCAAGCCTTTTCAGAAGTGGGTGCCGCTCCTGCTTCCAGGCTATTGAGGGATTAACAACAGTTAGGCACTGTGCCACAAGGGTCTTCTGATCTGTTGCATAAAGCCCACTTCCACAGGATGAATTCTGTCTGATTTCTGAAGTGATAAATCTTTATAGTAAGAAACTGCCTACCTTTCTCTCACAAAGCACCTGGTAGATTTGAATCCATGACCTTTTAGTTAGTGCAACATGTAACTCTGCTAAACAGAGCTCCTTAATCAGGAATTAGTCATTGCTGTGGGGTCAGAACTGACTCATAGCTGACTCTTCCAGCAAATTTTCAGTAAGCTATAAATTACATAGGAGGATATCTCGCACACTTCTCCCAAGGAGCAGCTAATGGATTCAAAGCACGTGCTTTGACAACCCAACTCCTTACCCTCAAGGCCATCACAGCTTTGTCTAGGAAAATAATTCTGAATTAATTTACTCTGAACATTCAAGTAGTTTGTTTTCTGAAAGCAAGAGAGTCTCTGCTTAGATCATGAAACTATAATGAGCAAGTAAGTAGATGTGAAAAATAAGCAAACACATTTTTAGTAGTAATTTTTTTTTTTTTAAAGAAAATGAAAGCAGAAACAAAGGGGTAAGCTATAGAACAGAGGTAAATCCATTCTAACCCCATTCACTGCCAGCACATCTGGAGAGGAAATAAGCAAGAGTCTCTAGAAAGTACAGGCTGGCTTTCTTGTCAATTTGTTGTCCAAATTCTTAAAATACAGATAATCCAAAAATCCTCAAGCTAAATTGTATAATTTAAGTGTATCTATTTCTCAGAACTGTTTGAAATCTAGGCTGCTGAGAAGGAAATGCAGTTTTCTCTGTAAAACTGCAGTTTGATCAAAGCACCCAAAAAAGTGTACTCTATATATATCTCCACATAACGGAATACTATGCTGCATTGAAAAACAGGGCACTCATGAAATTCTATACAAAACAGGTGACCCTGGAGGACTTTATGCTGAATGAAGTATCTCAGTCATGAAAGGACACATACTGCATAGTGCCACTGTTGTAAAGTGGGACTGACATCAGAGTTCGGGGGAAACTAAGAGGGGATAAATAATGTGTACTGTGTTGAAACAGATGAGGGAAAGAACTGTTTAGGAGGAATATATGATTAGGTATTATTGTCATGATAAGAGTCCAGAATGAAAGCTGCATAGCGAAGTGGACTGATGGGGGAACAATCAAATAATTTTTTTTTTTACTTTTCAAGGAGAAAAGCAAATTGGGGGGAGGGGTGGTGGGCAGAGAGGAAAGTGCAGCTATGAATGCATGAATAGAAATCCAAAGTCTCTGTAAACGTTCATTAAAATAAAAAAAAAAAAAGCAAGGTCAAGGAAATAAAAAGTTTTACCATTAAATTTTCATGTGAAACAAGAGGCAACTTATTTTTCCCATTTTATTTGTTTGCATTTTCATTCATTATTTTCTTTTCTTGCATTGATAATGCATATTTTATAAAATTAATTATAATAATCATTATTGTCTATTTGGAACTAAATCATAACTGACTCTCCAGTGGTTTTTCAGAGGCTATAAATCTCATGAAAGGAGATTTATCCATCTTTCTCCCAGGGAGCAATTGGTAGCTTTGAACCATGTGCCTTTGGATTGGCAGCATGACTCCTTGTCACTAGAGCTCCTAAAATTATTGTTGTCACATGCCGTCAAGTCGCCTGCAATCCATAGTGACCCTATGTACAACAGCTCTGAAGCCTGCCCTATCCTGAGCCAGTCTTACTAATACCAACACACCTACTCTCACTGCCCCAGTTACTCTATCAATCCATCTCATCCAGGGTCTTCCTCTCCTAAGCTGTCACTGTACTGTACTCTTCCAAGCATTATGTCCTCCAAGGACCAATCTCTCCTTGCCACGTGCCCAAAGAATGTGAGACAGAGCTTCAAAATCCTAACCTCCAAGAAGAAACTTGGTTTCACCCTCTCCAAGACAGACCTATTTGTTTTCATGGCAGTCTGTGGTATGTTCAAGAACTCAACAGGCATCGATTCTTCTTCTGTCATCCTTGGGCATTGTCCAGCTCTCTGGTGCATAACAGGTAATTGTGAAGACCATGACTTAGATCAGGCACGCCTTAGTCTCCAGACTGACATTGTTGATTCTCATTACTCTGGAGAGGTCCCTGACAGTAGATTTTCCCAATGCAATTCATCTTTTGACTTCTGACAGCTAGTGCCAGGAATGTTGATTGTAGAGCCGAACAAGCAGTAACTGTTAACAACCTCAATCTCTTCTCCATCTCTCATGGTGCTGCCAATTGGCCTAGTGGTAAGAATCTTTGTCTTCTTGATGTTGCACTTCAATCCATACTGAAGACTATAGTCCTTGACCTTCTGCAGCAAGCACTGTCCTCCTCAGTTTTAACAAGCAAGGTTGTGTCATCTGCATAACGTAGGCTTTTGATGAGTCTTTCTCCATTCCTGATGCCACATTCCTCCTCATAGAGTCCAGCTTCTCAGATGATCTCTTCTGCATATAGATTGAAAAGGTAATGGAGACAGGATGGATCCCTGACCACTCTTTTTCTGATTTTGAACCATGAAGTGTTTCCTTGCTCTGTTCTGAGGACTGTTTTCTGGTCCAACTATAGTTTTCACATAAGCTCAAACAAGTGTTCTGGAATTCCCATTCTCAAGGTTAGCCACAATTTATTGAGATCCACACAGTCAAATGCCTTTGCATAATCAATGAAATTACAGTAAATGAATATAATTAACAATGCCTAATGAAGCAGTGCGGTTGGCGCAGGATAGAGCAGGGTTTAGGGCTGTTGTGCATAGGGTCGCTATGAGTCGAAAAACGACTCGACGGCACATAACAACAATAACAACAACAACAATCATCATATTGTATACTGCCTTTCACTTCACTTAATTTACCTATATAATTCCTGCTCTCCTTCCCTGGTAACCACCCAAGATTAATTCTGTGTGTAACTCTTTCATTAGCTTTTTATAATAGTGATATTATGCCATAATGGCCCTTGACCCTTTTGTAGTTTATTTTTCCCAACATAATACATTCTGTATGCATATATCTTGGAGAAGGTGCAGCCAGAGTGCTCCTTGAAGTCAAGATGATAAAGGCTCATTTCAGACATAGTTGGGCATGTTGCTGAGAGAGGCTGTGCCTTGGAGAGGGACAGCATGCTAGGAGAGGTAGAGGATCAGCAAAACAGATGGATTGACACAGTGACTGCAGAAGTGGACTCAAATGTATAAGAGATATGATGAGACTGGTTATGACAGCATTCAAATCTCTTGTTCATAGGGTCATTTTTAGTCATAGTAAATTTGGCAGCACCTAACGACAGTGTATGCATTGTTGCATTCTTTTTTTGGTGGTTCTGCCAACTTTGTTCCATCTGCTTTTCTGTGCTGAGTTTATTTATCCATTATTTATTACCATTGATTAAATGTTTTCAAAGTCTTTATGATTTTCTCTTTTCGTTTTGATGATGTTGTGGGCCATCAAGTCAGAACCAACCCATAGCTGATCTTTCAGTGGGTTTTTTTCAGAGACAGTAAATCGCACAAGAGAATATTGTCCATCCTCCTCTTGTGAAGCGGTTGGTAGATTCGAGCCATGAAACTTTGGGATTGCATCACTGCGTCTTACCACTCTGCCACCAGTTACCCTGTACTGTTTTACGTCCAAGAATAGGAAATAGTTCACCTTGTCTTGAAATCTTGACTTCTCAATTTAGAAGTTCTATATTATACTTATCTCCTCTTTTTGATTTGTAGTTATTCTCATTTATGGATGTATACCTTTTGTTTTCTATTTTTAGTCTCATGTACTTTGTGTTTCTGTGTCTGGATGGATTTCTGAATGATACTGTAATACATGTTAATTTCATATTCAGAGAACTCCTTTAAGTTTTCTTGTAACCTTGGTCTAATTTTCACAAATTCTCTACTTTCTTTTTATCTGGAAATGGGCTAATTTTACTGTCATATTTGAGGGCTCATTTTGCTGGGTGTAAAATTCTTGGTTGGCATCTTATTATTTCAGGGGTTTATATATGCTCATTTCCCATGGCTTCTGTTCACTTGGAGGTGTGTCATACTATTATTAGAAAAACTTAATTCAGGCACTGAAGAAAACATTTTTGTAGATTATTTGGAGTGATAAAAAACACTTTATTATGTATGCAATACATATAAGAAACATGAACTTCCTAACAAATCTGTCTCTGCATTTTGGAAAGAAGAGATCATGGTACAAGGAATATTATAGCTCATGTTAGATGGATCTTGCCTGAAAGCAGACAGTACAGAGGAATGTCTATCTGTGTTTTATTAACTATTCAAAGGCAGTTTGTGTGGGTCACAGCAAACTGCTTGATTCAAAGAAGAATGGGAATTCCAGAGCACTTGATCAGTTTCACTTATGTGAAACTTCTACTTGGACCAGGAGACAGACCAGGGCAAGAACACACTGCATGGTTCAAAATCAGGAAGGGTATACTCCAGGGATTATACCATACCTTTTCAATCTGTATAAAGAGCAGATCATCAGGTAGGCTGGGCTCTATAAGGAGGAATGTGGCATCAGGATTGGAGGTAGACTCATCAGCAACCTGCAGTTTGCAGGTAACACAACTTTACTTGTCCGACTGAGGAGAGCCAGAAGCACTTGCTGCAGAAGGTAAAAATCTACAGCCTTCAAAATGGATTGAAGCTCAACATCAAGAAAACAAAAGTTCTCACCACTGGGCCAATTGGCAGCATCATGATAGAAGATGAAGAGATTAAGATTATTAATAGCTTTATTTTGCTTGGCTCCACAGTTATCACTCTTGGAACCAGCAGCTAGGAAATCAAAAGACAAGCTGTATTGGGAAAGTCTGCTGACAGGAACATCTCCAGAGTACTGAAGAGCAACAGTGTCATCTGGAGACTAAGATGTGCCTGATCGAGGCTATGGTATTCACATTTACGTGTTATATATCAGAAAGCTGGACAATGACTAGGAGTGATAGAAGGAGAATTGATGCCTTTGAGCTGTGGTGCTAAAGAAGAGTATTGAATATACTGATGGGGGGGGGGGAGGTTTATCCTAGAGAGGGTTAAACCAGACTGCTTCTTGGAAACAAGGATTTTGAAGCTCCAGTGACATAATTTGGGCATGTTACAAGAAGGGACCAATCCTTGGAGAGGGACATTATTCTTGGAAGGGTGGAGTGACAGCACAAAAGAGGAAGACCCTTGATGAGATGGACTGACTCTGTGGGGTAATGGAGGTAGATGTGGCAGAGACAGTAAGGTTGGCTCAGGATAGAGCAGGTTTCAGAGCTGTTGTACATAGGTCACTGAGTCGCAGACAACTCGACGGCACATAACAATAAGGGCTTATATAGGAAAGGGACAGGCAGTGGAGTGTATTTTTCCCACCCTCTATGAGAGAGGATCAGGACAATGGAGTATGGTTTTTTATAGTATTTTCTTTTGTCTGTACATTCAGACCTACTGATTGTGTCCCACACTACCTGACCTACTCTTGTCAAGGTCCTGGGGATAACTTGATACCCCCATGTATCAAAAAGGAATCTACCCTTCATATTACAGAGTAGACAAGCAAGCAACATCTAAAGAGCTTCAGTTTTGATAATGTATGCCATTTGATTCTGTTAGGTTAAGAAAAAACTTCTTCCCTTTTAAAATGTCATAGAAAATAGCATTGGTTTCACTTTAAGGTGATGGTTGTTGTTAGGTGCCATCAAGTTGAGTTCACATCTTTTGCCATCCTCATCATCTCTGCCATACTTGAGTCTGTCCATCTGTCATGATGCTGTTTATTGGGCCAGTGGTGAGAATTTTTGTTTTCTTGAAACTGAAATGTAATCTGTATTAAAGGCTGTATTGTAGTCTTTGATCTTCTGCAGCAAGTGCTTCAAGTCATCTTCACTTTGAATAAGCATAGTTGTATTATCTGGAGTGGCATCCACTTCTGAAATAGCTTGCCTCCTCAAACTTGATGAACTTAGAGAAATGATGAAATTTATACAAGTGTTCAAGTCTTTTGTTCCTAGGGTCACTATGAGTCATCTATGACTCAATGGCACTTCACAACAACCAAGTTTTTTGTTGGCCTATGGATAGAAAGTTAAGCTACCAAGCCAAAGGTGGATGATTTTAATCAGCGGCCCTCAAACTTGGTTTTAATTGGTTTTGGTCAAACATTCTTCTAAATGGTATAGCACTGGTCTGTCCATTTACTGTACAGAGATAACTCATGGTTGCAGTAATGCTGAACATTGTGACAGTGTAGAAAAAGACACGCAGCCTAGAATGGAGTTTCTGCAGCCCTAACGGGGAGTGTAGGGTGGTCTCTCTGGCAGAGGATATTGTTCTTGCCATTTCAGGATTTGGGAGCATGCAGAGTTGGCTAGGGTGAAAAGATCTGAAGTGCCCAAGGATAGCATACTCCTCACCGGGTACAGTGTTTCAGATAAGACTGTGAAGTATATAAACGAGGTATCCCCGACAGTGCCCACGGAGAAGCAAGAACCCCCATCAAAAGTAGTGCCCCCTACTTAATCCCAATGGCAGGTTGCAGGCCAGACGGAGCACAACCAACCAGTTCCTGAAGAAAGGAGTCTCTGAGTATAGAGTCTTGTGCACAATCCTCGTACATGAGCCCAATAACAGAATGGAAGAGTCACTCCCTTGGTCCCTGGGATAGTATGGGGAATATGAGAGGAAATTGCACTTTTCTTGTCCTTAGCTACTAATGTAGACAACTGCTGCAGCCTCATAATCCCCAGTTTGCTAGCTGTTCAGAAAGATCACTCTGTACTGTTTAGAATCGTGTCGGTCTCTTTAGCCAACATTTTCATTCCATATCTTCCTTTAGTCTGGTTTTTTTTTAAGTGTGTATCTTGATCAAAAAGGGTTATAGATTCCTATCAACCTAGTCTGCATTCTTACCAGGAAGTCAAGAGGTTCACTTTAAAAAGCAGTATACTAAAGCAGTTTGCGTTTCCTCAAAAAGCTAAACATAGAAATTCCTTATGACCCAGCTATTCCACTGCTTGAAATATACCCCAGGAAAATGAGAACTGAGGCACAACCGAGGCTTGTACACCAATGTTCATAGCAGTGTTTTCATTATCATAAGAATATGGAAACAGTCTGAATGTTTGACCACAGCTGAATGGATTGAGAAATTATGTTATATTCACAAGATAGAATACTATGCAGCACACAGGAGCAATGATTTTATAAATCACTACTAATTTGGGAGGGACTGGAGAGGATTCTGCTAAGTGAACTAAGTCACTCCCATAGGACAAATACTGTGTAAAACCATTATTGTAGAATGAGTATGAGGATCCAAGGAGGGGGCGGTTTATCATAGGGTCGCAAAATTTGATGGGTGGAGGGAGGGATGAGTAAAGGAAATGGGAAAGATCTGGTATGAAAACCAGTATAAAAGAAAATTTTATTTTGAATAATAGCAATATGCTCTTCAGGCTGGGCAATGGACCCTCCCAATGAGTCAACTTCCTGCCAAATAATAGGTAGACAGAAGGTGAATGGGGGACCCTGGTGATGCAGTGCATTATGTGTGAAGAGCTGATAACCAAAAGATTAGAGGTTCAAATCCATCAGGTGCTTCTTGGGAGGAAGATGGAAAGTCTCCTTCCACAAGATTTTTACCCTTGGGTTTTATAACTGTGAGTTTGAACCACCTAAGAGCAATGGGCTTTGTTTTGTTTTCTTTTAAAAAGGTGAACAGTACAAGGAGATAGTTGGTATTCAGAACAATAAACCACCAAAGCATAAAGGGGACTTTTAACCCAGGGATAAAGTTCTGAAGACAGGAAGGGATAGAAGAAAAGACAGAAACTATCGAACAGTGAGGGAGTGGCTGTATGTGGACTGAAGAAAATGACCTAAAACCAAATGCATATGAATTGTTGAATGGAAAGCCAGTTTGCTTATTTCACACAACTTAGAAAGGAGGGGAAATTATTTTTGTAAAGCATAACACAAAGGAAACAAAGAATTATGAGGAAGAGCCATTAGAAAGAAGACATTGGAAATGGGATCTCCTAAGACTTTAACTCCCAAAAACCCTACTTCTGACAAGTGTGTGCTAACTCAAAATCACCTTCCATCAAGTTTCTGAGGCTCTAAATCTTTGAACAGACTGCCCATCTTCCCTTGTAGAGCAGCTGGTGGTGTTAGCCTACCTATTTTTCATTGAGCAGCCCAGTACATCACACACTGATACTATTAGGCAAAGTATATAAAATAATTTTGGTTGTTGTTGTTATGTGCC
>NW_006399849.1:1778933-1781031 GCF_000299155.1 Elephantulus edwardii | reverse complement strand
GGCAGCATCTGTTAACTGAAATATGTCAATTGGTATACCATCTATTCCTGGAGCCTTATTTTTTGCCATTTCCTTCAACGCAGCCTGAACTTCCTCCTTCATCACCATAGGCTCTTGCTCATATGTTGTTTCATGAAATTCTTCTGTGTTGTCCAATTCCTTTTGATACAGTGACTCAGTATACTCCTTCCATCTTCTTTTAATATTTCCTGGATCATTTAACATTCTGCCGAAAACATCCTTGATTATAGCAACTTGAAGTTTGAATATGTTCTTCAGTTCCTTGAGCTTAAGATTTGCTGAGCGAGTTCGGCCCTTTTGATTTTCTGACTCCAACTCCTTGCACATTTCATTGTAATATTTTGCTTTGTCGTCCCGTGCTGCCTTTTGAAATAATTTTGTTTACTATTTTTTTATTTCCGTTCCTTCATTTTTGCACTTTTCTTCCCTCCAGCCCTCCACCCAATTTTGCTCACTATTTTTAAAGGAATGAAATGTTTGTATAGTACAGGAAAATATCAGCGCTAGCAGATTTGATAAAGCTCTTAAAATAAAAAACAAGACATAAAAACTTAGTAAGTGAACTTACTAAATGTAATATTGGACCTTTTTTTGAGAAAATTATAGAGCTGGAAAATCATCACAAAGAGTTAACAGCAGATCTTAAGAGGCATGCTATAGAAAACTTGAAAAAAGGGGAGAATTAAAAAAAGTGATAGGTTACAAATTTAGGCAGAGGTTCAAAAGGATCGAAGATTTAGCTGTGGCGTTATTTGGAGAAAAATAATAATTTTTCAACATCTGTAAAAGATAATAGTTGTTAGATACCAAAAACTAAATGGATGCCAGAAAAGATACTTATAAATATTTATACTAAGTAGCTCAATGTTTGCTTCAAAGGAACTACATTTAGATTACTATAATTTTATGAAAATAATACTTGCGTTTTACGGATAGCTTGTTAGTTTGTTCTTTAGCAAATGTTGGAGTCTCTCTTTTGCACATCATGTGCTTTATTTACATGGGTGAGTTTGAGCCACCAACCTTTGGGCTGGCAGTTGAGCACCAGCCAGAGAACCACATTAAAGTTGTTACTATGTTTACTCTCATCTTATCAGCAGATCAAAACTTTGCCTAAACTTGTGCCATTTAAAAACTAAAATGACCCTCACTCAAACCGTAACATTTTTTATTGCTTCATATGCATGTGAAGCTAGACATTGAATTAGAAAGACCAAAAAGATGTGATGCCTTTAAATTGTAGTGTTTCTGAAGGATATTCACTATGCCTTGTTGTTGTTATTAGGTGTCAAGTATGACCCATAGCCACCCTGTGAACAGCAGATCTGAACCCTGTCTTACCCAGTGCCATCCTCACACTTCCTGATAGCCCATTGTAGTGGTTACTGTGTCAGTCCACTTGGGCGAGGGTCTTTGTCTCCTACGCTGGCCCTCCACTCTTCTTGAGCATCATGTCTCTTCAAGGAATAGCCTCTCCTAGCAACATGCCATAAGTATGTGAGGTTATGGCTCATCATCTTGCCTCCAAAGAGCACTAAGGCTGCACCTTTTCTAAGACATACCTGTTTTTTCTTCTGAAGTCTCTGGGATGTTCAGTACTCTTCTCCAGCACCACAGTTTAAAGGCATCATTCTTTTTCTGTAATCTGTGTTCACTGTCCAGCTCTCAGATGCATGGCAAGTGATTGTAGAGACCATGGCCTGAATCAGACACACCTTAGTTCTCAAAATGACATTTTTACTCTTCAATAACTTGGAGTGGTCCCTAACTGTAGACTTTCCCAGTGCAGTATGTCTCATGATTTCCTGACTGCTGATACTAAGGGTGTTAATTGTGGAGCCAAGTAACATGATGTTGTTGACAGTTTCAGTCTTTTTCTCCATCTATCTAGACGTTGCCTATTGGTCTAGTAGTAAGAATCTTTCTTTTCCTTGACATTGAGTTGCAATCCATATTGAATCCTTTGATCTTCTGCAACAAGTGCTTAAAGTGCGCCTCACTTTCTAACAAGGTTGTGTCATTTGAATAAAGCAGATTATTTGTCTCTTTCTGATCCTGATGCCACATTCCTCTTCAT
>NW_006399849.1:1754614-1778688 GCF_000299155.1 Elephantulus edwardii | reverse complement strand
ACCCAGGATCCACCTGACATCAGCAGTAATATCCCTGATGCCACAGCCTCTTCTAAATCCTGCTTGAACTTCTGGCTGTTCCCTATCTATGTTCTAGCCATTTTTTTAATAATCTTCAGAAGTATTTTGCATGCATGTAATATTAATGATATCACTTTAATTGGTCTAATTTGGCCACTTTGAATTAGATAATTATATGATGTACTATCCCGGGAATGAAAAATACAAGAATGGTGTTGCATTCATAGTACAATTGGTACAGCACTTACTGTCAGTTTGCTGTATTGAGATAACTTGTGGGTTGCTGTGATACTGAAAGCTGTGCTACTGGTGTGTCACGTGCCACAAGAGTTAACTATGGTGGACAGCTTTTAGTATAGCACCCAGATTAAAACAGACTAGGAATCAGGATTGGCCATCCGCTTCTTAAATAACAGGCCTAAAAACCCTATGAACAGTAGAGGAATGTGCACATTTATAGTAGTAGTGGCAGAGCCCAGATTGGAAGTCAGTCAATAAGAAGAAAAATCATGACAAACATCCTTTAATAATTGAAACATGGGATGTATGTGGTTTGAATGTTGGAAAACGAGAAATTGTGAAAAATGAAATGGAATGAGTGAACATCAACATACTAGGCATTATTGAGGTGGTATGGACTAGCTTTAGCCACTTTGAATTATATAATTATATGGTGTACTATCCTGAGAATAAAAAATAGAAGACTGGTGTTGCATTCATAGTCCAAACATCAATTTCAAGTTCTATCATGAAATATAATGTTGTGAGTGATAGAATATTATCCATACACATACAAAGAAGACCTGTTAATACAGCTGGTATTCAAATATATGCTCCTACATGTAGAGCCAAAGAAGAAGAAACTGGTATTTTTACCAGATCTTGCAATCTGAGATTGAGTGAACATGCAGTAATAAAAATGCATTAATAATTTAATTGGTGACTGGAATGCAAAAGTTGGGAACAGTAAAGAAGAAATGTTGTTGGTGGGTACTGTCAAGTCAAGCATGACTTATAGCAACCCTATGAACAAAAGATTTGAACCCTGTTCTGTTTCATGTTCATAGGGTTTTAGAAAATAGGGGCTTGGTAATAGAAATGAGGCTGAAAATGTTGTTATTGTATGTGCCGTTGAGTTGCTTGCGACTCATAGCGACCCTGTGTACGACAGCCCTAAACTCTGTCCTGTGCCAATTGCACTGTCTCCGATACACCCATCTCGATTACCCCCGTCACTGAATCAGTCCACCTCATAGAGGGCCTTCCCCTCCTGCGCTGTCCCTCCACCCTTCCAAGCATGATGTCCCTCTCCAAGGACTGGTCCCTCCTTACAACATATCCAAAGTATGTTAGAGCTTCAGAATCCTTGCTTCCAAGGAGCCACCCAGTTTAACCCTTTCCAGGATGAATCTGTTTGTTTTCCTAGCAGTCCATGGTACCCTCAATACTCTTCTCCAGCACCACAGCTCAAAGGCATCAATTCTCCTTCTATCCTCCTTAGTCACTGTCCAACTCTCTGATGCATAACAAGTGATAGCAAAGACCATGTCCTGTATCGGTCACACCTTAGTCTCTAGAGAGACACCATTGCTCTTCAGTACTTTGGAGAGGTCCCTAACAGCAAACTCTCCCAAGGCAATATGTCTTTCGATTTCCTGGCTACTGGTGTTGAGAGTGTTGACTGTGGAGCTAAGCAAACTGAAGCTGTGAACAATCTCAATCTCTTCACCATCCATCCTGATGCTGCCAGTTGGTCCAGTGGTGAGATTCTTTTGTCTTCTTGACATTGAGCCTCAATCCATATTGAAGGCCACAGTCCTTGATCCTCTGCAGCAAGCGCTTCAGGTCCTCCTCAGTTTCAGCAAGCAAGGTTGAGGCTGGAAATAGAATGATCAAATTTTATATTTTTTGTGATTTATCCATTGTAAGTACCTTCTGTAAAAGACACATATGGTGACTTTACACATGGACCTAACCTGATGGCCTCCATGGGAATCAGATTGACATTTGTGGAAGGAATCATTGGAGAAATTCATTATCAGCAGTCAAAACTAAGCGAGGGCCAGTCTGTTGGTCACACCATCAATTATTCAAGTACAGATTCAAATTGAGGCAGAAGAAAATTAAGTCCATCGTATTCAAATATGTTCTTGAACCTATCCCATCTGAATTTCTAAATGATTTTAAGAATAGGTTTGAAGCATTGAATACCAGTGATCTAAGACCAGATGAGTTGTGGGATGATACCAGGGATATCCATTAAAACAAAAGATCCTTACAAAGAGGAGAGAAAGAAAATCTGAAATGGATGTCTGAAAAGACTCTAAAAATTGTGCTAGAGCGTCAAGATGAGAAAACATGCTGAAGTAAAAAACTTGAACAGATTTCAAAGGACAACTCTTTACTGTTCTACCACTTGCTGTAAGACTCCCTACAGAAAGTGAAAGAAAACACATACCTGGGAGGGAAATATTTCTGGTACATATAACAAAGGCTGTACTACCAAGGGAGCTCTCATGGATAGGCTGTGGGTAAGAAGTTGCACCTGCAAATCCAAAGGCCTGTGATTTGAATCCACCAGCTACTCTGGGAGAAAGATGGACAGTCTCCTCTGTACATTTTACTGCCTTTTGTCACATTGTGGTTCTAATTGTTTTGGCCTCAAAAGGTTGTACCTGTTTTCATGTGTGCTGGCCATTCAAGTTTGTTTGTTTTGTTTTGTTTTGTTTTTAAAATAGTACAAATTATAGTTCTTTATATTTCAGAGCAAATACTTTAACTGTACTTTAGCTTTAAAATACTAATTGCCTCATCCGTATTTGCAAATAACAGTCTAGTTTTGTGTGTGTGTTCTGTTTTGTAGATTTACAAATCTTCTGTCGTCTGCCCACGGGCAGCATACTTAGTTCCACATGAAAATGACGCTAAAACCAAGGAGAGTTTCTAAATTTGCTAAGGATCATTGCCTAAGCTTAATTTAACACTTTGCCACAAATGACGGCAAATGTGTTTCTAAGCACAGTTGTCAGTTTAAAAATGTGTGGCAACGCGTTTAAAATCCCTACCTGATGGCATCCACTTCCTAAACAATGTGCCTCTGGAAGCTCTGTGAGGATAGTTATAGAACAAGGTTCAGGTCTTTTTGTTCATTGCGTCACTATGAATTGTGCTTAACTCCACAGCAATCAACAACCACCACCTGCTAGTAGAGGCTCTGGTGGCTTAGTGATAGAAGTTGCACTGCCAACCCAGAGGCTTGGAAGTTTTAATCCAGTGGCTGCTGTGGGAGAGTGCTATGGGTGGTGTCCACCTGTGTGATTTGCTGCCACAGAGAACCCTGTGGAGGGTTAACTATAAGTTGATTCCAACTCAATAGTATATAACAACAATAACCTAGTAGTTTTAGCCTCTTGAGAATATCCTTGGTTTTAGCATGGGAAGTTCTTTTTTCTAAGTGCCCACCAAAAAATTATTTCTGTACAGCATTAAAATGGACTTGTAAAGTCTTAAGGGTAAGATAGACTTAATACTATTTTTTAATACTATTAAACCTTTATTTTGAAAAACTTATTATTGGAACCAGAAATTTTCTCCTGGGTAGTTGAAGGTACAGTTTTGTAGTTGACTTTGGCTTCAGAAGCTTTGTGTTTTTTCTCTTCTGTTTCATTTTCTAGAATGGTTTGAATTCATTGACGTGGGATTTTAAAAATATAAGCTTAATGTTTAACATATGCTGCTTGTGTTTGTGTCCAAGCTTAGGGTCTATATGATCTAGTTGAATTTTAGAGCAACTTTTTTTTTAATGACATCTTTTTTGAGTAATTTTGTAAAGGAGATTCTTGTGATTTAGGAATAAACTTCCCTGATTCAGCCTTTTGGTTTTTTCCCCCTTTTCTCTCTTTCTAGTATTGTCTATCATTAATTAGGATACAGCTGATAGATAACCTTTTCTGGGAGAATGAGGATCCAGTATCTTGTGATAGAGACATTGTATGCATGTCATACATTCTTAACATTTTTTTTCGGTAAAGTAGAAACATTACTGCTAATATATTTTCCAAAAATTTCCTCGGTATATCACCTTTGTTCATTCTTGAATTCATGTGTATTTGATAAAGATTTTTACAGATAAAAAAAATTATCTGACTTGTGATTTCTATGAGAAAGAACTTGCCGGAAGATTTGAGAAAATCAGAGACTTGCATTTATATTGCTGGCCTGAACTTGGACATCAATTTGTTGATTAAAAGAAGCTGTCTGAATGAATTGAAGAATTATGGCTTATTAATCTTTTATGGTTTGGGACTGCTACACTAAATTTGCACTATGACTGTGTGATATCCTTTGTCTCCCCCACACCCAACCTGTTCCATATAAACCCCACAACTCTAAGTATAGTCAGCACACCTGTGAGTCAATTTGCGGCAAACGTTGGACACAGTGATTAGGTAACGTAGGTGCAGAAATGTAGGGAGCCATATCTAACTTTGCAGATACTTGTTTGGTACTGTGGATGTTATTAATGGAGACAGTTTCCCTTTGTCCACCTGTGCTGTGTAAGCAAGGCTGTCATCAGTAAAGCACAGTTTGTTGATCAGTGTTCTTCCTGTCCTGATGCCACATTCTTCTCCATAAAGTCTAGCTTCCCAAATGATCTGTTCAGCAGATAGATTGAAAAGATATAGAGAAAGGATATATCTTGCATGCACTCCTTTCTTGGTTTTGAACTTTCTGCACTGTTCCCTTACTCTGTTCTGAAAATAGCTTCCTGGTATAGGTTTCACAATAAGCGGGATCAATTGTTCTGGAATTCCTATTCTTCTCAGTATTAGCCGCAATTGTGATTTGTGTTATGTCTTTTTTTTTTTTTTTAATGTAATATATATATATAAAGATTTTTACAGCATATTCTTCCCATTTAATTTTTTATCCATTCATTTTTGCATTTTCCTGCCTGCCCGCCCCGCCCCCAAGTTCACTTTTCTTTTTTGAAAAGAAAAAAAAATTCTTTCATTGTTACAGTCCTGTCACCCCATCCCTTGTCACCCCCCAACACCACACACACAACACACACACACACACACACCCAAGACCACAGTTCATTTTATTATGCATTTCTTTTTCTGGAATCTTGTCATGAAATAACATTTGATCATATTTTCCTTTTAAACAGTTCTCTCCCTCATCTGTTTCAATGCAGTATACATTATTTATCCCCTCTTTTCTTAGGCTCCCCCCAACTCTGATTTCAGTTCTATTTTACAACAGTGGCACTATGCGGTATTTGTCCTTTTGACTGAGGTATTTCACTCAGCATGTCCTCCAGGGTCACCCATTTTGGTATATTTCATGAGTTTCTTATTTTTCAATGCAGCAGAGTGTTCCATTGTGTGAATATACCACATCTTCTCTATCTATTCGTTAGTGGACGCTTGGGTTGTTTCCAGCTCTTTGGTATTGTGAAAAAAAGCAGCAATAAACATGAGTGTGCATATCTGCTTGTGTGGCAGTTATGGTTTCTAGAGGGTATATTCCCAGTAGTGGAATTGCTGGGTCAAATGGTATTTCTATTTCCAACTTTTTGAGAAAGTGCCATACTGCCTTCCATAGTGGTTGCACCATTTTACATTCCCATCTACAGTTAATAAGGGTTCCAGTTTCTCTACAACCTCCCCAGCATTTGGTTTTTTCTGCTCCGTTGAATAATTGCTATTCTTACTGGGGTGATATAGTTGTTTTGATTTGCATCTTAGAGCTAGGGATTTTGAACACTTCTTTATGTGTGTGTTTGCCATCTGAATGTCCTCTTTGGTGAAGTGGCCACAATTGTTTTGATCCACACAGTCATATGCTTTTTCGCATAATTAATGTAACACAAATAGATATTCTTCTTATATTCTCTGCTTTAAACCAAGATCCTGGCGTCAGCAATGATATCCCTACGGCCACAGCCTCTTCTAATCCAAGTTTATATTTCTGGCAGTTCTCTGACCATGAACTAGTTCTAAATGAACAACATGTTCTACTTGTTTCTGGATAATCAGCAAAATTTTGCTTGCATGTGATACTGTTTCAATTTCCATATTCTGTTGTATCACCTTTTTTGGGAAATGTGTATCTCTTGCAGTGAGTTAGTCAGGTAGCTGTCCTCCAGGTTTAGCACTGATCTGTAATTTTTTAGCTCTAGTAATCTTAGTTTCATCCATTCTTTGATCTGTTTAGCAATCATTGTTTTGTTATTAATGTGCCATAGAGTTGTACCCAACTCATAACTGGCCCTCCATTAGTTTTCTCATGGGAGGAAATTACACATCTTTATCCAGTGGAGCAGCTGTGGATTCAAACCTATGCGTTCAGTTTGGCAGTGCAACTTCTTACTACTAGGCTACCAGAACTCCCTACAACTAAGGCTTAAAATAAATTCATCCATGTTTTCCTGTTAAAACTGTAATATAGCCTTGAAACTTTTCTATATCTTATCCTGTATTTTATCAGCAATTCAGTGAGCTTTTTCCCCTTTTTGAGTAATCTCACTTGTATGTCCCTTTGTATTCTTTTGTTTAATGCCATTAATAATGGGTGCCTGTAATTTAACTTTGGAAAAAAATTAAGTGGGAATTTTTTTAACCTGATATTAAATAATTTCTTCTTAAAAGTCTTAGGGTGGGTGAAGAGAATGACAATATACAGTAAGAGGTTGATTAGACATTGGAATTAATTAATCTTTTATTATTAATGTTATTAAAATGTTCATATATGATTGAATGAAATTGTTATTGGAAAAAGTGAAGCATAAAAAAGACATTTCTTAGAGACATCTTTTGGTAAAAATGATATTCATGCTGCAGATAGTATTCTTTTAGATTATCTCACCAGCTGGAACAAGCAAGCACCTAAGACTTTGTTCATCTTTAATCTTTTTATTATTTCTTATTGTTGCAATTTCATAATCATTTCTTGTTCAGCAAGTTAATTGTAGAGATAAGCAAACATTTTCTCAGTCTTGCCTGCCTCTAGAGCTTAGAGTTAGCCGCTTTTTTCACTTTTAACATGTGATTTAAGGCTTTCTAGACATCGTTGTTGGTTAGAGTCCCTGTGAAATTGTGATTTAGAACCCTTATTTTGACCCAGTAGTCTACCTTTTCTCTCCCAGCCTGGTTGTCAGTGTACTCCACCCCTCTTCACTGCTCTGGAAGGCTTGAATATTGGGGTAGGTAGTGACTAGGAGGCATGTTTTCTCATCTTTTGGACCATCACATGATTTTCCAGTTCTCATTGTTGTGGTAGTTTTGTTGGCAGTTGCTTGAAGACCCTTTGCTATATGTAGAGTTTTCAACAGCTTCATACACATCCTTTTTTGAAAAATAGCACCTGTATCTTTTTCTATTATTATTTAATGTCTTTATTAACTACATTTGCAGCTAATAGCTCACAAAAAAAGGTGCCATATAGAGTCTGAAGATTGCAGCTGTTTGCCTATTTAGCATGCTTTGGGGGGGTTCCTTGAGATTATTCGTGATGACATTTTAATAGTCATTTTTATTAATTTGTGAAATTTTCTTCTTGATGATTTTTGTTAGATGCTTTCAAGTCAAATGTGACTCAAAGCAACCATGTGCACAACACTGAACCCTGCCCTATCCAATGCCATCCTTATCGTCTCTGACATCCTTGAGCCTATTGCTGTTAATACTGTGTCAGTCCATCTTGTTAAGGGTCTTCCTCTCTTTCACTGACCATCATCTTTCCAAGCATAATGTCCTTTTCCAAGGAACAGCCTCTCCTAACAACATACCCAGTGTATATGAGACAAAGTTTCACTGTCCTTGCCTCTAAGGAACACTCTGGCTGCACTTTTTCTAAGACATATCTGTTCTTTCGGCAGTCCATGGGATATTCGATATTCTACTCCAACACCACATCTCAAAGGCATTAATTATCCTTTTGTCATCCTTATTCTTTGTGCAGCCCTCATTTACACAGAAAGTAATTGAAAAGACCGTGGCCTAAATCAGGCCCACCTTACTCTTCAGATTGATATTATTGCTCCTCAGTAATTTGTCCCTGACAGTGTACTTACCTAGTCCAGTATGTATCCTGATCACCTGGATGCTGATACAAGGACATTGTTTTATGAATCCAAATAAGTTGATAATCATTGACAATTTCCATCTTTTATCTGTCCATCATGAGATGGCTAGTGGTGAGAATGAGGATTTTTTTGTGTGTGTTTTTTTGATATTGAGAAACAATCCATTATTGAAAGCTATACCCTACCCTTTGATCTTCCACAGTAAGTGGTGCAAGTCCTCCTCACTTTTAGCAAGCAAGGTTGTGTCAACTGAGTAATGTAGGTTGTTGATGAATCTTCCTCCAGTCCTTTTATGCCACATTCTTCATAGAGTCCAGCCAGCATAGAGATTGAATAGGTATGGAGAAAGGATGCAGCCCTGACATATAACTTTCCTGGTTTTAAATCATGTAGTGTTCCATTGATCTATTTGGACAACAGCTTCTTGTCTAGGCATAGGTTTCATATGGCATAATTAAGTCTTCTGGGATTCCCATTATTTGCAGTGTTAGCCATGTTTGTTATGATCTACATAGTTACATGCCTTTGTATAATCAATGAAACACAAATAGACCTCCTTCTAGTATTCTTGGCTTTCAGCTGGGATCCATCTCATATCAGCAGGTGCCCTTTTTTTTTTTAATGGCATGATGTTGTTGTTGGACGTAGACTCATAACTGACCCTCTGGTGGGTTTTCAGAGGCAGTTTAATCAAGCATGGGAGAAGATTGCTCATCCTTCTTTGCGGTGACCTCAAATTGCATGTGTTCGGGATTGCAGCGCAGTTTCTTGCCACTAGGCCACCAGAGCTCCCCTAACAGCTTATATTTAAACAGTCCACTGTTCTCAGAACAGTTTCCTATTAAGGAAATCATATCAACATCTTAAATTTAATTTTTTTAAATTGTGTGTGTGTGTGTGTACCGTCAGATCAGTTCTGACTGGTACAGGAGGAGATTGTCCCTCCTTTCCCAGCAGAGCATCTGGTGGATTCGAACCATGCGCCTCTGGGATTGCAGTGTAGCTTCTTGCCACTAGGCCACCAGAGCTCCCCTAACAGCTTATATTTAAACAGTCCACTGTTCTCAAAACAGTTCTTGTAATCTTGTCCCCACTTGGAATTATTTCTGTTTTGAGATAGCTAGAATAATTGAAGTTGAAAGTAACTTGAGTCTCAGCTTCATATAAAATGTGAAATGTTCATATGAAAATGATGATGTGGAGCTTGGTGCCAAAATGGCAGTTCTACCTGAATGTATAGGACCTACACAAAAGTGAATGCAGTAAGCAGATGCTTCCTGGTTGCTAGTACCTTGAAAATCATTAGCATTTGAGCTGAAATCCTGTTTACCTGGGAAGTACCAACAGTGGCTGAACATGTTAGGTATAGAAGAGCTTGTCCATTTTGATTTAATACAGTATTCATGTGCAGTCTTTAGGGACCTGTGGTGGCCTAGTAGGAAGGAGTTGCACTAACAATCCCAGGGTACCCTATTCAAATCCACCAGCTGCAGCATGAGAGAAAGATGAGCCATCTCCGTCTGTGCAATTAACTGCTTCTGAAAACCCTCTGGAGGGTCAGCTATGGGTTGGTTCCCATCCGATGCAACAACAACAGCAGTGAACAGTCTTTACCTTGGAATTCTGAAGGATTGTCCGAGATTATCAGATCTACATCAAAGGCTAAGTCTTTCAGTGCTATTCTGTTTCCTGTCAAGCTTCCTTCACAGATTTCAGATTTGTATCATGGTAGTTCTACATCAAGAAAACACACCAATTGGCAGCATCATGATAGATGGTGAAGAGAATGAGATTGTTAACAGCTTTAGTTTGTTTGGCTTCTCAATCAACACTCTTGGTACCAGCATCCAGGAAATCAAAAGACAAATTGCATTGGGAAATTCTGCTGTCAGAGACATCTCCAAAATACAGAAGAGCAACAATGTTAGTCTGGAAGCTAACGTGTGCCTGATCCAGGCCATAGTCTTTGCCATTGCTTGCTATGCATCAGAAAGCTTGACAATGACTAGGAATGACAGAAGGAGAGTTGACTTTGAGCTGTGGTTCTGGAGAAGAGTACTTAATAGATCATGGACTGCTAGGAGAATAAGCAGATTCATCTAGAGAGGATGAGACCAGCCTACTCCTTGGAGGCAAGGGTTCTTAAAGCTTCATCTGACATACTTTGGGCATGTTGCAAGAGGGCCCCATCTTTGGAGAGGGACATCATGCTTGGGAGGGTGGAGGGACAGTGCAAGAGAGGAAGACCCTAGATGAGATGGATTGACTCAGTGGCTGGGGTAATGGAAGTAGGTGTGTTGGAGACAATAAGATTGGAATAGGATAGAGCAGGGTTTAGGGCTGTTGTACACAGGGTTGCTATGAGTCACAGAAAACTCGATGGTACATCATAACAATAGTCATGATTGGAAAATTTTTCATACTCAGTACCCTGTTTATCTTTCACAGGGATAACAGGTGGTACCTCTCTGGCATTTTTAGTCTACCAATGACTCTGAGGGAGAAAGATGGGCAGTCTCTTCCTGTGTAATTTATAACCTCCTGAAAACTGTCTGGAGAGTCAGCTATGTATTGGGTCCAGCTTAGTGACAATTAGATTTTTCTCTTCTACAGCCATTATTACCTAATAAAACTCTTGCCTTCCTAATTCTTACTTCAGTTTTGCTTAAGATATTCAAATAGGGACTGTATGAGCATTATATATGTTAAAAAGAAGGACGTGCGCGCGCTCTCTCGCTTGCTCTCTCGTTCAGTTTCATGGATTCATGGTTTGACAGGCTACAAATTTTGATATATGAGCTTGTGGACAAAGCTCATTCTCTAATGTTAAGTCTGTAGAAATCCTTTGTGAGGAAAGTATTATCATTAAAACACACAAGTATATAAAAGGATATGTTATAATGTTTGAGAATTCTTAGTTGTGATCTTTTAAAATATTTTATTTTTCACTCAGGCCGGATACATCAAGCAATGGTAACATCCTTAAATGAAGATAATGAAAGTGTAACTGTTGAGTGGATAGAAAATGGAGACACAAAAGGCAAAGAGGTATGATCTCTAAATTAATTATTGTTATTACTAGACCTGCAATCAAGATTTTAAGTATGAAAGAAAACCAAAATGTATATAATTTTTGTATGATACATGTATTCTTTATAATTTCATGAAGCTATTTCAACTGATTAATAATTTTTACTCTTAGAAATATCTATTTCTAATTCCATGTCCTATTAGATTACAGAAATACTGGTTTATATTTAAAATTATTCACATGGAATTTAGAAACTACTATATGGTTAACTCTGGTGTTTGCAGATCATTCTTAGGATAACATTCAAGAAGTAGATACTCTGTTTTAGGTCATATGAAATGTAATATGTTACTTGTCAAAATAAATTTGGAAGTTGTGTGCATATGTTTTAAACAGATTGACCTGGAGAGCATCTTTTCCCTTAACCCTGACCTTGTTCCTGATGAAGAAATTGAACCCAGTCCAGAAACACCTCCACCTCCAACATCCTCAGCCAAAGTAAACAAAATTGTAAAGGTTAGTTATGAAAAGTCAAAGCAGGTGACATAGGCATTTTATCTAATTTAAAATGGTTGGATTTTGAGCTTTACCAACAAAATCATCTGTTTTGTGAATCACGAGCATGAATATAAGGTAAACTTTTAGTTCCTATTAAGCATATTTAATAGATTGGCACAGGTTGGAGCAGGATTCAGGGCTGTTGTACTTAGGGTTGCTATGAGTCGTAATTGACTCAACAGCACATAACAACAAGAAGAAGCATATTTTTTTAAAAATCACTGCTTAATATATAATTCAGTATTTAAGGTAGCAGATTGTTAGATCTTTATTTTACAGAGCCACTGAAAGAGTTTGAACTGCCCAGCCTTTCCATTAAGAGCCAAGTGCTTAGAAGTTATTGATTACCATTGAATCAGTTCTGACACTCAGCAACCCTGTACAGATGCCCAGAGTCTTCTAGCAACACATTGATCAGTAAGACCACATAGTTGCCACATCATACTGCCACATCTTTCTCTCAGGAAGGAGCTAGTGGGTTAAAACTACCAACCTTTTGATTAGCAGGCAAGTGCTTAACTACTGTACTTTAGGACTCTTGAGAGCCTTTAGTTACCATATGTAAATACAATATTTTTCATTTTTAAAAGCCTTGGAAAATTTTCATGGTTTATCCTTCTTTGTATATCATTAGTAACTTCTGCTGTATATTGGAATCACCTGGAGAATTTTTTCAGATACTGATTTTGAGGCTCCACTCCCCAAAGATTTTATCTAAAGATCAAGGACTACAGCCTTTAATATGGATTGAAGCTCAACATCAAGAAAACAAAAATTCTCTTCATTGGGCTGAATAGCAGCATCATGATGGATGATGAAGACAGTGACATTGTTAACAGCTGTAGTTTGCTTGGCTCCACCATCAACACACTTGGTACCAGCAGCCAGGAAATCAAAAGACGAATTGCATTGGGAAAGTTTGCTGTCAAGGACAACTCCAGAGTATTGGAGAGGAACAATGTCAATCTGGAGACTTAAGGTGCACCTCTTCCTGGCCATCATCTTCACAATTACATGCTAAGTATCAGAAAGCTAGACAATGACTCAGGATAATAGAAGGAGAATTGATGCCTTTGAGCTGTGGTGCTGGAGAAGAGTATTGAATATATTGTGGACTGAAACAGGTTCATCCTGGAGAGGGGGAAACCAGGCTTGTCCTTGGAGGCAAGGCTTCTGAAGCTTCATCTGACATACTCTGGGCATGTTGCAAAGAGGGGCCAGTCCTTGGAGAGGGACATCATGCTTGGGAGGGTGGAGGGACAGCACAGAAGGGGAAGACCCTGGATAAGATGGATTGACTAAGTGACTGGAGTAATGGGGTAGTTGTGTCAGAGATGTTGAAGTTGGCTTAGGATAGAGCAGGGTTCAGAGCTGTTGTACATAGGGTCAATATGAGTCTCAGACAACTTGACGGCATGTAACAACAACAGCAACAAAAGGAATGCCTCAGCCTATCATGTATTGGATCTTTTGTTCAAAACTGCTTTTCTAGACCATTGCCTTTGACTTTATGTCATATGACTGGACAAGAACATGCAAATAGGGTATGCTGGTCTGTACACAAAGGTGTTGGCTAGTTTTGCCATCCCATCAGGGTTGAGCAGATTCCATGGCAGCAAGGAAGAAGAACCAGAGAGTGCAGCATGCCTTCTTCGAGGCCAGAGATTTCATTCAGACCAAGAGCTATACAGAAGCAGCCCCAGCCTTAGCAGAGAACCGGAGACTGACATATGATAGAGCTAACTTAAGACTGCTGCCCTATAGAGCCAAAAACCTTTGCTCAAGCTTACCTAGAGGAAACGCCCCAATTCACAGGACTAAGATAACTTTGTGTAACTTAAGCCATGAGGTTGAAGGTCCAAGGGCTCATGAACACAGAGAATATGTCTGCACTAAGGAATTACACTACTTGTGAAGCTATGTTGAGGAATCATATTATGCTGCCAGCCTGAGTCGTGTATATATAGTCTGTTAATTTCCCTAATAAACTCCCATAATCACGAGTACCATTCTGTGAACTCTTTATGATCATTGCAATGGATTTTGGACCTAATAGAGGAGTAAGATTGGTGTTGGAATTCGTAGAAGTAGGTGCAGGAACATAGAAAACCATGTCTGGATCTTGTTGATGGGGATAGTTCTCTTTAGTGGAATTAGTATAGGTCAAACTCTGCTCAACCCATGCTGCTCCTACACAATCTTTACAGTATCCATTTGAACAACTGGAAGAATAAGTGTATATAAATTATAGTGTTGCTGAAGAATAGGGATTATATATATGGACTACCAGAAGAACACAGGTAGCTCTGGTGACTTAGGAGGAAGGAATTGTACTCCCAGTACGAATGTATACAGTTTGAATCTACCAGCTACTCTGCAGGAAGATGGGCAGTCTGCTCCCAAACAATTTACTGCCTCTGAAAACCTGCTGGAGGGTCAGCTATGAGTTCACTCTAAATCAACAATGTACAGCAACACCACCAACTAGAAGAACAAACAACTCTCTCAGCTAGAATGCTTCTTAAAGGGAGGGTACTAGATTTAGTTTTACATACTTTGGGCATAGTATCTAGAGAGACCAGTTCCTGAAGGAAATAATGTTTTGTAAACTAGAGAGCCAGTGAGGAAAAAAGGAAGACATTTAAAAAATGGATTGGCAAAGTTGCTACAGCAGTGGCTTAAACATGACTATGATTATAGAAATACTATAGGATTGGGCAGTGTTTTGTTCCATAGAGTTGGCTGTGAGTTAGAATTTACAACAAAATCTAATTTGAATATAGTCACAGTTAAGAATGACGACAGTAATTAGGATCTTTTTTTTTTCCTCAGACAAAGACATAAAATTTGGATTAGTAAAAAAAAAAAAAAGACCAAGAATTTGCTATAAAAAGCTACGTAGAGCCGTTATGGTGGTGTAATTGTATTGCTAAACAAAAGAACTCATGTTGGCTGTTTGAATTTGCCAGCACCTTTGCAAGAGAAAGATAAACACTATCCTGTTTTTAACAGTGACAGTGTCTGAAACCTGATTTTTGAGTCAGTGAGTTAGAAGCAACTCAGTGGCAGTGATTTGTTTTGTGTCCAAGCCAGTAAATCCTTTTTAGATTGATTAACTGACAGTGAACAAGCGTTTTATAATATCTTATTTATATTATTATTATCATTATCATTATTATTTCATATTTAGGATTATGTATATAGAATTAAAAATAATGAACATTTTATTCTTTTGTAGAATCGACGGACTGTGGCTTCTATTAAGAATGATCCTCCACCAAGGGATAATAGAGGTGAAATAAAACATTTATCTATTCATTTTATCGGTTGCTTTTTAGTATAGCTGTGGCACTTTAAGAAATAAATTTATTCCTAACATTGTTATTATTGTTTTAAACTTTACCTTTTTTAGTTAATTTGATGTTTAGTATCTTATTTCCTAATATTATAATGTAATTTGAGAAGCTCAAAGATTCTCACCACTGGACCAATTGGTAGCATCAGGATGGATGGTGAAGAGATTGAGATTGTTCACAGCTTCAGTTTGCTCAGCTCCACGGTCAACACTCTTGGCACCAGCAGCCAGGAAATAAAAAAACGTGTTGCAATGGGAAAGTCTGCTATTAGGGACCTTCTCTAAAGTACTCAAGAGCAACGGTGTCTCTCTGGAGACTAAGGTGCGCCTGATACAGGCCATGGTTTTTGAAATCACTTGTTATGCATCAGAGAGTTGGACAGTGACTAGGGAGGATAGAAGGAGAATTGATGCCTTTGAGCTGTGGTGCTGGAGAAGAGGATTGAATGTACCATGGACTGCCAAGGAAACAAACATATTCATCCTGGAGAGGATTAAACCAGGCTACTCCTTGCAGGCAAGAATTCTGGGGCTTTGTCTGACATACTTTGGACATATTGTAAGGAGAGACGGGTTCTTGGAGAGGGACATCATGCTTGGCAGGGTGGAGGGACAGTGCAGGAGGGGAAGACCCTCTATGAGGTGGATTGATTCAGTGACTGAGATAATCAGGATGGGTGTGTCAGAGGCAGTGCAATTGGCATAGGATAAAGCAGGGTTTATGGCTGTTGTACATAGGGTCACTATGAGTTGCAAATGACTCGACGGCACATAACAACATCAACAACTGGTGACCTAGTGGGAAGAAGCTGCACTGCAATCCCAAAGGCACATGATTCAAATCCACTAGCTGCTCCATGGATGATAATGAGCTTTCTCACTCTGTGCGATTAAATGCCTCTGAAAACCTGATGGAGGGTCAGCTATGGCACAAAACAACAGTTACAAGAAAGTAAGGAGCAGAAGAATAAGTTAATTGATGTCACAAGGGTGAATTTAATCATAATATTATTAAGTATAATTTTCTGAACTACAGGCTTCTAAAAGGACAACAGATAATTTGGAAGTTGAACAGGCAGTTAACTGGAGATCTTCCGTACATTTTAGCCAGGAAATTTAAACCGTAATTAACTCCTTTTCTTCTGTTCAGCATTTTAGACTTGTCCTTTCTAGTAATAGTGTTTGTATGGGTCAGGAGAGACATAGATAGTAAAGTTAGAAAAATCCCTTATTTTAAACACTACGTAAATCTTTTGAAATTTTCTGTTTGTAGTTAACTAACATTTTCTGCTTTTAAAGTATTTACTCGGAAATTTTCTGCAGAAGATGAGTGTATTTGAAGAATGAAGAGTAGAATACAGGAAATTGAAATATTTTTATGTTTTAATTTTGGGTACTTTTGAATTGTGTGACATTTTCAAAAATGAGAGTACATTTAAAACTCATACACTTTTTAAATTTTTAAAGACTATTAAAAATTAAATTCACTAGATTAAAACAACTGTATATAGATGGTGGGGTTTGGGGGATATGTGTGTGTAAAAGAATTGCTTACTCATCTAAATAAAAGAAAATGTATTACTAAAAGAAACAACTTAAGCTGTTAGCCAGAGTAGTTAAGCAAAGGAATTCAAAAGAAACGTTAATTTGGCAAAAGAAAAAAAGGTATGCAAATTAGGAATAGGAAGAATGTAAAACTGTCCCCATTTCCAGTCTTATGTATAGGAAACTCACACCAATTTTCAAAAATCCACAAGAAAGCTTTTAGAACTAATAAATTAATTCCATAAAGTGGCAGGATACAAAGATCAGCACACAGAATCAGTGTCCGTCAGTGGTGAGACGAAGTGGAAAAGAGAATTAAAAAATATTATTCATAGTAGCGTCAAAAAGAATGAAATATCTTGGAATAAATTTAAACTGAGAGAGTGGAGGATTTGTATACAGAATTATAAAGCATTACTAAAAGAAATTAAAGAATGCCTTAATAAAATTTAAGGTCTTAATAAAAGGCCTTAAATAAATTTAAGAATATTTTGTGTTTGTGGATTGGAAGACTAATGCAGTTAAGATATACATTGTACCCAAAGCAATCTATAAGTCCTCTACAATCTCCTTTAAAAGTCCAACATCCCTCTTTGCAGAAATAGAAAAGTTAATTTTCAAGATTATATGAAAGAGTAAAGGATCCCAAAATAACTAAAATAGTCTGATGAAGGAGAATAAAATAGTACTAACACTTCCTAATTCCAAAAGTTACCATAAAGCTGCAGTAATTAAAGGAGCCTGGTGCTAGAATAATAACAGACATAGACCAGTTAAATAGCATCCAAAAATAAATCCACATCTATAGTCATCTGATTTTCACCAAGGGTGCTGAGTTCTTCAGGAGGTGATTCAGGAGGAGCATTTTCATCAATGAATTGTGCTGGAGACGTGGAATTTGCAATTGCAAAATTAATCTGGATCTACATCTCATACTATACACAAAAAAACCTAATTCAAAAAGGATCAAGAACCTGAATGTGAAAGACAAAATAGTAATTAGAAAATATAGAGGCATGTCGGCTGCCCCTTATTGTCAGTGAGGTTGGTGTTAAGTGCCATTGAGTCATAGGCGACTCATAGCAACCCTATGAACAAAAGTCCTCGACAGTTACATTACTTTCATCCTTTCTCCATGTTCATAGGGTTTCCCGAGACAAGCTATTTACGGAAGTGGATGACACTCCTGCTTGTCAGTGATGGATTCTAAAATATAACAACAGTCTAACACACACAGCAAACACAAATCAGTGGGACCTCATAAGAATTAAATACTCTTGTTCATGAACAGACTTTATTACAGCAGTGAAAAGAGAACCTATATCTTGGAAGAACATTTTTGGGAACCATGAAGCCATTAGAATCTAATAACCAAAATAAATAGAAAGGTTTACAACGTTACAGCTTGAAGACAGCTCCTCCTTTCTCCAGCCTGTGGAAAAATGTACACTGTCTTTAGTCGTCATCCAGCAAAAAAAATTAAACCATTTGCTTTTAAGTTGATTTCAAGTCATAGCGATCTTAAAGGGTTTCCAAGACTACATCTTTTGAATAGCAACACAATATGGTATAGACTATTGTACAGAATTCCTTAAAAGCTAGAATTTTTTTTTTAGTGATTTTTTACAAATCATATTAGTTTGTTACAATCATTCCTAGACATTTTTTTTCTATACTATTTATTGCTACTGGTTAATGTAATTAGTTAATTACAGTGCATAAGTGATAAGGAGCTGTGTTGCCAACCGAAAGGCACGTGGTTTGATTCTGTCAGCAGCTTAGTGGGAGAGAAAGATGAACAGTCTCTTCCTGTGTGGTTTATTGTCTCTGAAAACCCACTGGAGGTTCAGCTATGGGCCAATTCCAACTCAGCAGCACATGACAGCAGTGACAATCTATAACAACTGTAAAACTTCATGGAAGCACATTGTCACATCTGTCTCCCAAGGAGCTTCTGGTAAGTTCAGACCACCAACTTTTTACTCAGCTCACAACCAGTGTACAAACGTAGATGAAAATAGCAGCTTCAGTGAGACCACATCACCTCATTAAAATGACATTGATAAAAAAAACAACCCACAAAATATGATGAAGTTGTGAAGAAACTAGAACCTTCACTTATTACTAATAGGAATATAAAATGATACAGTAGAAAACAGTTTGCATTTCATCAAAGAATGTTTTTAACTATAGCCATTTGCCCAGAAGTGAAGATTCGAATACTGTAGATGTATAGATATGTGTACACCAGTGTTTATTGTGATACTTTTCACAATATAGCCAAAATATGTAAATAACTGAAGTACATATCAGCGGATGAATATATAAAACATGGTGTACAAACACAATGAACTACTGCTCAGCCATAAAGAAGAACACAGTTCTGGCAGATGCTTCGGCTTGGATGAGTTAAAACTAACATGCTGAGTAAAATCAGTCAATTGCAGAAAGAAATATTATCATGCTGCTTATATAAAATAAGCAAATATATAGCAACTAAACATAATTAGTGATTACTAAGGGTAAATGAGAGAGGGAAAAGGTAAGTTTTTGTTTGATAGGCATTGAATTTACGTAAAAAGTGATTGAAAGATTTGTGAAAGGATAGCAAGAATGGATGCACCACTTGAAGGATGCCATCTTTGTCACTGAATTTCACATTCAGACTTGATTGAAATAATGTATGTTTTGTTACCTACATTTTGCCCACAATTTTAAAATTCATATTTGACTTTTTTTTATGTTTGACTTTTATATAAGTTAAATAGACTTTTTTTAGCTGAAATTATATTGTTAACCAAAGCATGTGTGTTAAATTGAAAACATTTTAGTTTATGTCACTTGATGGAACAGAATTATACTATATCTCCCCATTTAAATAAAAAAGTTGGTAGTTCTATGTGAGGATTAATGATGTTTTTGGAGTATCAAGGTTCTTTTGACCTTTTCTTATTTTCTGTTGTGACATACTATTTTTCACTTACAGTGGTTGGTTCTGCACGTGCACGGCCTAATCAGCTTCCTGAGCAGTCTTCCTCAGCACAACAGAATGGTAGTGTTTCAGATATATCTCCAGTTCAAGCTGCAAAAAAGGAATTTGGACCCCCTTGTATGTAAATCATGTATAAAGGATTCAGTCATTCTAGGCATACATGTATTCTCTCTTGGTCATCCTTACAAATTCCCAGGTGGTAAACAGTCTAAGTAAGGATTTGATTGTACATTTTATCACTGGAAAATGTAATATTTTTTCTCTTTTTCTGTTTGATCAGTAATTGAGTTTTTAATTGTATTTTTTAAGAAGAAAATTATTTAAATATAAGTACATTTCAGTTGCTTTGAGTTTAAAATATCACCCGTATGATAATTTTTCAGATGTTACAAAAGAAATTTATATATTTCTTCATCATTTCTAATTTTAGACCAAGAGATGACATGTAATAATCAATATGTTTGAGTCATTTTATTGACTTTCATTTGTATATTGTCCTGTTCCTAGTTTTTTTGTTAAAGCAGCTCATAAGTGAAGATCACATGGTTTCTGTAGGCATGCTTTGTCACTGTGCACATATATCTGTGTGTGTGATTGGTGAGACTGTACAGAATATTTTTGTGTATAAGTAGAGTAGCCTAAAAAAAGAAAGCTACTTTAATAGTTGATCTCTGTTTCTTTCAGCACGTAGAAAATCAAATTGTGTGAAAGAAGTGGAGAAGTTACAAGAAAAGCGAGAGAAAAGGAGACTACAGCAGCAAGAACTTAGAGAAAAACGAGCCCAGGTTTGTAACAAAATCATTTCTTTTTTTTAAATAGAAAATGTTTTACTTTCTTTTTTTTCCTGTTATTGCACATTTTCTTTTCCCTCTTACTCACCAAATGAATATTAAATTGGTAAAATTGACTTGGAAGAAAAAAGCTGATGCATATATTTAAATGTTTTTTCATTTAAAAATTTTAATAATTGTTCCTTAAATAGATATTGAGAGATATTATAAGCTTGTGAAAGTAAGTTACCATACCAAAATTTTAGTGGATATGTCTTAGCCCCCAAATTACATTTTAAATGTTGAGATACCATAGTATAGAACTCTAATGGAAATATTTTCACATTCAGGAATATTCAGTTTCTTATTTAAAAGTGTTTTAAAATTACATTTAGAAAATACTACTCTGTGCATGATTTTTCTAAAATATAATTAACATTTTACTATTATTAATACATTCAGGATGTCACAGGGAAATGAAGGAATCTTAACACTCTCTGCTGAGTCTCAGCTCACTACTGTCACTGTTAGTCCCTTTTGTTGAAGGTTTTATTGTCTCTGGCTGACCCCTCTACCTTTTTAAGTAGGGTGTCCTTTTCTAAGAACTGGCCTTTGGTAATATTGAGGTCCTTTCAGTCTCAGCTCACTTGTTTAATCTCTTTTATATCTCAGAACTGATAAACTAAAATTCAACTGAATTTTGTCCATTATGTCCTACCTCATTAAGATCATAGGATTTGTAATACATAAGCTAACAGTGAAATTACAAAATGAAAGAGAATTATATAATTCTGAGAAACATGGCCTAGGCAGATTGACATATTTTATGACATAAATTGACAACTTGGAGGTTTGGGAAGGAGATAGAGTTAATTCCAAAGCACCCAGGGAGCTGAGTGTCATAACCAGTTTTTCCATTTGGAAAAAATTGACAGGGAGCAAGGGAAAGAGTATGGAACACATGGTGAAAATAAGATATAACCTGTGTGAGAACATGTAGTATGGTGCCTGCCTCTCAGAAAGTATACAATAAATATTGAGATTTTATCTCCCAAATGAAAATTATATATAAAACCTGTTTTGGTTAGTTAATTTTGTGTCTCAGTTCTTGCTGAATACCATCGAGTTGGAACCCTCCCATAGGTGATCCTCCAGTTGGTTCTTAGAGGCGTGGGATTACACATGTTTCTCCATGGAATCTCTGGTGGATTCGAACTGTATACTTTTGGGTTGGCAGCAAAGTTCTCACTAATAAGCCACTGTCAAATAGTATATTGATTAGATGTTTTGGTGCAACCTTTGTAGTGTTTCCTTTGTAGTGTTTTCAGACTTGGAGATTTTATAGTTCATGAAAGGAAAAATTCTGGTAGCTAGTCCATAGAGAGTTGCACTGCTAGCCGCACGGTCATACTTCTCTGGTGGTTCAAATCTGCCAGGGGCTCCAAGGGCAGAGAAGGCGAAATCTCCTGTGTCATTTACAGCACCCCAAAATCTGCTGAATCCACTGGAGAGCCAACTATCTGTTGTGACTCCAAAAAAATGAGCTGACTGGAAAAAAATTTTTTTTATGTACATCTAGGTACTTTTTGAAAGCAGAAAACCAATATTAGGTTAAAATGAAAGATTTTACATGTCACCCCAGCAACAGTAGCAAACAAGAAATGTTAGCAAAGTTGTGGAGAGATTGGAACTGTTATTCACTGCTGGTGGGAATGTAAAATGGACCATCCATTATGGAAGATGGTCTGGCACTTGCTCAAAAAGTTGGAAATAGAAATATCATTTAACCCAACATTTCCACTACTGGGAATACATCTTAAAGAAACCATGACTCAGTCGGATGTATGCATACGTATGTTTAACTGCTGCTATTGTTTTTCACAAAAGCAAAGAGATGGTAGCAACCCAAGTGCTCATCAACAAACGACTGGATAGAAAAATTGTGGTACATTCACACAATGGAATATTACACAGCATTGAAAAACAAAAGTATGTGCTGTTAATTATAACACTGTTAATATAAAAGCTTACTATATGGTTTTTATCCTTCGTAATTTGTACGGTGGTTACATTTTATACCTTTTTTAAGGAAAAAAATCCTTTTTGACTAGAGTGGCGCTACTAATGTAGAATTTTGTAGACTACATTTTCTCTGTTTTGGGATCATATTTAAAAATTTCATCCTTGAGATAAGGTAAGGACATCTTTTTTGTAAGTTGGCACCACCTTCTTCAACCCATTATAAAGTAAAGAGACATCAGAAAACATTTACTGAGCACTAACCCTCTAATAAAAGACAAGTCAGACATGGCCTTTGTCCTCAGGAAACATCATTCAGTTACAGCATCCCTTGGTTGCACTGGCTACGGTTACCATTGCATGCCATCAAATTGACTATATCTCATAGCAACCCAATGAACACAGGTTTGATTCTTACTCTATCCTTTTTATTATTTTACATTCTAAACTACTAATTAGAGAGTGTCTTTCTAATTTGAGCCCAGTTAAATGTTCTGGTATTCCCATTCTTCATAGTGTTATTTGTTATGATGATCCACACACCCAAATGCTTTTGCATGCTAAATAAAACACAAATAGACATTTTTCTGGTGTTGTCTACTTTTAGCTAAGATCCATATGATCCATCTGACATCAGTAATGATATCCCTGATGCTACAGCCTCTTCTGAATTCAGCTTGACCTTCTGGCAATTCTACGTCAATGTTCTAGCCATTTTTGGTAATTGCCATCAAGATTTTACTTGGATATGATAATAGTGATGTTGTTTGAAAATGTTCACATTCTGTTGGATCAACTTTCTTGGGAATGGGAACATATGGATCTGTTTTAGTTAGTTGTACAGATAGCTGTCTTCAGATTTCTTGGCACAGCCTGGTAAACACATCCAGGGCTGCAGGTGTTTGTTGAAACATGTGAGTTGGTATTTCATCAATTCCTGGGGCCTCATTTTTTTGCCAGTACCGTCAGTGCAGCTTGAACAACTTGTAATCATATGATAGTTCCTGAAATGATTCCGTGTCAGCCAATTATTTTTGGTACTCTGATTCTGTACATTCCCTCCTTCTATTGATGCTTCCAAGCTGGACTCTATGACGAAGAATGTGGCATCAGAAGCAGTGGAAAACTCATCATTAAACCTACATTATGCAGATGACATCACCATGCTTGCTGAAAGTGAGGAGGACTTGAAGCACTTAATGTAAAAGATCAAACACTACAGCTTTCAATATGGATTTCATCTCAGTGTCAAGAAAACAAAAATTCTTACCCCTGGACCTATAGGCAACATCATGATGTTGTTGTTGTTGTTGTTATGTGCCGTCGAGTTGTTTGCTACTCATAGCGACACTATGTTCAACAGCCCTAAACTCTGCTCTGTCCTGTGCCAGTCGCACTGCCGCTGACACACGCATCCCAATTATCCCAGTCACTGAATCAATCCACCTCATAGAGGGTCTTCCCCTCCTTCGCTGTCCCTCCACCCTACCAAGCCTGATGTCCCTCTCCAAGGACCTGTGTCTTCTTAAAACATGTCCAAAGTATGTCAGACAAAGCCCCAGAATCCTTGCCTCCAAGGAGTAGCCTGGTTTAATCCTCTCCCGGATGAATCTGTTTGTTTCCTTGGCAGTCCATGGTACATTCAATCCTCTTCTCCAGCACCACAGCTCAAAGGCATCAATTCTCCTTCT
>NW_006399849.1:1752047-1753209 GCF_000299155.1 Elephantulus edwardii | reverse complement strand
TTGAGGAGCAGTGATGTCAGTTACACATAGATTACAGTGCACCTGATTCAGACCATGGTCTTTACAATCACTTGGTATGCATCTGAGAGCTGGGAATGAATAAGGATGACAGAAGAAGAATTGATGCCTTTGAGCTCTGGTGTTGGAGAAGAGTACTGAATATTCTAGGGACTATCAGAAGAACAAACAGATAAGTCTTGGCTAAGGTGCACCAGAGTGCACCTTGGAGGCAAAGATGATAAAAGCTTTGTGTCATGTACTTTAGGCATGTTGTTAGGAGATGCTATTCCTCAGGGAGAGATATTTTGTTTGAAAAGGTGAAGGGTCAGCAAGAGAGAAGAAGATCCTCAAGCAGATGAATTGACACACTGATTGCTGCAGTGGGCTCAAGTATGTCAGAGACTGTGAGGATGGCATAGGATAGGACAGGGTTCAGATTAGAGTTCAGAGGGTCCCTCTAGGTTGTACTCAACTTGATGGCTCCTAACAAGATCACTCAAGATTTTACCCATAGCATCCTTTAGTATTGCAACACGAGGCTTGGATTTGATTTTCAGTTCTTTGAACTTAAGAAATGCTTGAGCAAGTTTTTTTCCTTTTAGTTAACTATCTCCAACTTTTGCACATCCGCTGTAATAGTTGGTCTTCTTGAGATACTCTTTAAAATCTTCATTTCATCTCTTTCAGTTCAGCATTTTCTCCCTCTGTTTTGACCTTCTGATGTTTTAGTGCCGTTTTCAAAGTTTCCTCTTAAGATTATATTTTGACACATGTAGCTTTGTTTTCATTTTCTTCAGCTTCTGTTTGAACTTGCACCTGAGTAGTTGATCTATTCCACACACAGCACTTGGCCTCATTTTGATTTCTGAATTTGTATTTATCGAATGATTATGGCTACAGATGTTGTCAATTTGATTAAATCAGATGAGGTCCACATGTATAGTCGCCATTTGTGGTTTTTATAAAAGTATTTGCAATGAATAAATCACTGATTTTTTGTGTGTGTATGGAGTGGGAATGAATCACTGATTTTACAAAATTCAGTCATGTATTCTCCAGCCTCATTTCTGTCACCAAATCTGTAATTTCCAACTACCAGTCCTTTTTTCATTCCAGTCACCAATTATTAATAGAGAATAATTACACATTTAGTCAATTTCAA
>NW_006399849.1:1749998-1750653 GCF_000299155.1 Elephantulus edwardii | reverse complement strand
CTTTTCTATAGTTTAAAAACAGTAGAGTCAGGGCTATCCTTATTGTACATTGTTTGCTTTACATTAGTGGTGGTGGTTCATTGCTTTTGAGTTGAAACTGATTTATAACTGAAGTTCTAATGGGTGGTCAGAAACTGTAAATATCAGGAGAGGAGATTGGTCATCAAGCAACTGGTGGATTTGAACCACTTAGTTTAGGTTGGCAGTGCATTTTGCCACGAGAGCTCAACAGCAATTGAGTAGTGTTTATGTTTGAAAAATATACCTCTGTTGTATCTCTTCAATGTTGTCTTGAGATTATAGCAAAACATTTAATAGTAATGATACAATAATGACACATAAGTTTGATTAAATTGATTGTTTAAGTTTTGGTGTTTTCTTAAGAATATGCTCCAGTGTTTTTAGTTCTATCAGACTGCCAGTTGAAATGTTATGCTGGTACTTGTGGGACGAGTGTGCTATGCTGTTTAACTTGAATTATCAGTTTGTGTCATAAAGTGGCCTGAGAGTAACCATTTAGATTCTGAAATAAGTAATACAGAATTTAGACATTCACTGATAGTTGGCCCAGATGCCACCTGGTGTTTCCTGTAGGTACTTCATATATACTTACAGTTTGAATCTTACTTCATATTCTGCTTATCATTTGATGTTG
>NW_006399849.1:1735040-1749743 GCF_000299155.1 Elephantulus edwardii | reverse complement strand
GCTGGAGCAGGAGGACAATCTCCTGTACCAGTCAGAACTGATTTGATAGTACACACAAAAAAACTAATAAAATTTTTTAAAAAAGAAAATAAGTCAGTAGTTTGGTTGTTGTTTTTTTTTAAGTCAGTAGTTTTGAGATTTCACTATGTTATAAAGTCACATTTGTATGGAAAAAAGGCTTTATAATAGTCATTAATCTTCTCTGTCTTGGAGATGCTATTTACTTTTGTCATTATGAAGTTTCTTAGTTTTGAGGCAAAATGGTAAATTTTCAATCAGCATTTAATAAAGTTTTGAAGATAATTTTGGTTTCTGATTTTTTCCAAATTCATATATTTAATACTAATATCTTAAATGTGGCTTTAAAAAATTAAAGTTTATACAGTCATTCTCATAAATCGTATTTTATAAAATCAATCACTATTGTACAGTGCTAACCATTACCCCATCTTTTCAGACCCCATCCAGATCTCTTCAATTTCCTTTACCCCCCCTCCCTCCACCCACCAAATTGTGTGACCTTTTGATTTCTCCCCTACGCATTCTACCTATCTACTTCCATCCCTTCCCCCACTTGGATTTCCATAAATGTTTTACTAGTTAACTTCTTATTTTTACAATGATCTTAGGTAGAGTTTATCATTATGAGAGTGCATTAGTTAATGCCAGCATAATGCTCTCCACTCACTCCCAAGTTATGTAGTAATTTTTTAAAATTATCACCACTGAGTGCTATGTAGTATTCAATCGTGTGAACATACCATAATTTGTCAATCTATTCGATTGTGATTGGACATTTGAGCTATTTTGACGTTCTTGCAATAGTGAATAATGCTGCTGTGAGCAATGATATACAAATCTCCATTTGTGGCTCATTTCTCATTTCCTTGGGATATATTTCTAGCAGTAGAGTAGCTGGGTCATAGGGAGTTTCTTTGTTCATCGTAAGTTCAGTGTTCTATTAAGGAGGTATATTTTTGCAAAACCTATACCTGGCAGTTTTGTTCACAGAGTAGGGGAACACTACATGGCTGAAAATAAAGAAGGGATTGCATTAGGGTTGTATTCTCTTTCCATACACTGAGGAAATGATTCAAGACGCTGGGCTCTATGAAGAGGAATGTGGCATCAGGATTGGAGGGAGAATCATCGCTCTCTTATGTTATGCAGATGACACAACCTTCCTTCCTGAAAGTGAGGAGGACTTGAAGCACTTTTTGCAGAAGATCAGGGAATGCAGCCTTTGGTATGGATTGCATCTCAGTGTCAAGAAAACAAAGATTATTACCAGTGAACTGATAGACAACATCATGACGGTTGGAGAAGAGATTAAAATTGTCTATGATTTTATTTTGCTTGGGGCCACAATTAATACCTATAGTACCAACAGTCAGGAAATAAGGAGATGCATTCATTGTACTGGGAAAATCTGCAGTTATTGGAGATAATATATCTCCAGATTATTGAGGAGTAATGACGTCAGTTTGAGGACTAAGGTGCATAGTTTATATGTTGTTGTTGTTGTTGTTGTTGTTATGCGCTGTCAAGTCGCCTGGGACTCATAGCGACCCTATGTACAACAGCCCTAAACCCTGCTCTATCCTTTGCCAATCTCACTGTCTCCGACACACCTACCCTGATGACCCCAGTCACTTAATATCTTCAGTTTTAATTTGGTTTTAACATGATAAACAGCATATTTATTAAGAAACTCAAAGAGCCCCATTAATGTAAACAGATGATTAAGCGATCAACTTCTGAGTCCACCTAGTTGTTCTATGAGAGAAAGAACAATCCACTTTCAAAAAAATTACTATAGCCCAGCCTGTTGTCACTGAGTCAGTTCCAAATCATAGGACAAAGTAGAACTGCCCCATAGAATTTCAGAGCTATAATCCTTACGGGAGCAGCCAGCCACATCTTTTTCTAGGAGAAGGGACTATTAAGTTCAAGCTGCAGACTCAGCTTTAACAACCAAGCATTTAACCATTACACCACCAAGACTTCTTTAAGATTACATCCTGGACAACTCTGTGGGCAATTCAGCTGTCACATGACTTCCTCTGAATCAGAATTATCTCATTGGCACCTGACATAAGAAACTTTTCATTTCTAAACTCTTAACATCAATGCAGTGTTTAATGTTATTATAGCTACCATAAGTGATTAACTAACTCTCTGTCTTTTTATAGGATGTTGATGCTACAAATCCAAATTATGAAATTATGTGCATGATCAGAGACTTTAGAGGAAGTTTGGATTATAGACCACTGACAACAGCAGATCCTGTAAGATTCTTTATTAAAAAAAATCCTCTAAAATTTTTGATAGTACAAATACAAAATACTCATTTTATATGTATATAAAGTTTATAAATTCATACCGTATTTTTTCCTCTCCTTGTGAATGTTCATCTCTACAGTTTAAGAAGAAAATCAAGAAGTTATCTGCATTTGTGCTAATGTCCATTTCAAACCAAAGCCTTCAGTCTTTGGAAAAGCAGAGTCAGAGTTAAATTGTCAGAAAATTCCATTTCTTTCTGACTGTTATTTATACATTGATCTCAGTTCCATGCTTACTTACTCTTTAGGTTATAAGCTCCACTGTTACTTCCATAAACTTGAAGTTAATTGTTTTAATAGTTACTGACAGCTGCTGCAGACTAGAAACCTATGCTTGATAAATGCCCTGCCACCTCCTTACTCAACCGTTCTTTCTAAAGAATGTTAATTTATTGGACAAGAAATGCCATCTTTTCAAGTATTCAGAATGTATTAGAGACACAAGGACCTCTAGTGACAGCACTTGAGAAGTTAGCAGTTAAACCCACCCAGTGACTCCACAGAAGAACCTGCCTCCATAAAACTTCAGCCAACAAAACTCTGTGGGGCAGTTTGTTCTTTTACGTGGGGATCACTTTTGAGTCAAAAGCAACTCAATAGCACTTAACAAGAACAGCATTGGTTACACAAAATACAATGGGTTAGTTAGATGTATTATAGAGGATTTCATAGAGTTGTTAGTAACCCTTATGTTTTATATATTTTAGGCTTTGCTGCCCACCACTCAAATTATTTAACCTATAAGGTCTGAGATTATGGTTTGGGGGCAGAGATTGACAGACGCTGTAAAGGGCCTGGTAATAATTTTACTTTGAGTCAGTCATCTGATTTCTTTCCTAACTGTTCAACTTCTGCCATTGTGAAAGCATCCGTAGGTAATACTTAAATGAAGAGGTCTGTCTGGTAAAGTGAGACTTTACCAAAGCAATTAGTGAACTTGATTATGTCTGTAGTTTTGTATCCCTGGTGTATGAGAATTGTTGTTAAAAGGAGATGAGTATTGATAACATGTATCTGAAGAAATATTTTTATATATAAGAATTAGCATATTTATAAAATTGTACATACTCTATTCAGTAACCTTTTGGGAATTATGTTTCTTGCCTGTAGTTATCTTTGTGAACAACATTATACAATCAACCTGAAAAGTACCACTTGATAGAAATTTTTCTATTGTATTTAGCACACTCAGGTGTTACATACAAGAAGTTGTATATATTTCTTGCTCATTAAAGTGAAGATATCTTCTTAAAAATGAACCTAATGCTACTTAAGAATAATAGTCAAGTTATTTCCAAGGCTTGCCCAATAACAAACAAGTATTTGCTGTCTGTATTCATACTTTCAGAAATAATTATGGGTGGTAGCCACTAAAATTGTGTGAGTTAGTTTTGGGGTCTTTTTACATTTATCGTATTTATGTTGTGCATAAATTACCAAACTGCTGGACAAAGTGACTATGTCATTGACTTTCCAGTGTTTACTACTCCTGATCACTAAAATAAAGTCTTTTTCATAGATTGATGAGCACAGAATATGTGTTTGTGTAAGGAAACGACCACTCAATAAAAAAGGTACGATACTTAATGAGTTCTAATAAAAGTTAATTTTTTCCTTTTATATTTTCTTTTTTATAATTGCATAAATCATATTTGAAAGAATTAAGTGTAAATAATTTTCTTGCATTTGTACATAACCACTAATTAGATGTCTATAGCTTGATCTGTTAACTTACTAATTCTTTGGATAATTGCCATTGGTTTTGTTTTTGGTGGGATTTTGTTTTGTTTGGTCATTTCTTTTATCATATAAGATGGGTGAGGACTGTGGGGGACGTTGGGAAATGCCCGATCCTTCTTGGCAGTCAAGACATTGCTGATTTTTTTTCTTGCTTCCTTTTGGCACATCTATGTGACCCCGCCCCTTTCTTGAGACCAGTTTGTCCATGGAAACCTTGAACAGCTCCATGGCATGGCACTCATAGGGCACACCTCCCAGGCCATGTCCCTTGGTGTGCATGGTGAGATGCCTGCAGCAGTTACTGTGCCTCAGCTTGCTCACATTCTTAGCAGTTGTGACTCCTATTAAGGCCCATGGCCATGGGGCTGCTGTACTAGTATGGCTGCTGTGGTGGTACCCTTGATTCTTCCTTCACAGAAGTTGTGATTCTTTTTCACCTTTGTTGTAAACACATTTTGTCTTATTCATTGGCATATTTATGGGACACTGTGTTATACTTTATACTCAATATGGATTGCATCTCAAAATGGGGAGAACAAAAATCCTCACCACTGGACCAATAAATGGTAGATAGAGAAAAGATTAAAACTGTCAGAGAATTTCTTTTCCTTTGATCCACAGTTAGTACACTTAGTACTAGTAGCCAGGAGATCAGGAGACATATTACACTGGGAAAGTCTATAGTCAGAGACTTTTCCAAATCTTTGAGGAGCAGTGATGTCAGTTTAAGCACCTAGTGTGCCTGATTCAGGCCACAGTCTTTTCAGTCACTTGCCGTACATCTGAGAGCTGGATAATGAATGAGGATGACAGAAGAATAATTGTTGCCTTTGAACTGGGGTATTGGAGAAGAGTACTGAATCTCTCCTGGACTGGCAAGAGAACTCACAGATATGTCTTAGAGAGAAGGTAAGGCCAGAGTATTCTTCAGAGGCAAAGATGATGAAGCTTCTTCTCACACACTTAGGGCCTATTGTTAGAAGAGGTTATTCCTTGGAGAGGGACATCATTCTTGGAAAGGTGGGAAGGGAGAGGAAGTTTCTTGGCCAAATGAATTGAGACAGTGACTGCAGTAGTGGGCTTGAGTGTATCAGATACTGTGAGGATGGTACAGGATAAGACAGGGTTAAGATCTGTTGTTCATAGGATCACTCTAAGTCAAACTCAACTCGATGGCAACCAACAACAGCAACCTTTATACTTAGAAACGGTACTTTTATATAAATTCTTAAATAATTTTTGTGCTTTATCTCAAATGTTGTAAAAATTACTGAACATTGATTTTCATTTCTTTCTGTAGAAACACAAATGAAAGATCTTGATGTAATCACAATCCCCAGTAAAGATGTTGTTATGGTACATGAACCAAAACAAAAAGTAGATTTAACAAGGTACTTAGAAAACCAAACATTTCGTTTTGATTATGCCTTTGATGACTCAGCTCCTAATGAAATGGTTTACAGGTAGGTAAATTTCTTTTGAATCAGAACTTGTTCTTATACTTTATCTTTGATCAGTACCTTAAAATATGTCTTGGCATATCCCTCCAAAGATACAATCTTCTTTCATTCTGAGTTTAAACAAAGAAGAGCATGTAATAAGCATTATAATGAATATTAAGATTTATTCTCTTAAACTCTCCACAATCTTAGTTTTCATTACTTAGTAATTTATTTTACGTGTACACACACTTACCATAGATAAGGAATTTACATGTCAAAATGTTAATAATTCTTTGGAAATGGAGTATGGTGAGAACAAGACTTTGATTTTTCAATTTTTATTCTTTATACTATTAATAAATTTGAAAATATTTGATTAAATGTGCCATTCTAGAAAGAAAACTTACCAATCAATCTACTTTCATCTTCCTAATTTTTATTATCCTCAAACCTTTGGATAGTTTTAATATATGAGGTTTAAATTTGTTCACGTATTCAACTTAAAAGCAACTTGGACTTTTGTATATGTTACTGTAAAAAGAGCAAGGGCCGTATCTGACCTTTACCAACTTTACAAAGAGGAACTGTCCCTTTCAACGGCATCAGCAACATAAAAACAATTTCCATGAGGCCACTGTATATGTTCCCCCTGCTCCCACATCTCTTTCTACTCATCCCAGCCTAATCTTACTGCTTTCCTAGATCCACAATCCTATGCTATAGCTCACAGATCACACAGAACCATATTGGGGAAGTCAAAAGTTAGTAGCAGAATACATTCAGGACAGCTTCCAGAATGTTCTTACAGGCATGTCAACCTTGAGACTCACCGCTTTAGGTCAGTGTTAAAAAAAGCTCTCAGTCCTGCCAGTTGTAGCTCTTACCACCCCCTCGGTTGTCTCTCTGAGCTCTAGTTCAATGATGTAGCAATCCCAATGTCTTATGAGGCTCGTGTCAGGTCTCTGGTTTTCTGCTATGGCTGCTGTGGCTCTTGCTCACAAAGGCCCTAGTATAACTGGTGCAAGAATCTCTGGTCCTGAAGAACATGTTACATTCTCTTGCTTCTTTGCTGGTGATGAGGTTTCTCTAACTCGGCTTCTGGATCCACTCAGTTTAATGGTGAGACTAGCCAGTCTCCTTGTGGATAGGCTAACAAGCCCTATTTTCATACTCCTGCCCATCTCTATGGTAAAGTCAGTCAATGGATAGGGACGCCATTTTACAGTAAATAGAAGATTTCGCCAGGACAGGAATATCCACTTATGGATAACTCCTGCTTGCCTTTTAATATTAATGTGAATTTATTTTTAAGGACAGATTTTTCATCATAGTTTCATTCACTTTAACTACATATGCAACTTTTATAATGTTGAAAGCCCATTAAATAGCTTTTCCTTACTGAGTTTTGCACATTTTTTACTGAGATTGTAATCGATGCTTTTTGATGGAATAATGATTTCATCATATATGTCTTGTACTAATACTACTGAGTTTTATTTTTCATTTTTTAAAATATCTCCTGTTATCATCCATAATAGATCTTATTAAGCTTTATTTTGTTCATTGCCATTGCTACTCTTGTTTCTTATAATTAATTTCTTAAAATTATTTAAACAGTTCCTGGATATGGTTAATTAAGATTTTATACAGAGTATTTGTTTCAATTTTGGCTTATATGATTTGCTATAAGTGTTACTTGTTTAACTTAAATATTAACAGGAAATTCTGACAGATGCCTTTAATTTAAGGTTTACAGCTAGACCTCTTGTGGAAACTATATTCGAAAGAGGAATGGCTACATGCTTTGCTTATGGCCAAACTGGAAGTGGAAAAACACATGTAAGTAGTTCATTAAAATGACTTTCAGGAGTGAAGCTACAGTTTAACTTTCGTAACACTTAATTCTAAAACGTCATGTCTTAAGATTTGCCGCCTTCACGCGCTCCCCCCCCCCCTTTAGTAAAAGCTGTTATTAAGGGAAACAAATCTCTGTTCTTTATTTTCTTTTAACATATAGACTATGGGTGGTGACTTTTCAGGAAAGAACCAAGATTGTTCTAAAGGGATTTATGCACTAGCAGGTAAGTGTTGTTTTTTACATATAGTTTACAATAATCTTAGTAGATTTTAAAGTGATTTTGAAATAAGACTTTTAGAAATAATGTCAAGGATTTTAAAGGCAACTAGTATTCTTTCTGTACATACAACTTACAGATAATCTACTTGAAAAGATCTATTAAACTTTTGATAACAGAAATTTTTATTATATTTGTGACAATGCAATCTGGAATTTTGTTGAAGAATGTTGTTGAACAATTTGTTAAGTATGTTGGTTGTCTGTGGTTAGAGGAGTAACCTTATTTTAACCTCCTAAAGTTTTATGCTACTTAAAAAGATAATAGGAGCATCATTTTTCTTTATACTGTGAAGAGTATAGCATCTAGACCTTAAAACAAAAAACTTAATCGTATTTTATAATTAACTTTAGTCTTTGTTATTTATAGTCTCATTCTACACATAGATTAACTTACTCCTCTGAAAGTAGAAAATTTTAATTGCTTTTATATTTATTATATCTTAAAATTTTTTTATATGAAATTCTTGACAGCTCGAGATGTTTTCTTAATGTTAAAGAAGCCAAACTATAAGAAATTAGAACTTCAAGTTTATGCAACTTTCTTTGAAATTTACAGTGGAAAAGTAAGTGCAAATTTCTGTAGATACTGGAATATTATATATTAAAATTTTTGTTTTAAAATGTCCTTTCAAATTCTTCAACTTCAATGTTGAAATTATTCTAAGAATGCTTTGAAATTTTCACTCTGACTCATTTCCATGTAGAATTTTTTTTTAATTTGCTAATTTTAATAAAATGCCTTTTTGCAGGTGTTCGATTTACTAAACAGAAAAACAAAATTAAGAGTGCTAGAAGATGGCAAACAGCAAGTTCAGGTAGTTGGACTACAAGAAAGGGAAGTCAAATGTGTTGAAGATGTACTGAAACTTATTGACATAGGCAATAGTTGCAGGTAAACATTCTCATTTTGATTAAGAAATGATAGCACATTTCCTAATAAGAGCTATATCCTTTGTACAGCTTGACGAAAATGTGGAGGTGTTAGTACACTGTTGCAGCAAAGTCTTTGTTTATACACACTTGTTATATGTAACTTTTGAGCGACTTATATTATATGGCTATCATAGTACAAAAGAAAGTTCAGGTATTTTTTAAATAGTTCTTTGTATTTAAATGATTGGAACTTTATGAAAATATGGTCTTCCCTTGGTGTCCACAGGGAATTGGTCATCTTTTTTTTTAACCTGAGATTGATTGAATTTGTTAATGTACCCTGCAGATACAGTTAGCCAACTGTATCACAGTTTGAATATGTATATTAAAATCATATGTATCAAAATTTCCTTGTTTGTAGAACATCCGGTCAAACATCTGCTAATGCCCATTCGTCTCGAAGCCACGCAGTATTTCAGATTATTCTTAGAAGGAAAGGAAAACTACATGGCAAATTTTCTCTTATTGATTTGGCTGGAAATGAAAGAGGAGCTGATACTTCAAGTGCAGACAGGCAAACTAGGCTTGAAGGTGCTGAAATTAATAAAAGCCTTTTAGCTCTTAAGGTAAATAAAATATATTTTAATGTGTAAGTTTTTGTCTTTTGTGTAATATTGTTGAAGCAATTACAGAATGAGATTTTTTTTCCAGTGTATAAGGTTATAATTTAGAAGTCTGTATTCAGTTATAGATTTATATTAACAAATATTTTTATCTGCAGTAATTGTTCATTTTAGGATAAGGTGAATAAGCTATCTGTGGGTTGGTGGAAAATGCTGATAGTCTGATAGTAAGTCGTTGAGCTGCCTACATGAAGGCAAGCAGTTTGAGTCCAGGCTGCTCCATGAGAGAAAGATGGACAATAGATTTACTCCTGTGCCATGTGATTGACTCCTTCTGAAAACGCACTGGAGAGTCAGCTACAAGTCGTGTCCAACTTGATGACACACAACAACATGGTTTGATATGCTACTAAGAAAGATTCCAAAGATCTTCAATCAGTCTTGTTTTCTTAGAGGATGGCAAAGAACCACTGTTGTTGTTGTTGTGTGCCATCGAGTCACTTGCGAATCATAGCTACCCTGTGTACAAGAGCTCTAAATGCCGTTCTGTCCTGTGCCAACCTCGCCATCTCAAACACTCTCATTCCCACCACTCCACTCACAGAATTGATCCATCTCATTGAGGGTCTTCCTCTCCTGCGCCATCCCTCCACTCTCCCAAACATGATGTCCCTCTCCAAGGACCAGTGCCTCCTTGCAACATGCCCAAAGTATGTCAGACGAAGCTTCAGAATCCTTGACTCCAAAGAGCATTCTGACTTTACCCTCTCTAGGACAAACCTGGTTGTTCTCCTAGCAGTGCATGGTGTACTCAACACTCTTCTCCATCACCACAGCTTAAAGGCATCAATTCTCTGTCATCCCTATTCACTGTCCAACTCTCTGATGCATAGCATGTAATTACAAAGACTATAGCCTGGATCAGGTGCACCTTAGTCTCCAGCCTGACGTCGATGCTCTTCAGTACTCTCGAGAGGTCCCTCACAGCTGACTTTCCCAATGCAGTTTGTCTCCTGATTTCCAACCAAGAATGTTGACTGTGGAACCAAGTAAACTACTATCTCAATCTCTTCACCATCCATACTGATGCTGCCAATTGGCACAGTGGTGAGAACCTTTGTTTTCTTGATGTTGCGCTTCAATCCATATTGAAGACTGCAGTCCTTGACTTCTGCAGCAAGCGCTTCAGGTCCTCCTCAGTTTCAGCAGGCAGAGTTGTGTCATCTGCATAACATAGGTTGTTGATGATTCTTACACCAATCCTGATGCCACATTCCTCTTCGTATAGCCCAGCGTCTCGGATGATCTGTTCTGCATAGAGATTGAAAAGGTATGGAGACAAAATACATCCCTGACAGACCCCTTTCTTGATTTTGAACCATCCAGTGTCTCCCTGCTTTGTTCTGACGACTGCCTCTTGGTCCAAGTATAGGTTTCGCATTAGAGCAATCAAATGTTCTGGGATTCCCATTCTTCACAGAGTTAGCCATAACTTGTTGTGATCCACACAGTCAAAAGCCTTTGCATAGACAATGAAGTGCACAGATAGACATTCTTCTGGTATTCTCTGCTTTCTGCCAAGATCCATCTAACATTAGCTATAATATCCCTAGTACCACGACCTCTTCTAAATCCAGCCTGCACATCTGGCAGTTCTCTGTTGACATATTGTTCCAAACATTTTTGGATAATTTTCAGCAGAATCTTGCTTGCATGTGGTATCAGTGATATTTATTGTTCAATAATTTCCGCACTCCGTTGGATCACCTTTCTTTGGAATGGGAACAGATATCGATCTTTTCCAGTCAGTTAGTTGGCCAGCTGGCTGTCCTCCAGATTTCCTGGCACAACTAAGTGAACACATCCAGGGCAGTGTCTGTTTGTTGAAATAAATCAATTTATATTCTGTCAACTCCTGGGGCCTTGTTTTTTGCCAATTCCTTCAGAGTAACTTCCTCCTTCAACACCATAGGCTCTTGCTATTTATGTTATTTCATGAAATTCCTCTGTGTCAGCCAGTTCCTTCTGATACAGTTACTCTCTGTACTCCTTCCATCTTCTTTTGATACTTCTGGATCATTCAACATTCTACCCAAACTGTGTTTAAAAGTATTGCCACCCATGACTTAAATTTGTTTTTCACCTCCTTCAGCTTAAGAAACGCTAAGCGAGTCCAGCCCTTTTGATTTTCTGACTCCAGCTCTCTGCACATTTCATTATATCTTGCTTTGTTGTCCCGAGCTGCCTTTTCAAATTTTCTGTTCAGCTCTTTGATTTCTTCCTTTAGCTTTGGCTTCTCGGCTCTCTAATGCAATACTCAGAGTCTCATCTGACATCCATCTTGGTCTTCTTCTTTAGCCTTTGTAATGATCTTTTGCAGTCTTCATGGATGATTTTCTTGATATCCTCCCAGAGCTCATTTGGTCTACGCTCACTGGTGCTCAAGGCCTCAAACCTGTTCCTGAGATGGTTTTGAAATTCTAGTGGGACAGATTTAACCACTAGAATGAGTTAAATAATTTCTCAGAAAATATGAAATAGCTTTCAGAAAGTTAACCAGCTCTTTCTAAACTAGACAGCCAAACTTTGGAAAGAATATAATAATAGAGTATATTGTTCATTTTCTTTTGAATTACCAGTTAAAAACATAGCTTTTTTCATTTTTATTTTGTTGTTGTTATTATTATTATTAAATTAAATGAAAATTTGCAGAGACTTTGTATTTCCATTCATTCATTGTTGCACTTTTCTCTCTCCCCCCCTCCCAGTACACTTTTCTCTTTGAAAATTCTTTCATTGTTTTACAATCCCTCCCACCCAGGTCCACTCCACTATGAAATTTTTGTTCTGAGCATCTGTTTCAATGCAGTATCCATTATTTATCCCATCTTTCTCAGTTTCTCCCCAACCCTGATGTCAGTCCTGTTTCACAACAGTGGCACTATGCAGTATTTGTCCTTTCGTGACTGAGATACTTCACCCAGCATAATGTCCTTCAGGGTCACCCATTTTGAATAATATTGCATGTTGTTGTTTGTTTTTCAATGCAGCGTAGTATTCCATTATGTGAATATACCACAGCTTCTCTATCCATTCGGTTGCTGATGGGCAGTTACCAATTGCCTGTCATTTCTAATGTCATGAGTTCAGTAAGCATCTCAGGAATAAAGATTTAAGGGTTTTTCTTGTTTATTTTTAAGTTACTATCTTTAATTAAGGTTTATGGGAGCATCCTTAATAGTCTTGTAAAACTGCCAGCTGAATTTTCAGAGCTCATGTAAGAGATGTTTTAAGATATGTTAATTAAGATAACTCTTGTTAAAAAAGCACATCTGTAAGACTGAAGGTGCTGAAATTAATAAAAGCCTTTTAGCTCTTAAGGAGTGCATCAGAGCCTTAGGTAGAAATAAACCTCATACTCCTTTCAGAGCAAGTAAACTCACTCAGGTGTTAAGAGACTCATTCATAGGTGAAAACTCACGTACCTGCATGGTAAGTTATTTTTTGTTTTGTTCCCAAAGAATAACTGTATACAGTATTCATAAGTGGCTTACTATTCATTTACAATCATTGAAATGTTCTATTTTAAGAGATACAGTGAAATTTACGATAAAGCCACTGCCAAACTGATAGGAATGATTCTAATACAAATGTGATTCATTTAGCTAACTCCATCATGTGGTTTTCCTGAGTATTGGTTTCCATTGTTTATATGTCTTGTAATTTTGTTATGAATAAATACCTTCTAGATAGATTCTCTCATGTTCTTATTAAGATTATTAATTATTTCTTTTGTTTTAATAAAAAGCCAATTTAGCTGAACTTACTCCCAAACTTATTTTTTCTGTTGGTGCAAGTAACTGAACTTGAAATCTCAGTTTAGTTCTAGTCTTAAGAGTCTGTCCCGTGCCTGACCAGTTCAGGGATCAGCCAAAGATTTAGGCAGTAAATACATAGAATCTGAGCATCCCCTTTAATAGCTCTCATCCTTTGTGGATATTTCCTTTCAGCTGGTGCATTCCACTCCCCCACCTCCACTTCTCCATCTGGGTGCTTTGGTTTCTTAAGTAGTGGGATTGCCAAGTTGGTAATCAAATTTTGTCAAATTTACCTTCAAGCAAAAAGCTTAAAAAAAAATAAAAATGAGTAGTCTGTGCTCTTCCCTTCTTTAGGTATTGTCTACTTCCATTTTCTGGCCAAAATTTTTATGCCTTCAAAGTTACACATTTAACCAAAAGTATAATTATTATTTTGGTTATAAGATACACAATTATCTTGAAGTTCATATATTTTTAATCTTTCTTTTAAGATATCTTTATGTAGTGGTAAAATGAGACCTTAAAAATGTCAGTGTTGTTTTACACATTTATAACGCTTTCTTTAACTGCACCTTTTTCCCGTAGATTGCCACAATCTCTCCAGGCATGGCATCCTGTGAAAATACTCTTAATACATTAAGATACGCAAATAGGTATGAGAGATGGTTCTCCATATTTAAAATTTTACAAATAAAGTCTTAGTATTTAATAAGGTTGATACTACTTCATTTTTGAAAAAAACTTGTTGATTATTAGTCTTTATATAATATATAGAATTGTTTTGTCAGGTTCTAAAAATCAATAGAAATATATTTTGTAATTAGAAAAGGGATTCTACCTTAGTAGAATTGGCCTTGTGTGCTAGAATATGATACTGGGTTTTTTATTTGACAAATTTCATTATACTGTATTACATTTAAATCTATAAATTCTGCATCTGTTTTTCATATTACATTAAGACTCTTAAGTAAATGTTTACATTTTTACTTGCATTTAGAGGTAAAAATTCCTCTTTGTAATCCATTTTTAAGGAGATATGGTGGCCTAGTGATTAGCAATTGTGCTGCAAACCCAGAGGCATACAATTCTAATCCAACAGCTTCTCCACAGGAGAAGGATGGGAGGTCTCCTTCTGTGTGATTAACAGCCTCTGAAAACCCACCGAAGAGTTGGATATGGCTCAGTTTTAGTATGAAAATCCATTCATTTTATTGAGCACAGGCATTTATTTGCCCTATTTGTTTTAATCATTATGAGAATTTTCTTTTTCAAAATATGAACTATATATACATACAGAAAAGCATCCAAGACATAATTAAACAATTTCTTGAATGCTTATACATTGTACCATGTAATTTGGAAAGGGGTTAATATCTTAGTAGATAACTTGAGAACTGGTAAATTTTTTTGTTTACTTACAAATTATGAGTATCTGCTGCCATTGAGTCCATTCCAACTCTGAGCAAACCTATAGGACAGGGTCAACTGTGCCAGAGGGTTTCTAAGACTATATATATATACATCATGACAGTAGTAGACTGACTCATCTTCCTCCCTCAAAGTGATTAGTTGGTTTTGAACCCCAATCTTATAGCAGCAACTGTGCTGCTAGACTCCTAAAATCACTTTAAGGAATTAAAGAGTAAATAGAATCATACCATTGTTCTTTTCTGTTTTGCTTTTCTTTCAACATAGCTACCTTTTTTTTTTTTCCAATAAGAAGTGTTG
>NW_006399849.1:1728016-1734885 GCF_000299155.1 Elephantulus edwardii | reverse complement strand
ATTTTATCATTAAGTTAGCCTTTACCCTAAAATCTTAAAATGCTTCTATTTACATAAGACTTCCAGAATTATCATGGGGGAGATGTGCTCAATGGACATAATTCCTTCTTGAATTTCCCTTGGATAATAAAGTTTCATTTTATTTTAACTACTTGTTTCATTGATAAGATGAAGTTCTGAGAATGTTTTTGTGAGGAGTGAAAATTAAGGTTAAAGTAAAAATAAGGCCCTGCATGTTTGGAAATCCCTCAAGTATTGTGAAAATACTATATATAGTCATTATTCTAGTTTATTTAAATCCAGGTAGAAAAAAAATCCAAGTAAAATTTTCTAATTTATTGTTATACTGTCCAATTTATTCATAATGTGACTCTAGGACAGGTAATTTTAACTTTTTTTCCCCAAAAATAAATCTTTGCTTTATTGTAGAAATGAATCTACATATATTTATTTATTTACAAAGTAAATATTGAAATATCTGCATCCTTAGGTGTTTTAACGTGTGTGTGTGTGTGTGTGTAACAGTCAGCATCCTGATTGAAGAGTTTAAATTATCAAGTCAAATTATATTTTAATGCTTCCTTCACCACTTCATGGCAACAAAGCCTTAGGAAGAGTTCTTGAACTCTATACGTCATTTTTCTCACCTTTAAAATCTGAAGATTAATCATGTCTAATTTTTTAATTATTAAATTTTATTAATTTTAATGAACATTTACAGAGATTTTGGGTTTTCATTCATTTATTGTTGCACTATTTTCTCTACCCTCCTCCCCAGTTTGTTCTTCTTTTAATCATATCCAACTTAAAGATTGTTTGGAGGATAAAAGTTATCTCAATGAAATTACATGAGGTCTTATTAAGAACTTAAATATATTAAGCGTATTAGTAAATATTAATTACTAGTAAATACTTCTGTTGCTTCCTTAATGAGAAGTTTGTTTTAGAAATTAAGTCAATGAGAAAATGATACACTTTCATATTCTTAGAATCATATACTTTAGAAAGTCTTTTATGAAATTTGAATGTTGACTCTAATACAATAAGTAAATTTGTAAATCATATGATAAAATTGAGATATTTTAACAGATACTATTTAGAGGGAAACTTTGAGAGTGAAAGGAATGGTTTGTCAGTAGGCTAAAATCACTCCAGGTTGTATTAAAAACATAGCCTTTATCCTGAATCTGAAGTTAAAATTTGAAGGTAATAGAAGAGGTTAGAATTATTGTATGTTGGGTGGAAGAATGAAAGTCCGCTGTCAGAGACCTCCAAGGTACTGAAGAGCAATGATATCAGTCTGGAGACTCAGGTGCGCCTGATACAGGCCATGGTATCAGAGAGTTGGACAATGACTAGGGATAATAGAAGGAGAATTGATGCCTTTGAGCTGTAGTGTTGGAGAAGAATATTGAATATACCATGGACTGCTAAGAAAACAAACAGGTTCAACCTGGAGAGGGTGAGACCAGGCTGCTCCTTGGAGGCAAGGATTCTGAAGCTTCATCTGACATACTTTGGACTTGTTGCAAGGAGGGAACAGTGCAGGAGAGGAAGACCTTGATGAGATGGATTGCTGGAGTGACTGGAGTAATGGAAGTAGGTGTGTCAGAGACAGTAAGATTGGCACACGATAGAGCAGGGTTTAGAGCTGTTGTACATAGGGTCGCTATGAGTTGCAGGTGACTAAACAGCACATAACAACAAAAATAAGAAGGGCATATTTAAGCTCCAGTTATGTAGTTCATAGCAAGTTGCTCTTCTAACCCAAAGGCCAGAACTCTTTGTCAATTCAAGTCCACTAACAGCTCTGAGAGAGGAAGATAGACAGTCTCTGCCCATGTGATTTACAGCCCTGGAAATCCAAAGAAGGGTCAGCTACGAGTTGACTCACTGGCACTGCGTTTGAGAATTTATACACGGTATTCTTGAGCAAAGACTTTTTTTTTTTTTAATAGGATAAAAATGAAAAAAGTGCAGTCATCTCACTTACTTTGAGCACGTTGACAGGAAGGGCCAGTATTTGGAAAAAAGCATCATACTGGGAAAGTTAGAAGGTCAGCTGAAGCTAGGAAGACCCTCAATGAATGGATTGACACAGTGACTACCACAGTGGACTTGACTATGACCGAGATCATGAGGATCATATAGGAAAGGACAAGCATTCAATCTGTTGTTCATAGAGTCACTATGAGTCATCAGAGACTCTTTGAAATCGAACAGCAACAGTTGGGTGTTTAAAATAAAAGATTCTGAAGGAGTAAATAAATGGTATTAGGTATTAAGTCAGTATTACATATTCAGATTTGTTAGCATGTTTCCTAAGTTTTTTTTTTTATTTTCAACATGTTACAAAGTGGTTATAAAGATGAATATTGAGCCTTTGCCAGTAAAGATTTTTTTTAATCTAGATGAATATTTATTTCTAGAAATATCCAAGTTTAATATTCATGAGGTTGTTCTGAAGATTCACTTAAATACTATATGTTCATATAATAAAACTTGTATCTAGAATGAGATTTTTGTTGTTAGGTACTTTAAAGTTTAATATAATGCAAAGCAATCCTATAAACAAGAATAGAAGTCTTGCCATATAGTGCTCCATCTGTGTCAATCCATCTCATTGAAGGTCTTTGTCTCTTTTGCTCACCTACTTTTTTCAGCTGAAATAGACTCAGGTTAGTATTTTGGTTCTTCTTGTTGTTGATTACCTTCAAGTTGAGCACAACTTATAACAACCCCATAAACAAAAGAACTGAAGCCTCAGTAACTATCAACATTTATCCAGGTTCACAGAGTTTCCAGAGGCATGTTGTTTAGGAAGTGAATGACACTCTTGCTTCCAAATGTTGGTTCTTATGGACTTATTTTAATTTTCTTAAGCTTCAACTTGAATTTGCACATGAGAAATTGATGGTCTATTCCATAGACAGCACCTGGCCTTGTTTTTCTGGTTTTGGTTTTTTGTTTTTTTTTTAATTCATTTTAATGAAAGTTTACAGAGACTTAGGGTTTCCATTCATTCACTGTTGCACTTTTTTCCCCCGCCCACCCCCACCCCACCATTCACTCTTCTTGAAAAGTAAAAAAAAAAAAAACAAACCTCTTTCATTATTATGCAATCCCTCCCCCCAAGTCCACTCCACTGTGCAGTTTTCATTCTGGATTCCGGTCATGGCAATAATACCCAATCATATATCCCTTTTAAACAGCTCTTTCCCTCATCTGTTTCAATGCAGTATACATCATTCATTCCCTCCTTCTCTTCCTTCCCTCAACCCCAATGTCAGTCCCATTTTTCACTCAACATAATGTTTTCCAGGATCATCCATTTTGTATAATATTTCATGAGTTCCTTGTTTTTCATTCCTAGTATTCCATTGTATACCAGAGCTTCTCTATAATAAATCGTTTGTTGATGGTTACTTGGGTTGTTTCCAGCTCTTTGCTTATGTGAACAAAGCCACAATAAACATGGGTGAGGAGCCAGTAAAGATTCTTAAATAGAATCTTAAATAGAAGGAATATATTACTGTTAATTACCAAAGTACTGAAATTTTACTATTTTTGACCTATAAAACATTTCTATTCATGTAGCCTAAGAAAAGTGACGAAGAAAACAGTATCGTTTAGTGAAGTGGTTATGTAGCATAGAATTTGTTTTTAAAATTAGATTTGATCTTTGGGTCTACCATCTTTTATGCAGCAATTTTGAGTAAGATACTTTCTTTTTCTGAGCTAGTTTTCTCATATATAAAATGGAAATAATATCACAACATGGTTGTAAGAATTAAATAATGCCTAAAACTTGCTATCCATAGTACCTGAAACATAGGAAGTACTTGAAATGTTATATAGTATTATGAAATGGAGTCAGTCAAAAAGGAATCACAAGGGAAGACAGGAAGTCTAATAATTTGACTAAATTATCAGAGGCATTCACAAAAGCAATTTAAATCTGACTTCTAAAGACTTAGGCAACCTCTTAGCCAAGTTTTTCTTTGAATAATTTTAAAAAATTAAGTAGCTAAATCATTTGCTCAGTTCTGTCAGAGATGCTTCATTTTCACTACCATTCTGGATACACAGTCGGAAAGATAATCAATTACAAATAGTAATGAATTTTAAGACATTGGAGCTTGGTGTTCTCTTAGGTTTTATTTGAAAAAGACAGCAAAACTCTTGACATATTAATGCTAATTAAAAAAATATTCATAGGATTAACTATCAGAGCAAATTAGATCTGATGGTCATGTATGCAGTTAAATAGGGATATTTCAAATTTATTTGATGACTTAGTTAAACTTCCAGGAAGGGCTCTGATAAACAAGACAATAGACCAGAAAAGAAAAATTTAAGACTGTAGAGTCAGTTAGGGATCAGTAATTTTATTGAGTACCAATAATGTTGATTTCCTTTTCTTAAAGTAAAGTGAATATTAAATGAGAACTTGAAATGTACATTGATTGCTGTTTTTACAAGAACATTTTCTCTTAATTTGTTGCTATTTTGGTGCTGCAGAGTAAAGGAGTTTGGAATTAGTCCATCAGACATTCCCTTCTCACAGGGTAGTGGCAGTCGCCCTGATCTCTCTCCTTCTTACGAGTATGACGACTTTTCTCCTTCGATTACCAGGTCTACTTCATCCTATAGATAAGATATTTATTATAATAGTTTCTTTGGAATGGTGCTTGTATATAAAACATTTCATTTACTTCTTTTGTTCTGAGTCATTTTAGTTTTTCATTTTCATTTCATTTGGCAGGTGGTGGCTGCACTGCATGTCTGCATTTTTTGTACTTTAATATTTGTTATGCTCTATTGGTTTAGTGATAGACTTTGTATTTCCCTTCATATTTTTTAAGGATGATGTCACTTTTGCATATTAATCACTAATAATCACTTAAGGTTATGTTTACCTATATTTGCATAATCTTAAAATTTCTTTATCTTCCGAGAAATAATAAGTATCTTCTTAACCTAGAAAACATACCTTTTATCGAATGTATATAAATATAACAGGTAAACCTTTTTAAAATAACAGAATTTACCACCATATTATATTTAGATATTAGACATATTATTTGTAGCTGTTTTAATCATCTCACTAACAAAATTTATAAAGTTATTAAATTTCTCTTATTTTAACAATGATCTATTTATTAATCATAGTTAATATTTTTCCTGTTGTCTGTTTTCCTTGAAATAATAATTTTACTTGCTTTGCTAATTCTCATCTCTGATTGTGCACCGTAATTATACGTAAAGTAATTGTAAAGTTACAAAAGTAAATTCCAAAAATTAAACAACCAAAAAGATATTACTATATTCATAGATTTCAGGTAAATGTGACCTGTAAAGCTGACATCATCAGTCTTAGTATATTAATTCTATTGACATCATATTGAATAGGCTGATTTTTTATGTCTTATTTCTTAATATCTTTTCCATGACTTTTATGTATTTATAGAGTGAAAGAATTAACTGTGGATCCAACTTCTGCTGGTGATGTTCGTCCAATAATGCACCATCCACCAAATCAGATTGATGACTTGGAGACACAGTGGGGTGTGGGAAGTTCTCCTCAGAGAGATGATCTAAAACTTCTTTGTGAACAAAATGTGAGTGACTTTAGTATAGTTGTGGTTAGTTAATCTTCCTCGTAAGATATCCAAATCAGAAAACCCACCACCACTGACTCTATTCTGGCACATAACAACCTTTTAGGACAGAGTAGGACTTGGACTCGATGGCACATAACAACAACAACAAACAACTAGTTATCCTTCTATTTTTACAATTACTATCTTGTGCAGTATTTGTCCTAATGAGACTGAGTTCTCTTAGCATAATTCTCTAGATGCTGCCATATTAGAGAGTATTTTATGAAATCACATTCTTTAGTGCTGCATTATATTCCACTGTCTAAATGTAGCACAATTTTTAAGAGACTAGTACAACTTTTCAAAAATATATTGACTGCCAGCTACAAGTATACTAAAATACTCCCTCATTATACTAAAATAATACTCTCTCAGTATTGCTTACCTTTTCCAAAAGGATTAAAGCTTCAGTTATACTTTATTTGTAGCCTTAAAATAAAGTTAACTAGCAATTTAATGTCACATATATGCATCTTTAGTTTTTCACTAAAAAAATTTGTGGGATCAGAATGCAGAGATGTTTTATGTGTATCTTTTTAAAGAAATTAAATTGTGAATTATCAAGGAAGTCATGAAAACTATTAAGCAAAGTGTGTAGTGTAGTCATAAAACTACAGTTTCATTAAATGCTTTATTAAAATGTGTAAGTTAATCTTCCTACTGCCAATAAGAGAGCTCTGTAAGAAGTTGTGCTACATTCCCAAAGGCTTGGTGTTTGAATCCCCCAGTTACTTTGTGGGAGAAGTTCAGGCATTCTACTCTTGTGCTATTTATTAACTGCCTTTGAAAACCCATTGGAGGGTCAGCTATGAGTCGGTTCCAACTTCACAGCACCCAACAATAACTACATGAAATTATGCATTTTGGGCCAGTTAAAATAATGCTTTAAAAGCAGATCCCAAAATTTCATCAGTAGTAGACAGCTTTTCCTACTTGGTGTAAAATATGGCCATTTCATCTTTTTTTTCCCCCTCTTCCTGGATTTCTTTCTGATCCTATTGTTGAAATGGTATATGTTGAATAGATTTAGTCTTAAGTTTAGCATCTAAGGTTATAATGTCAAATATGAATATATTTTTCTTGGATAAATAATTGAAACCTCAAAGTTATGATACACATTAGGCCTTTAGGTGTGGGTCTCCCAGTTTTGAAACATATTTTACTAAGAGGAACCTCTGTTCACCTAGTGGTAAGAAGCCACAGTGC
>NW_006399849.1:1721966-1723306 GCF_000299155.1 Elephantulus edwardii | reverse complement strand
TTTTTTTAATTTTGTGTACGTGTACCGTCAAATCAGATCTGACTGGTACAGGAGGATATTGCGCCTCCTTCTCCAGCAGAGCGTCTGGTGGATTCGAACCGTGTTCCTCTGGGATTGCAGTTCAGTTTCTTGCCACTAGGCCACCAGAGCTCCCCTGAGGGAGTATTTTAGTGTACTTATAGCTGGCAGTAAATATATTTTTGAAAAGTTGTACTAGTCCAAAATATTCTATTTTTTTAATATTCTACAGTTAAGTCAGGAAGTTCTTTTTTACATACTTAAATTCGGGTTATCCTAGTGGGTAGTACATTAACTATAGAAAGAAACTATGGCTTTGCCTTTCACAATCATCTTAGTAGACTTTACCATTCAAACATTCTCATTTTGAATAACATTTTTTTTGCAAATGACATTGAAAAACTACGTTTATAATATTTAAAATAGAAACATTTTATTGTATTTTAAAACTTTTTAAGGAAGAAGAAGTTTCTCCACAGCTGTTTACTTTCCATGAAGCTGTCTCACAAATGGTAGAAATGGAAGAGCAAGTGGTGGAGGATCATAGGGCAGTGTTCCAGGTAAAGTAACAGTTCCTATCTTCAAAATATTTCTTGACATACCTTCCAACTTTCCAAATTCTTGGAATATTCCACTGTTCTAAAAAATCATTATTTACGTGTTTTGTATTGTCAATCCAGGTTCTCACTGTGTAATCCAGCTTCCTCTGCCAGTTGCTTCAGTTCTGTCTAGGGGAAGCCCAAGATTATCCTCCCCAAATGTGTAGTGTATGATAAATCCCATTCCACATGTCATCTACAGTGTATAGAACTGTTTGCTTTTACTGATTAGTCTAAGATCTCAAGCTCTGTGCAGCTCTTTCTCATCCCCATTCAGCCTGGGCAGTGCTTTTCCTATTTGTTATACTTGTTAGTGCAGGAGCCAGCTATAGATATACATGGGGCATGCTTTGGGAATGATCCCAGTAAAGAGCTTCATGTCCCTCAAGATATTCTCTTACCTCCCAACATCAGCTGTTTGCTCTCTAAACCCAGAAATCTACTGGACTTCTGTCTGTCAGGGTCTTTATTAAGCCTCTCTGAGTCTGTGATAGATATCATACCTCTTGAGGTTTAGTTAGCGTTGAGCCAATTTGTAGTTGGTGTTACGTGCCGTTGAGTCGTTTGCAACTCATAGCGACCCTATGTACAGCATCCCTAAACCCTGCTCTATCCTGTGCCAGTCGCACTGCCTCTGACACACCCATCCCAATTACCCCAGTCACTGAATCAATCCACCTCATAGAGGGTCTTCCCCTCTTGCGCCGTCCCTCCACCCTCCCA
>NW_006399849.1:1720273-1721686 GCF_000299155.1 Elephantulus edwardii | reverse complement strand
TCCCTAGTCATTGTCCAACTCTCTGATGCATAACAGGAGCCAAGTTAGAAATCTTAATCTGATCAGCCTCCATGTGGTCAGATAGTTCACACCAAAGACGTGTGAATATTTCTGTAGAGCATGTACTTACTGTAGCATGCTTCAAGTAAAATTCATGGTGATTATTTTCAAAACCTCTGTGTGTTAGTGAAAAGATTAACTTCATATAAATCTTCAAAAAAGATTCACTTCCTGTCATATCTATATGTGTTCTGACAATGGTTCACTTTTAAAGAACCACTGCCTAAAGCACAAATAAACATGAAAAACACACACACACAAAAACCACTGCCCTTTTCCCACGCCCCACCCCTAGGCCATTTTGACAGCATGAGAAAAATTATTCTATTAGAATAATAGAAGATGTATCAATCTTTGCAAAAAACAAAAATTGGTTTTCACCTGTTAAAAGATAATGTTGAGGAAATATCAGTAAACAAGTATGTAGGTGCCTCAGCTTCAGTTTGTTCATACACCTAGATGAAGGCCTTATGTGTGAGAGCATTATTTCATAGAAGGATTTATCTTTATTAAAACTGTTGGGAGTTTTCAGTAAGAATCTCCTTAGGGACTTAGATGTTGATATTAAATTAAAAAAGGTGACACCTTTGGAAAAAGGTGTCATATGAAGACCATTAGTTCCCACCCTTCATTTTACAAATGAAGTACCCTAAAGTCTTAATAGTTGTTACTTGGCAGAACTGAATGTTCTTCACGTCTTTTTTTACAATTCTACATCTTGTTACTATATTTTTTAAATAATATATTTCTCTAACTGGGATTTTATTTTTAACGTATGTATGTGAAAGATGAGGAAAAATAATGGAGTATGTATCGGTTTTCTAATTTTTATGTAAAAATTATATATCTTGATAGAGAGACATAGATAGATGCCACACAACAATTGTTCAGACAGTGTCCAATAAGATAGTGGTTTTGGTGCTCACCTCAGCAGCACATATACTAAAACTGGAATGATACAGAAAAGTTAGCTTTGTCCTTGTGCAAGGATAGCACGCAAATTCATGAAGCGTTCCTTTTTTTCCCCTAAATTTTTAAAAAAACACTTGTTTGCGAAGAAGCTATGTTCACATCCAAACATGTCTACGAGTGTGGTCCCATAAGGTTTTGTTACTTTCTTTAGCAGCCAAATAGAATTTTTTTTCTTTTCTTTTTTAATATTTTTTTTAATTGGGAAAAACATATTGGGGGTACAAGGAGGTAAGGATTGGGGGCAGAAGGGTGAGGATGGGACAGGATGCAGTTGCAGAGCTGCACAGTTTGGTCGGTGGGGGGAGCAGGTGAAGGAAATGATGAGGGTCCAGTGGGGACCAGATGCTACAGAGGAATGATAAGCATTTTCCAATAGTAATT
>NW_006399849.1:1719300-1720173 GCF_000299155.1 Elephantulus edwardii | reverse complement strand
GGAGGGTGATCTCTGGGTCAGTTCTGACACAGCAGCACACAGTAAAAATACAACATAGTCATGCAAATTAGGCATGGTGTGGGTCTCCCAGTTTTGAGTAATATTTTAGTAAGAGGTATAGTGACTTAGTACTTGCCTGCTAACCAAAGAGTTGACAATTTTAATGGCTATGCAAAAGACAGGCCTCATGATCTACCCCTTTAAAAATTCAAAACAAAACCAAAAAAGTCATCAAATTCACTGCAATGGAGTCAGTCCTGACTCATCGTTACCCTCTGTTGATTTTCCAGACCTGTAGATTGTGGTGAGAGTAAACTGCCCATTTATCTCACAGTGAGCCACTAGCAAGTCAAACTGTTGGGAGGAGACATGTTTGTGTTAGCAGTACAACTTGCTATGGACTGTCCCAACAGAGATCGTCCATTAAGGTGGTTGTTACTGTTGTGCAGCATTGCATCAGAACCAACTCATATCTGATTTTCCAGCAGGTTTTCAGAGGTAGTAAATTGCATGGGAAAAGATTGTCTGTATCTCTCCCTTGAAGCAGCTGGTAGTTTTACACTGCCTTTTCATTGGCAGCATACCTTCTTTACCGCTGGACCACCAGAGCCTAGAACATATGTCATATAGGGTCACTCTAAGTTGAAATTGGCTCAGCACCTAACACCTACTCTCCTTCAGAAATTTAACTTGACCTAAAACATGTTACCTGGTTTTTAGTGAAAAAACTAAAGATCTATAAATGTGACTTTAAATTGCTACTTAACTTTATTTTAAGGCTACAAATAAAGTTATGACCATTATCCGAGGTGACCTTGCCAGCAAAAGGAGGCGTCTTCCAGGTCAGACCCAGCAAAACCCGGCCAGAGAGGG
>NW_006399849.1:1711710-1714060 GCF_000299155.1 Elephantulus edwardii | reverse complement strand
AGCTTAAAGCCCCTGATGGCTCTGGGCGCTGACTCTCACCAGTGGCTATGGATGAAGTCACAGGCGATTTTCAGCCAGTGCCGCAGCCAAATAGAATTTATTGGGAACATTTAAGTTGGCAGAACTGGGTGTTTGTGCAGAAGCCTAGACAGCAGGGCCCTTCCTTTTAGAATCTTTATATTGGTTGAGAGTTTCCCTCCAGCCCTCCCCAGCTGCCCTGTGTGGTGGTGAGTTCCTGGTGGTGAATACCCTGGAGCTAGATGTAACTGTTTAAAAACTAACAAGCGAAAAAATAAAAAAACTAACAAGCACCCATTTTCATACTAAAAAAAATTTATTCACAATAATCAAACTTTATTAATAATACATATATAATTTCTAACATGGCTCAAAAGTGAAACTCAAAAATTCCACATATTTAAAATCCATTTAAAACCAAATTGAGTTATTTCTGAATAAGAAGTTGCTGTTGAGTGGACTCATTTGACTTTTCTTAAAATTGATTGTATCTTGGTCCCTTAATAGTTACCAGAATTTCCAAAAACTGGTGTATATATAAATATAAGGTAGGGTTGCTTTTGGCCCAGCCACTGAGGCCTGCCACAGCTGCTAGGTTCAGTCCAGTTCAAGTTCTGGTTTACAAAAAAAAAAAAGGCATTTTTAAGAATTCAGTCACATTTCTTTTGTTAATTTCTTATTTCATCAAAACTAATAGAACCATTTTTATAAATGTAGAAAATAAGTTTTGGTTTACCCTAACCCTATCGTATTGCTCAGTAGCTTTATTGCTCCCATTTGCCTGTTTAGAGATAGCTATTGAGGTTTTGAGAGTGCTCACTGATTTTTGTTTTCATCCTTTCCATAAGCTCTACCCACAGTAGAACACAGAAGTTCTCTTTCTTTGCCCATCATAAGTGGTTTTGTGTTTGAATTTAAGGAAATAACCCTTCATTTTATGATTAATCAATAGTTAACTTTTATTAGTATTTTAGAGATTGCCATCTTAATTTTTTAATATATATATGTTTAACAAGATTTGTACGTTGTTTCTGTTCTGTAGAGAGGCTTATGTGTTAAATTTTCTGTTCCTTTAGGAATCTATTCGATGGTTAGAAGATGAAAAGGCTCTCCTTGAGATGACTGAAGAAGTAGACTATGATGTAGATTCATATGCAACACAACTTGAAGCTATTCTTGAGCAAAAAATAGACATTTTAACTGAGCTACGGGGTAATTCAATTTTCATTTTAAAGTTTGAAATCTCCTTCGTATTTGTATGTATATTGATGGAAAGATTTTATATTCAAAGAGACTTCTGCAGTAACACATATGGGCCAACATTCAATGATTTCTTTCCAGAGAGAGTCAAAGACAGATACTCTAAAACACATTGTTTCCATTTCTCTCTAGTCATCTTGATTTTTTTAAAGCCTTTTTTTACAAGAAAGACCTTCTATGATTAAGGAATATGTTCTAACAAATTAGTAGTAAATTATATATTAAGTGGAAAGTTTCTGCAAGATTTCCTTTTTAACTTTGCTTATGAAACGAAGTAGTTGAAATGACCACTGAAGTAGCACCTTGCATCTGTTGTTTACCTGTACATGCTCTTTCTGGCATTTTAATTAACTTCATCTGTGTATACCTTCTGATACACATTTCTTATCTGTCTTATATGTGCTAGCCTTAGGAATTCGGAGTCTTATTGTTTATATGCATGTGGGTGGATGTAAGATAGCCCATAATGTTTCCCAGGCTGTAGATCACTCCCAAAAGCCAACTGGAGAGTTTGAACCACCAATTTTTTTTTGTTAGCTGATGAATCCTTTACTACAGTGCCATCAGCGAACCAAAATTAACATAGAGAACTATAAAATATGCTAAAAAATAACATTGTTGTGTACCATTAATTTGGAGCTGACCCTCCAGTAAGTTTTCAGAGATAATCACACAGGAGGAGATTGTCCATCTTTCTCCCTAAGAGCAGCTGATGGGTCCGAACAGTGTACCTTTTGAGTGACTGTACAACTCCTTACCACAAAGCCACTACAGCTTTAAAAGAAACTAAGTCTATGGAAAGCCTGTAATGAAACTGCTGCTGAAGTGATTTCGTTTGTTTCTAAACAACAGAGAGCAAAACGAAATACATCGGGGTACTGCTGCAGGGGTGGGGAGAAGACTTGTCTTGATAAAACTCAAAAGTCATATACTGTATTGTAAATAATACATTATTTTTTTTTCTTCTTTACTTTTTCCCCCCAAGATAAAGTGAAATCTTTTCGTGCAGCTCTACAAGAAGAAGAACAAGCCAGCAAGCAAATCAACCCCAAGAGACCCCGCGCCCTTTAAC
>NW_006399849.1:1693801-1711010 GCF_000299155.1 Elephantulus edwardii | reverse complement strand
CATATAACGTGGTTATAATTTTCTTAGCTTTTCCTTTGTAAAGAACTAAAATATAAATTAGATGGTGTATAATAAAAAGTAAAGACATTCTGAGAAGAGTTTTATCTTAGGATAATACATGTATATGCAGTGTGTGTTCCAGTGTGGTATTAACAAGACTAATAGTGCAATTTGATCCTTACCAATACCATTACTTAAGTTGAAGTGTCCCATAGCACCCAAAAGTGTACCCTTTTAATGTACTATTAAAGAAAATTGGCTTCTACTGCATGAACATTATTTACATGTACATTGAAAATAGTCCACAGTAGAACTGCTAGTTTAAGCCAAGTGTAGAAAGTACCTACCAACCTTTAAAAAAAAGAATTCTACTTTTTAAAAAGTTGACTTTGCCTTAAAAGGCAGATCTAACTAACCCAAGCTCAACCAAGTACCTAATCTGTGATGTTGCACCATTTGGTGAGATTCACCAAATTCTCACCAGTAGATTGGCATATGCTACTTTTTAAATGGCAGCGCTTTTTTACAAATGGCTACACTAGGGAAGAAAAACTGGCCACTTCTCATGTAAATATTTTATTAAAGATGTATAATTTCTCTCTAGGAGTTTTCTCAGTTCCCAGGACAGTGTGTCTAGGAACAGATTACCAACAAACTCTGCAAGATCTCTTTGACTTACCGAGGGAACTGTTAGCTCATTCTTGTGGGCTAAAAGGGAAGCTATGAATAGAGAGTCACATGAGCCAGATTCTCTACTTCACTGTTCACAGAATTCCAAGGTTAGTTGTGGGAAACCCTGACACCATGGTGAAAAAGCTCCTCTGTAAAATGAGATCAAAAGCAAATGTAGATTTTTCACATTGTGCTCATTAATAAATTTATGGAATGACTTTTTGATATAACTTCAGCCTTTTTTTTTTATATTTTGGTAAGGAATTCAGGTTTTCTTTCACTATAACATCTTTTTTTTTTTTTTTAACCAAGCGATTTTTTTTTTTTTTTTTTAACCAAGCGAATAAGTGTGCAGAACTGCTCTGGACAGTAGTAGGCATTTTAAAAGGTAGTTTTGGGGAATTTGCCAGTTTCCAAAGGGCAATAAAGAGACCATGCTCACTTAAAAGCACAACTTTATTAAGTGGGTACCACTATCTTTGGAAGGTCTTTTGTCTCTGATAAATATACTGCCTTTATTAATAACTGGTTTAAAAATCAGTACCAGATCTTGAAGGTAAATTATAATATTGTCCTACGCTTTATTAGGGAATTACCTAAGCAGAATAAAAATTTTTAAATTAAAATTTTGCTGTTTGGAGTTACAAAGAGATGATACAAATGAGCTTTGTCAAGTAGTTTTGTGAGATTAACAAGTGATTTGGTAGAGTTATTATTTAAAGTAACTTTGGTCTGAATTACACATTCTTTGGTACTTCTCAGTCCTGAAAGCTAATACCCTTCAGTCAATAAATAGGAATATGCATTATTTTAATTATGTAGAAATTGCCTGTTATTAAAGCCAGGTTGTTGGATTTTTTTAAATAAAAAAAAAATCTGTTTAGACAAATAACTTCCCTTCTGGGTTTACTTCAGTATACTTTTGGGAATTAATCTGGATATTTTCCTTTTATCAAGCCTAGGTATAAAGTTAGTCATTCTCAGTGAAAATGTTTTACTTTTATTATATAAATAACCCAGTCCTCTTTAATTCTTTATAAAATTCCATAAATAGTAATTTGATAACTTAAACATAGTAATTCATAGACATGTTTATGAGATATATTGTTTTAAAACAACTTGATTTCTATTCATCAGATACACGGGGTGAAGGGAAGCCTATAAACGTGGTGGCTGTTTTCAAGAGCAGGAGGTTAACTATCTTCCCAAGAAATAAAAACAACAGAACTTTATGGTTTATATCCTTCTAAATAAGCTTTATTTTAAACGTAGAAATTATGCCCAGAAGTAACATCAGGCACCACATGGTGGCAGTAGCAGACTGAGGCTCACCACCCAGGACCTTAAGTGAGTCTCATAATGATGAACAAGTGAAATTGTTAGAAACTACACTACAGGGTAAATAGGAACTAGAGAGAAGCAATTGTGACTAAGGAGATAGGTGACTAGTCAAGCCTACTGTAACTCTTATTATTTGAGGGACATAGCTCCAAATGGTCCTCACAGTAATTAAGAAAATATCTAGTAAGAAAATAACATCTTTATATAATAAACTGTTAGAAATGGTAAATGTAAAGTTGTGCGTGTGTGCGGCTTTTGAGCTTGGAAGATGATGAGTATGGACTGGACCCTGCCTGATACAGAACATGCACAAAACAAACTCTGGGTACTTAAAACTGATTTCCAAGGCTGATTTCCAGGGCTGTAAATCTTAATGGAAGCAGACTGCCACACTGTTTTCCTGCAAAGCAGCTGGCAGATTCAAACTGTCAACCTTCTGGTTAATAGAGTATGTGATTGCTGCACCACCTGGGCTCCTAGAACTGACTTCCTTTAAAATTCAGAATAAATGGTGACAACAGTAGTATTAAGTAAAAAAAGGCAGTCCAGCAAATACTGTACCAAAAGTACAAAATGCAGTTCATCTTCTCAAACCATTAAAGAATATATAATCCAGGGTGGATTTTTTTTTTCACCTCTTGCTCTTGACAAGTGCTGCTTTCCAGATGTCTAAGAAAAATGGATCCCTTCTGCATTGAATCCATGTAGCAATCTGAAAAAAACAAATTGAGATAGCATTAAAAGACCATCACATAACATTATGTAGTTCCTACCCAGCGATTTCTAACACAGGACTATGTTACTGAATTCATGAAGCTGCCTCTTCCTGACACTAACCACTTAAAGAAACTTTACTTCCCAAATTAATTTCTTAAGATACACAGTAACTAAATAAAGCCACCTATGTTAGTGCTTCTGTTACCCGAACCCATATATATGAAGCTGAATCAAAAAAGAATCTGACTCAAATTATTTTAGACTTAGTCTGACTTTGAACTCTTTCCACTTCAGTGTGCTACCTAAACAAAAAACTGCTTGGATTTTAGAGGCAAATCAGTGGCCTAATCATCTGTATACTCACTCTGTTCAACTTCCTGCTTCCCTGTGTGGCTACCTAAATATAAGATTGTAGGTGGTAAACTGCATATTGCAATTACAAAAAAACATTATGTATAATATCTATTTAACAACTGGCTGTTTTCCAACTCAGGGTGGGGGGACGACCCAGATCCAACTACAGGTTAGGAAAGTGTCATTCTACCTTACAAGCTATTTTGAAAAAAAAATTATTAAGGTTATGATTGAGATGGGGATGTAGAGAAGAGAGGACACACAACACACTGACACAAAGGCTATTTTCTGGCTCTGACTGTTCTCTACTACTATTCTTTAAAAAAAAAAAAGTTCATTCTGCTGCAGCTAACTAGCTTCCATCTTCTACACCAAATACTATTCCATACCATGGAAGTGCTATGCAATAACTCCCAGGTAGCACCTTATACCACTCGAAAGCCTTTAAATCTCTTCATCTGAAGGTGTCATGATAAAGAAATGTTAACACTTAAAATGTAATTACCTAATGAAGTCATCTATGTCCATGGAACGGGCCCGTTTATCACTAAAGCCTGTGTTGGTTAGGATTTGCTGTATTTTATCTGCTATGCTGAAATCTTCTGGTATTACCTATCAGTATAAAATCAGAAATAAACAACATATCTTTAAAGAAGTCAACCTGACTTTTATTTTTTTTAAACTCAGTAAATTGTAACTGTTAATACTCTATTCATAACAGGGTGGAAACCCTGATTATGCAGACAAAGTTAAATAACTAACTAAAAAATCTTTACCACACAATACTTACTCGCATCAGATATAACTGCTAAAGTCCCAAAATAGCTACTGGTTTCAGAACATAAAAGCTGTATATTATAAAGCAGTTAATTCCTTTTCAAATAATATTTCTGGCACAGATTTCAACTTGACAAAAAATTTTGCTTAACTTGTTCAACCCTTAAGAATATTAAGTCTTTTCTACTCAGAATTTTTCATCCAAAGATTTTTCTTAGTTTAATATTTTCATACTTAGATGTCTAATGACTACATAAAAGAGAAAAAATAGCAGTGTGCCACACTAAAAGGAGTAAAAAATACAAAAGGAAATTTGTTTTTATACTAGGTTAATGTTTTAAGTTAGTGAAAATAGGTATGTGTACAGGTAATGTCAAAGAAAGGCTCACAATAAGAAATTGGATAATGAGCCTATAATTTAACTATTTCCATTTCTGAGTAGAAAAATGTTACAAAAAGCAAATATCCATTGCTACTCAACTGATTCCTACTCCTGGTGACACTGAGTATAGAACTGTTTTGTGGGGGGGTTCTTGGTAGCTCTGTGGGAGAAAGACAGGCAGTCTTCTCCTGTGTGATTAATTGCATCTGAAAACCTGCTGGAGGATCAGCTCCAACTCAACAATCCAGAAAAGCCAGCCTTCCCACAGAGCCACTGGGTAGGTCCAAATCACAAACCTTTTAGGTTAGTAGTGGCACAAGTAGTTGCACAATCTAATACAATGCAAATGAGAGCAATGAACTAGACCCAAGAATGGATTGGTCACAAGTCAAAGGACAGGTGATGTAGACAATTATATAAAGCCTTGTGAAACTACAAAGACCTGAAGCTTTGAGAAAGTTATGATTAGGTCCAATCAGATTCTTGGCTAAAAATTGCCAGTGGTAGTTTAAAGAAGGGATGATCTGTTCAGATCTATTCAAAGTGTTAGGAGTAGCATTGATCTAGTAGAATTTTTAAAGTTGTATCATCTTAGGAAACCCTAGTGGAATAGTCCCTAGCTGCACAGCTAATACAAAGGTGGTAGTTGTTGATTGCCTTCGAGTCAAGCATGAATCACAGCAACCCTATGAACAAAAGGCCTGAAGCCCCTCTACAACTATTAACATTTCTCAAAGTTCATAGTGTTTCTGGAGGCAAGTTGTTTAGGAAGTGGATGCCACTCCTGCTTTCAAACCTGTCATACAATGTTATTGGCTGAGTCGCCTGCTATGCCTAGCAACTCTATGTACAACAGCTCTAAACCCTGCCCTCTCCTGAGCCAGTCTCACTAATTGTGACACACCAACCCCCATCACCCCAGTTACTATATCAGTCCATCTCATCTAGGGTCTCCCTCTCCTGTGCTGTCCGTCCACCCTACTGAGCCTGACATCCTTTTCCAAGGACCCTTCTCTCCTGGCCACGTGCCCAAAGTAAGTGAGGCAGAGCTTCAAATTCCTAGTAGCACCTAATGATTCTAATCCACTAGCAGCTCTATGGCAGAAAGATGAGCAGCCTCTTTAGCAGCATATCACCTAAAAACTCTGAGGTCAGCTGTAAGTTCTGAGTCAAGGGCAATCGTTTTTCTGCATTGGTATTGTTGTGTATCACAGAATCAGAACTGACTCACAGCTGACCCTCCAGCGTGTTTTCAGAGGCAGTTAATCACAAAGGAGGAGAATGTCTATTCTGCTACCGTGGAGTTTGTATTATGCAGCCAAAAATTCAAGCTAGATTCAGAAGAGGCTGTGGAACAAGGGATATCCCTGATGTCACATGGATCTCTGCTGAAAGCAGAAGATACCAGAAGGATGTTTACTTGTTTTATGGATTATGGAAAAACATTTGACTAGAACATAACCAATTATGACTAATATTGAGAAACTTAATTCCAGAACATTTAATTATGCAAAATCTAGACATAGACCAAGACGCAGTTGTTTGAACAGGAGAAGGGGTTTAAAAATTATTAAAGGTATATGCATCAGAGTTGTACCATTCTCCATTTCCAAACTGTATGGTGAGAAAATCATTGGAAAAGCTAAATTATATGAAGAAGGTAGCATTATGATTGTATGAAAGCTTACCAACAGCCACTGTTATGCAAATGAGACAACCTTGCTTGCACAAAGTAAAGAAGACTTGAAGTACTTATTTAGGCTCAACAACAGGTTGTCAATGATTTCACTTTACTTGAATCGCCATTAATACCCATTGATAGCAGCCATATTGAATTGGGAAAATCTGCTGTCAAAAACCTCTTTAATGTGCTTAAGAACAAGGATGTTGGTTTAAATAAGAAGCTGTGCTTGATACAAGCCACAGTATTTTCAATTACTTCCTATGCATCTGAAAATTGGTAATGAATAAGGTTGACAGAAGAATCCATGCCTCTGAATTGTGTTACGGTATTAAAGATCTCATGACTGCCAAAAGAACAAATCATCTTGAAGGAAGAACAACCACAGTGTTCCTCAGTGGCAAAGACAGTGAAACTACTTCTCATACTTTGGGCATGTTATTAGGAGGGGACAGTCATTGGGAAAAGACACCATGCTGACAAAGGTCAGTGAAAGAGAAAGACCTTCAATGAGATGGACTGACCTAGTGAGTACAACAATGGCCATGGTGCAAACTGTGAGGATGGCTCCAGACAGGCAAAATGCAGATGTTTTGTTTGCTGGGTCAGTTTTAGTCAAGTCAAAGGCACCTAACAACATTGAATATGTAGGATATGTACAAATTAAGAATTCTGTAATGACTGAAAAGGAACACTGAAAAAGCAACACATCACTGAAACCACAAAAGCATTTCCTACTTACAATGTTATGGATTGAACAGTGAATTCTGTAGTTTTTTTCAAGCAGTTGTTGCACAGCACTTGACCTACAGTAAGGTAAAAATTAAGTTCATGCTCCATATTATGAAACAGTAACTCTTTATAAATTAATGAAACCAACATTAATGAAACATTTAGGATGTGAAGTCACACAAAACACCTAAGTCAAGTCATACTAAACACCTTAGACTGCAGAACATTGTCTGAAAAAAAAAGAAAACTCTTTAACCCCTGCAAAAATAAGATGCTTCTCTTTTTTTTTTCTGTACTCATAGAGCCCCTAAACTGTCGTGTAAAATTTTCCTTGTTTATAAAGGCATGCATGGATCTTTCACAGTGTGAAAGGGCTCCATTCATAACCCATTTTACTCAGGAAAAACAAGACATGCTCAAAGTTTGTTGTTTCTGCATTTTGAAAAAGAAACCTCTCCCAACACTATGAACTTTCTTACATAAATTAGTCTACCTCTCTTAAGTACCAAGTTAGTTTAAAAGGTGGAGTGTGTCTGGAAATGAGTGTTTGGTGTAAGGCAATGTTTTCTTTCAGGAAAAGGATCGAATTCTAGTACTTAGCAGCTTCAGTAGTGGAAGCCTTTCACATATGTATCAGTGAAATACTTACTTAAATGCAGCAGACAGTGTCTTGTTTTTCCTAACAAAGGTGATTCTTACGAGGCCATCCCATTCCTGAAACAGATGACAGGTATCTTCTTTATTGGAAAAGATCAAATTTCTTGTCTCTCTTTACTTACTAACTCATGGTCATCAAACTGGAACCAACTCCTAGCTGGATCACTAATGGATTTTCAGAAGCTATAAAGCACAAAAGGAGAGTGCTCATCTTTTTCCCACAGAACAGCGAGTGGATTTGAACCATTAGCCTTTTGAGTTGGCAGTGCAACTGCATCCACTAGGCCACCAGAGCTCACTCTTGTCTTTATTGTTATGTACCATCAAGTTGCCTGCAACTCATAGTGTCCCTATGTACAAGAGCTCTGAAACCCGTCCTGTCCTGAGCCAGTCTCACTGACTATGACACTACTTCCATTGCCCCAGTTACTCTATCAATCCATCTTATCTGAGGTCTTCCTCTCCTGCACTGTCCCTCCACTCTTCTGAGCATGATGTCCTTTTCCAAGGATCGATCCCTCTTGGCTACATGCCCAAAGTATGTGAGCTGAAGCTTCAAAATCCTAGCCTCTAAGGAGAAACTTTGTTTTACCCTTTCCAAGATAGACCTATTTATTTTCTTGGTGGTCCATGGTATGTTCAAGACTCTTCTCCAGCACCACACTGTTGTGGTAGTGTTTCTGTCTTTCAATACATAAAACTGAAGGGAATCTTCTAGAGTGATGAAAATATATACCACAAAAATATACCACAAAAATAAGCGTTTTCATCTGGCTGGCACAGAGTTTTGCACTTTTCTGTCTCTTACGGATTATTTTCTCCTTAATATAAAAAAAAAAAAAATTGTTCCACCATCTTAACAGACAACATGACTTTTCTTTCATCATCAGTATAATTTTCTAAAGGCGCTCTGGTGGCTCAGTGGCTAAAGCACTCACCATAGAATCAAAAGATCAGTGCATTCATTGCACCACTCAGCCACTCCTCAGAAGTTTAGCAGTCTGGTTTAGTAGAAATTGTTGTTTTGTACTGTTGAGTTAGAACCAACTCATAACCGACCCCCTAGTAGGTTTTCATTAGCAATAAATCACACTGCAGGGAACTGCTCATCCTTCTGTCTGTAAAGATTAAAATTTGGAAACCCTGTGGGTCAATTCTCCAGTGTCTATGGGGACCCTATTAGTTGTAACTTGCTCACTGACATGGATTTTTTAAATGATTCAAAACAAACATGATTTAAGATACAGCCTGCACAACCCACCTAAACCACCTCATTTACTCTCAGTCATGCTTTTCACCAGCCTAACTTTGCTGTGGTTTAAATCAACTGAACTGGATTTCTCTCTCTTTTGAATTGGCAAGAATTGTAGTTGTCAAAGATAGTCCATTTATCTTATATTCTTGTAAAGTCACATTAAAATAGCTCTTTTCCACAGCTATCATCTTGCTCAAAATGCAATCTACTATGTTTACACATTGTAAGGATTCTCCCATTGCCTTTTCAGATCGTTGAACTATCTTGCGTTAAATTATTCTACCTATTCCATTATAAGGGAGTTCTGGTGGCCTTGTGGCAAAGAGTTGTGCTGCCAACTCAAAGGCACACAGCTGGGAAAGATGGGCAGTCTCCTCCTGTGTGATTTACAGCCTCTACAAATCTGATGCAGATGACACAACCCTGCTTGCTGAAACTGAAGAGGACCTGAAGCGCCTGCTGCAGAGTGTCAAGGACTGCAGCCTACAATATGGATTGAGGCTCAATGTCAAGAAGACAAAGATTCTCACCACTGGACCAATTGGCAGCATCAGGATGGATGGTGAAGAGATTGAGATTGTACACAGCTATAGTTTACTTGGCTCCACAGTCAACACTCTTGGCACCAGCAGCCAGGAAATTAAAAGGCGCATTGCCATGGTAAAGCCTGCTGTTAGGGACCTCTCCAAAGTACTCAAGAGCAATGGTGTCTCTCTGGAGACTAAGGTGTGTCTGATACAGGCTATGGTCTTCGCAATCACTTGTTATGCATCAGAGAGTTGGACAATGACCAAGGAGGATAGAAGGAGAATTGATGCCTTTGAGCTGTGGTGCTGGAGAAGAGTACTGAGAATACCATGGACTGCTAGGAAAACAAACAGATTTGTCCTGGAAAGGGTTAAACCAGGTGGCTCCTTGGAGGCAAGGATTCTGAGGCTCCCTCTAACATACTTTGGACATGTTGTGAGGAGAGACTGGTCCTTAGAGAGGGATATCATGCTTGGGAAGGTGGAGGGACGGCGCAGGAGAGGAAGACCCTCTTTGAGGTGGACTGATTCAGTGACCGGGATAACTGGGATGGGAGTGTCAGAGACAGTGCGATTGGCACAGGACAGAGCGGAGTTTAGGGCTGTTGTACATACGGTCGCTATGAGTCGCAAGCGACTCGACAGCACATAACAACAACATAACAACATAAATCTGATGTAGGGTCAATTCTGAGACGATTCCGATTTAACAGCATATAACAAAAACAACTCCATTATAGGGATGCCCTACTCTGGTAACCCAAAGGTGGCACCACTTTGGTGTTGAATCCACCGGCAGTTACTCAGGAAAAATACGGGTAGCCTCCAGTGGGATTACAGCCTCCAATAACCCACTGGAGGGTCAGCTGAGTCAATTCCGACTTCACGGTAGAGCTGACTATAATTAACATTTTCCTATAGGTGAAATTTAGGTTGATTCAGTATTTTTATACTGCTATAAATACACACTGTCCAACCTGGATTTTTTTTAATTGAATGACCTGGAATTTTAACCTCACCTTAAAGTTGATTGGTGGTGGCGGGTTCTTAGGTTCAATCCTTACAACACTGGATTCTACCTTGGGTGGTGGTCTGAAGTTATTCTTCCCAACCTAAAAACCCAAAAAATTTCTAAGAAGTTTTTAAAGACATACTGAGTTAATAATCAAAGATATTCTCCCCACAAAAGGCATAGCAAAAAGTTCAAGGATGAATTAAGCCCGACTATTTCAATAATAAAATGACTTACTTTCATTAGATGGTCTACACGTGCTAAAAGCTGTGTATTAATTGAGAGTCTGCAGTATAACTTGTCCCCAGGTTTTGCAACCAGTCGGAGAGCAAATTCTCTTTGAAACATGAGGATAGCACATCTAAGAATAAAGCAGGGGAGGAAAAAAGGTTTATAACTTACAAGTTATCACTTATAACTATTAAACATATTTTAACATTAAAGAATTTCCTTTGAATAGAAAAAACAAAAAGCAGCTATTTGTAGTTAATGCCTGTGATTCAACGAATAGCTTTAGGAGAACACTTTCTGCTTTAGCTTTAGTTACTAGCACAAAATTAGTCAGCTGGATTTGTTTTCCGAGTGGCTGCACTCCTTACTCCATGGAAGTCAGCAAATATGAGCCCTCAATGATCAAAAGAGTATTTATTTCAGATCAGCACTTCTGGGAAAACAAAACCAAAACAGTATGGACTCAAGAGCAGAATCATGTACAGGGGTTAGGGGGTAACCATCCTTAGGAAAAAGCTGAGGCTGGAGAGGCAGGCTGTGCCATTCAGCATCTCCATGATTTAACAGATTAAAAAAATAAAGATTTATGAATTCATTCATTTAAATGAGGACATTTTTTGAAGTCTCTCTGAACAGTGAATTTTCAAAGGTAGGCTTTGCTTTTCCAAACTTTCTGACGATAAACCACACGGAAAAATGTATTTGACACTGCAATTCAGTTTACTAATCCCTGTGCAATTCAATGATGTCAATCTATAGACTAAGGTACGCCTGATCCAGGCCATGGTCTTTCCATTTACCTGCTATGCCATCAGAGAGCTAGACTGATTAAAGATGACAGAAGAATTGATGCCTTTTGAGTTGTGGTGCTGGGGAAGAGACTGAACATACCATGGACTGCCAAAAAAACAATAGGTCTTATCTTGAAGAGGGTAAAACCAGGTTTTTCCTTGGAGGCTAGGATTTTAAAGCTGTCTCACATACTTTGGGCATATGGCCAGGAGAGATCGGTCCTAAGAGAAGGACATCATGCTCGGAAGGGTGGAGGAACAGTGCAGAAAAGGAAGACCCCAGATGAGATGAATTAATACAGTAACTGGGAAAATGGGGATTGATGTGTCAGAATCAGTGAGACTGGCTCAAGACAGGACAGGGTTCAGAGCTGTTGTTGTACATGGGGTCGCTAAGAGTCACAGGCGACTCGACAGCACATAACAACTGGAACAAATTACTGAAAGTAATTACTCAACCACATGCAATGCCTTCTGACCTATTTAAATGAAAAAATATTATGACTCTTAAGTTGACTCTATGACTACAAAGGGGTGTTGAGTCTTTGAGTGGTACCAACAGTTAAGCCAAAGGACTTCTGGATTGAGCGAAGAGAGGCCTTTCAGAAGGCAGGCCTTGAAAGCCCCAGTGAGCAATTCTGCGCTACACACTAAGGGTTGTCACGAGTCTAAATCAACAGCACAAGGGTTTTTTACACTTGCAATTTGGAAACTACTAGTACATACCATACTAGAAGTCAGATTGGAGACCACTGCAGTTTTCTAGGAAACCAAAAGCCTGACCAAGGATTAGTAAATAAGAAAAGCCTGCCTAGCTTCCAATGCAGCACTCAGATAATACTTCCTAACAGACAAATAACTGTCCAGGACAGACAGGGAAGGAGGAAGTAAAAAGGAAGAAAAAGCAAGGACAATGAAGAAGGGAGGAAAGGAAGAAACACCTTCCAACAAATTCATTTTCTTCAATGAAAGAATCTTTTCTTTTACTTTTCCATAATTTTTGACTCATGTACTTATAACTTGTTAGTCAAATTTTTGTCTTCTAGGTTGCAACATCCCCATGATACATCTTCAAGGATATGAACATGTACAGCCAAACACGATCAATAAGAGTGCATCTAAATTCCAAAATCAATCTCCATAATAGTCTATGTGCTTCCTACTGCCAAAGGGGCCCTTTAGAGTAGTGAGAGAAGATCTTCACCCTGAAACCCACAGCGTCCCTTTTCAGCAGGAAGTAGCTAAGAGAATACGCCATCCCCTTTTCCTTATGAATCAGGGTGAAGTCTCTCTCAGGGAGGAGTGATAGGGAATGGCAAAGGACACACCGACAAAGGAGATTAATCAGAACTGACTTTGACAAGCACTGTGGCAACTGGACAATTAAAACAGACATTCGGATGGCGGGGAAGAAGAACAAACTGGGGAGGAGGGTGGAGAGAATGGTGCGGCAATGAAGGAGTGAAAGCCCAGAATCCCTGTGAATGTTCATTGAAACTAATAAAATTTAATAATAATAATTAAAAAAAAATTCATTTTCTTCAGAACAAATTTTCTAACAGTCTTTCAATTGCACTGACTTCCATCATTCATAGTCTAAACTGTCAATCTTTCTAAGATTTGGCAGTAACTGCATACAATTTTTGGTCACATACCTAAAGAAAGGTCGGTGCAACAAGAGCTTGAAGACAAAAGGAGAAGAAATCTGTAAAAAATAAAAAGCTAGTTATTTCCAGAAACTAGTTCTTTCATAGCAGAGCAGCACTGGGAACACTGTTCCTAACAATGCAAGGACTTACCTGGTAAGGCAGATTGGCGACACAAGCATCAAAGAACGGTAAATCACTTTTCAACACATCACCCACCATTACTTGAAGTTTGCTGGCTAGAGGTCTGATGATGAGAAGATAAAATTTTTAAATGAATGTTGTTTCAACAGACTGAAATGAATTTTAATTTTATAAGGTATACTTACGTGCCCTGAACTCTTTTGTGGAGTTCAGCTACTAGCCTTGGATCAAGTTCACAAGCAACTACCTAAAATTAAAAAAGTTTCTTTACATTGGAAAATGCTTGAATGCACCTATTTTAACAATGCATCTATCTAAAAAGAAAAAATATCCTTGAGATAAATGACAGAAGATTTTTCTCATAATTTACATTGTCTTTCTCAACTCTATGACCAGTAATTTTTCAATTCTATCCTTTTCTATGATTTTTGTTGTTCGGAGCCATCAAATCGAGTATGACTCACAGTGATCCTATGAATAAAGAATCTGAACCCTACTCTATCCTGCTCTATCCTCACAGTTCCTGACACACAAGAGCCCTTTGCAGCAGGCACTGTGTCAATCTGCCTGGCTGACGGTCTTCCTTTCCTTTGCTGACCCCTTCACCCTTCCCAGCACCATGTCCTTCTCCAAGAAATAACACCTCCTAGCAACATGTCCAAAGTATATTAGGCGAAGCCTCATCATTCTTGCCTCCATAGAGCACTCTGGCTGTACCCTCTCCAAGACATGTCTATTTGTTCTCTTGGCCGTCCATGGGATGTTCAGTACTCTTCTCTAATACCACAGATCAAAAGCATCAATTCTTTTTCTGCCATCCTTATTCATTGTCCAGTTCTTGGATCCGTAATAAGTGATCAGAAAAATTATGGCCCAAATCAGACACAACTTAGTCCTCAAACTGACATCATTATTCCTCAATAATTTGGAAAGGTCTCTCTGAATGCAGATTTTCTGACTGCAATGTGTCTCCTATTACCTGACTACTGGTACCAAAAGTGTTAATTGTGAAGCAAGATAATGCTGCTGACAGTTTCAATTCCCTCTCCATCCATCATGACACTGCCTATTAGTCCAGTGGTCAATGACCTTTTCTGTTAGTTCAAAGAAAAAAACACAACCTAACACAAAAAAACACAACCCAAGAGAGTAGACAACCAGATTATATAAGAATTCTACCAAAGTAATCAAGGAGCTCTGGTGGCCTAGTGATAAGAAGTTGTGCTGCAAATCTCAAATGCATGTGGTTTGAATCAACCAGCTGCTCCACAGGACAAGGACAAGCAATCTCTTCTTGTGCCTCTAAAAACCTGCTGGAGGGTCAACTACAAGTCTGATCCAAATTGACGGAACATAACAACTCAAGTAATCATCAGAATGACCATATTTTACACATTTCGTCTGGATCCATTCTTTACAGCTGAACAAATGATTTAAAAAATAAAAAAAAATAAAAAAAATAAAAAACCCCAACTGCTATGGTATGTCTGTGTAGTCAAATTTCTTACACTGGAGGGTAGAAAGCAAATGTCAATTGCTCTAATGCACTAAAAATAAAAAACTGGTTGCCAATGAATCAAAGCTGATTAAAAATTCCATGGGATGAGATTGTCCATCTTTTTGCTGCTGGTAGATTCAAACTACCAGAGAGGCATTGCCTTTGGATTTGCTGTGTAACTCCCCATGGACTAGGCCACCAGAGCTCTCCTATCAAAATCTAAAATCTATAGGATAACTAGAATACAAGGATAACTTCTCAAGTAGGTAACAAGAATCAATGGCCATACCATCTTGCAATGCATCTGATCCCATCAAGTACATGAAGAAACATGCAAATAATGATCAAAATTTTATTACATTGGCTAATGTTTTACAGATTTCAAGGATGGCATCATCTATAGATGAGATGTATGTGTTATTTACTCCATTCATCTCCAAGATTCGTTAATCATACCTTTTCCTGTAATGGACTGTAGGAAGATGCAAATCTAGTTCCCAAAGCCTGTCTCCCAGGAGGGATTGTTGCTGTTGCTGTTTGTTATGTGCCTCTGAGTCACTTGTGATTCACAGTGACCCTATGTACAAGAACTCTGAAGCCTACCCTGTCCTGAGCCAGTCTCACTGATTACGACACACCTACCCCCATTGCCCCAGTTACTGTATCAATCTAGCTTATCCGGAATCTCCCTCTCCTGTGCTGTCCGTCCACCCTTCCGAGTATGATGTCCTTCTCCAAGGACCTATCCCTCTTGGCCACATGCCCAAAGTATGTGAGCTGAAGCTTCAAAATCCTAGCCCCTCAGGAAAAACTTGGTTTGACCCTTTCCAAGACAGAACTATTCGTTTTCTTGGCAGTTCATCATGGTTACTTTGAAGACTCTTCTCCAGCACCACAACTCGATGGCATCAATTCTTCTTCTGTCATCCTTGGTCATCCAGCTCTCTGATGCATAGTAAGTAATTGCAAAAATCATGATCTGGATCAGGCTCACCTTGGTCTCTAGACAACACTTCTTTTTAGTACTTTGGAGAGGTCCCTGACAGATTTTCCCAGTGCAATACTGGTACCAAGAGTATTGATTAAGGAGCTGAGCAAGCTATAATTGTTAACAACCTCAATCTCTTCTCCATCTATCATGGTAGGGCCAATTGGCCCAGTGGTGACAATCTTTGTCTTCTTGATTTTGAGCTTCAATCCATATTGAAGACTACAGTCCTTGACCTTCCGCAGCAAGTGCTTCAGGTCCTCCTCAATTTCAGCAAGCAAGGTTGTGTTATCTGCATAACATAGGAGGGATTAGCCAATGTCTAACAACTGCACCATGCCTTGCAGTTCTGCTGCTGGCTGCATCCCGCAGCCTCTCTTCCATGGCTCCTGGTTTTGGTGCCTCTGATAAACACAGCTCTGCTCCCTTCCCCATTCAAGGATATGGACGGTGGCTGCTTGTTGCAGTTGTTAGTTCTTGGCATTATTAACCTTTACTAGACCCCATAGGGAGCACTTGGCTTAGTAGGTTAGGTGCTGGACTGCTCACTGAAAGGCTTTGTCTTCAGTAGTTAAGTCCAACAGTTGTTTCTCAGGAGAAATATGGGCAGTCACCTTCTGCTGTGATTTAAAGCCTGGGAAACTGAATGGAGAGTCACTACTGAGTAAGAACCACTTTGATGGAAAGTGCCTTTCAGTGGTTTTATTGTTTTAACTCCTCCCTCTAGCCTTATTTCCACACTATATTCACATAAGCCACATAAAGTGTGCTTCAAGGTTTTACCAAGGAATGTAACAATGGGGAAAAAAGTTCTATTTAATTAGAAGCTAAGTCAACTAAGACACAAAGAAGACACCCCTAACAGCCAGGTCTGCAGGTCTCCTGAACCTTGAATTCTGTTAACTTCAGGCTCCTTCCCATGTTCGCCAAGGCCTAAAGGCAGTAGCTGCTCTCTGCAATCACTATTCCCGGGAACCATTTTGGTTTTTTTAGTTCTCAAAAAAACATATAACCAATTTTCTATTAAATTCCCAGTGTCAAAATATGTAATGTGGTTTCTTATTGTCCCTAACTAATATATTCTGATTTTCCTAAAATTTCTACAAGAGATGAATAGTTATCAGTAAAACAATAGCAATTAACCAAGGAGTTCTGGTGGCCTGGTTGTAAGCAGCTGCACTACCAACCTAAAGCCAGGCAGTTCAAATCCATTAGCTGCTCCATGAAAGAAGAATGATCACTCTCCTCCCATATGATTTACAGCCTTTTAAAACCTACTGGAGGGTCAGCTATAGGAATTAGTTCTGACTCAACGGCACCTAACAACAATTAAAACAGAATCTGTAAGTGAGCTGAATGTACTATTCATTTTTTACATCAAAAACAATAAATTTCAATTTTACCTTTTTTGCCTTTTCAAGCAACTTTACAGTCATGTTGCCTGTTCCAGGTCCAACCTCCAAGACGACATCAGTTGGTCTCAAGGCAGCCTAAATGCAAGCACAAAGTTAGCTCTTCTGGGACATCTGAAAACTGATTTTAACTTACACTTGAATATTTTAGTTCACAAGCCCTCAAGCAATCTTTGTCTATATGTTTAGGTTTCTTGATTGTCAAAAGAACAAATAAATGTGACTAGAAGAAGTGCAACTAGAATGCAAATGCTGGGGGAGCTCTGGTGGCCTAGTGGCAAGGAGCTGCAACTACAATCCCAGAGGTCCACGGTTCGAATCCACCAGATGCTCTGCCGGGGAAGGAGGGACAATCTCCTCCTGTACCAGTCAGATCTGATTTGACGGTACAC
>NW_006399849.1:1689968-1693701 GCF_000299155.1 Elephantulus edwardii | reverse complement strand
CACGGTTCGAATCCACCAGATGCTCTGCCGGGGAAGGAGGGACAATCTCCTCCTGTACCAGTCAGATCTGATTTGACGGTACACTTACATAAAAATAAAAAAAATAATAAAAAGAATGCAAATGCTTCCTGGAGGCAAGGACAGACTTCGTCTCACATACTTTAGACAAGTTCTCTGAAGTGGTAGGTCTTAGAGAAAGACATGCTCAGAAAAGCAGGGAGTCTGAGAAGGAAGCCCCTAAATGAGATAGGACTAACATACTAACTACAATAATGGACTTGTGCTTGGCAAAAATCATGAAGACGGCACAGGATGGGGCAAGGCTGATTTGTTCTTCACAGTGTCTCATCGAGTCAACTACAGTCAGATAGCACAGAACAACTACTTAGGAATGTTTTCTGTTTCACAGAATCACATCATTAACGGCAGGGATAAGAGGATCCACTACCTCTTCTCAACTTAAGGAGGCAGAAGAGCAACAGCAGAACAGCAGTTCTTTCTAAGACTGTCTTTCTGCTTTCTACCTTGGATGACTCCAATAGCATTTTCTTATATTAAGTATTCACAGTACACAAGTTCAAATGGCAAAGGGCAGTACTGGATTACCTTCCTGAGAATCACAATGCTGAATCAGTAATTCTCAATTCTCTAGCCATGGATAGATTTCAAGGGATGCACAAATTCTACAGAAACTGATATATGTGCGCAGTGGCAATATTCAGGGCCCACAGCATTCATCAAAAAATGCTTGAAGAATCCAACCCTCATTTTGTAAAAAGCACAAGATTAGCCCCAAAATTCCTGAACTAAGGAACATTTTCCGTAACTTAGGGATGTCTCCTTAATGTAAACTTCGTAGCTACAAAAGTAATGTGTACCACATATACTGCATGTCCACACATCAGTCATCCATAACAAAAAGATGTCACCGAAATATGCATATTCAAACTATTTACATGTGGTATTAAAATATACCATGTAAGTTTTTCTGGGCACAGATGTGCTACAGTTTGGTTCAGACATATTTTTAAGCTTTGGCGCAAACAGGAATCTGATAGTGGCTGCTGGTCCCTAACAAAGGTTCTCAAGGATAGAATACCAATCTGCATATAAACAAGTTTAAAAGTCCTGCCTACAAAGAGGACACTCTAAAAAAAAAAAAAAAAGACTTAAAAATAAAACCCCACAGAACAAAGTGGATAATCTATAGAAAGACTAAAGAAAACTCTACCCACAGATTAATGCAGATGACACTACATGACTACCATACAATTCTTCAGTTCATTCAATATATAAAAATAGATTTTGTTGTTGATTGCCTTCAAGTAAAGCATGACCCATAGCAACCTTATGAACAAAAGGCCTGAAGCCCCTCGACAACTATCAACAGCCCCTCTACAACTATCCACATTTATCAAAGTTCATGGAGTTTCCGAAGGCATGTTATTTAGGAAGTGGATACCACTCCTGCTTCCAAAGATTTTGTTATGTGTCATCGAGTCATTTGAGACTCATAGCGACCCTATGTACAAGAGCCCTAAACACTTTCTATCCTGTGCCAACCTGTCTCAAACACATTCATTCCCACTACTCCACCCACAGAATCGTTCCATCTCATCAAGGGTCTTCCTCTCCTGCGCCCTCCCTCTCCAAGGACCAGTCCCTCCTTATAACATGCCCAAAGTATGCCAGACGAAGCTTCAGAATCCTTGACTACAGGGAACATTCTGGCTTCACCCTCTCCAGGACAAATCTGTTTGTTCTCCTAGCAGTCCATGGTACTCTCAATACTCTTCTCCAGCACCACAACTCAAAGGCATCAATTCTCTTTCTATCATCCCTGCACATAATTTCAAAGACTATAACCTGGATCAGGTGCACCTTAGTCTCCAGCCTGACGTCGCTTCCAAGGACAGATATATAAATATTCCATATATGTTGTTGTTAGATGTCAGATGCCATTGAGTCACTCATAGTAAGCTTATGAACAATGGATCTGAAACCTTCGCCTAACCTAGGCTATCCTCATCATCTCCGATATACTTGAGCGCATTATACATTTTCCATCCACCTTGTGGAAGGTATTCAATATACAGATCATTTATATTTGCCATACTCTATGCTTAGATAAGCATAGGAGAATTAATGCTTTTGAGGTATGGTGTTGGAGAAGAGTGCTGAGGGTACCATGGAATGCTAGGAAAACAAACAGATTCATCCTAGAGAGGGTTAAACCGGGCTGCTCCTTGGAGGCAAGGATTCTGAGGCTCCGTCTGACATACTTTGTACATGTTGTAAGGAGGGACCGGTCCCTGGAGGGGGACATCATCCTTGGGAGGGTGGAGGGACAGCCCAGGAGGGGAAGGCCCTCTGGGAGATGGATTGATTCGGTGACTGGGGCAATCGGGATGAGTGTGTCGGAGACAGTGCGACTGGCACAGGACAGAGCAGAGTTTAGAGCTGTTGTATATGGGGTCGCTATGGGTCACGTGCGACTCTATGGCACATCACAACAACTAAGCTTAGATAATCCTCAAAATCAGTGTCTCAATTCACTCCCTTTCCTATTTTACACTCACCTTCTCAATAATGCTGTTAACAATAAGAGGATTTTTCAAAATGTGCTGCCCAATTCCCGTGTTGAACATAAGTCCTAAAGGGGAAAAAAGTAAAAACAGCTTTCATGTCTAAATAGACCATCCCAGGTGTGAAAGCAGGATATGATTATCAAGAAAGAGGGAGACTTCTGTGCAAGCCAGTCACCAAACATCAGGCTTGGAGCAAGGACTGGATGTTTTAAGTCCATCACTTGTGCTGGGAAGGAATTCTGGTGGCGCAGTGTTTTGTCTTGCGATGCTAACAGTAAAGCCCGTGCTTGGAATGCATCAGGTGGTACGCAAGATAAAAATGAGCAGTCTCTTCCCAACAAGATGTACAGCCTCGAAAACCGAGGGTCGGGCGCCACGCGTTAGAATCAACTCCACAGCTGTAGGCCTGGCGCTAGAATCAACTCCACAGCTGTAGGCCTGGCTTTGGCCTTCCGCAGGGAAAGGTGTGAGACTTGCATTCAGAAGTCCCCGCAGGAGAACCTCACCTACCCCGACCCCTCCCGAAAGCCCGCACCTCCGGCGCTCTTCAGCTCCCGGCGCTGTTCCTGCCGCTCGCGGCGCCGGTCCGCTGCCTTGGACTTGACTTTCGGCATTTCTGCAGGGCGAGGGGGCCCAGAAGTTCACAAGCACGAAACCCCTCAAGCCGAGCCACTGCACCTCATGGTACGCGCCTCACGGCGCAGCCACGTTCCGTCACCCACAGTAGAGCCAAGTGCCAGCCGCAAAGTTCACGCTGGCTCCGCCCCCAGGAAAAAGGGGCGGCCTTACATCCCAATGGCTGCCGGGAATTGTAGTAAGGAGTCAGAGGAAGTCGCTGCCTACTGATTCCGGCAGGAGCGGGGCTTCTCGGCCCCAGCACCGGAATATCCAATCCTGTACAAAGTGATAGAGTTCTGTGCGTTAGTCCCGGGACTTTTTTATCAAGCTAGGCTCTGTGGTCATCAGAATTTTTTATTTTAGTTACATACTTCACTCCTCCATATGTTGTTGTTGTTGTTATGTGCCGTCGAGTCGCCTGCGACTCATAGCGACCCTAAACTCCGCTCTGTCCTGTGCCAATCGCACTGTCTCTGACACTCCCATCCCAATTTTCCCAGTCACTGAATCAATCCACCTCATAGAGG
>NW_006399849.1:1660447-1661680 GCF_000299155.1 Elephantulus edwardii | reverse complement strand
TGGACACTATCACCAAGAGGTGGGGGAGGGGCTTGGGCGCTGCTGGGGGTTTATGCAGCAGCACCCTGTGTGCTAAGGGTCACACAGGTGTGGATTGCAGGGGGGTCCCACAGTGTCCGGTAGTCTTCGTTCCTCTGGGGTCTCACAGTCTTCGCTCCTCTGGAGTTCCACGGTAGGTGGCTGGCTGTTGTTCTTCCCAGTCCCTCTCGCAGTGGAACCCCGTCTGGCCGCGGCGTTCTCCCATCTGGTGGCCGCAAGTGCTTTATTCTAAGTCTCGACTTGCTTTAGTTTCCTAAAGGGCCCATTCTTCCAAATAGATTAAGATTTACTTTTCAAAACCAATTTTGTCCTTTAATATTAATGAAGATTATTTAACTTCCTCGTCTATGGTCATATTCCTTGTAGTCTCCTCAAAGTGTGATCAATGGACCAGTATAAAAAAAATGATTGTTGTTGTTTGTTATGTGCCGTTGCTTGCAACTCATAGCGACCCTATGTACAACAGCCCTAAACTCTGCTCCATCCTGTGCCAATCGCACTGTCTCCAACACACCCACCCCGATTATCCCGGTCACTGAATCAATCCACCTCATAGAGGGCCTTCCCCTCCTGCGTCATCCCTCCACACTCCCAACCATAATGTCCTTCTCCAAGGACTGGTCCCTCCTCGCAACATGTCCAAAGTATGTCAGACAAAGCTTCGGAATCCTTGCCTCCAAGGAGCCTCCCAGTTTACCCCTCTCCAGGACAAACCTGTTTGTTTTCTTAGCAGTCCATGGTACATTCAATACTCTTCTCCAGCACCACAGCTCAAAGGCATCAATTTTCCTTCTATCCTCCCTTGTCATTGTCCAACTCTCTGACGCATACAACGGGTTGCAAAGACCATGGCCTGTATCAGGCGCACCTTAGTCTCCAGAGAGACACCATTGTTCTTCAGTACTCTGGAGAGGTCCCTAACAGCAGACTTTCCCATCGCAATACATCTTTTAATTTCCTGGCTACTGGTGCCAAGAGTGTTGATTGTGGAGTCAAGCAAACTAAAGCTGTGAACAATCTCAATCTCTTCACCATCCATCCTGATGTTTTCAATTGGTCCAGTGGTGAGAATCTTTGTCTTCTTGACATTGAGCCTCAATCCATATTGAAGGCTGCAGTACTTGACCTTCTGCAGTAAGCACTTCAGGCCCTTCTCAGTCTCAGCAAGCAGGCTTGTGTCATCTGCCTAACACA
>NW_006399849.1:1657936-1658782 GCF_000299155.1 Elephantulus edwardii | reverse complement strand
GATAAGAGAAAGGAAGCTCTTATTGCTGTGGGGGGACCTGAAAAGGGAGGAAGGATTGGGAAATGTGACTACTTGCTCCCCCAACCCTCACAGAATGCACAAATGCATTATTTCTTTCCATGTGAGGATGCCAGGAGGCGTGGCAGAAGAGAAAGTACAGGAAACCTCAAAAATACAAAAGTAACTTCCAAACTTAGTATCTAATGCTATTGAAAAGGCTGAGAATGCAAGGGGAACCAGTGAAGCCTAGAACTGAAGGAAACCTGAAGAGGTCATCATGTTAATGCTGCTGCCTCTATGCAGGCCTCAGAGAACACTCGGTAAACACACATAAACCCCAAATAAGAGAGCATGGGGTGCCCCAGGAATTGGCTTTGGGCATCAGAGGGGAGTGTATGTGAGCATATGTGTGAGTACATATGCCCTCGTGGTCTGGTGGCTGGTGAGAGTGACAGAGGCAGCCAGAGCTACAAGTGGATGATTCTATTTCCACAGACAAAGGCTGCCCTCATCCTCCAAAACCGTTTTCGGGAGTAAATTCAGCAACTGCTTCCAAGAAGGACCCTTGACTAGGATAAAAGAGCCAGGTGGGAGAGAATGATGTAAGAGAACTTGGGGCGAGATAGGGCACACTAGGGAACAGTTCTTATGAAATACAGTGTGATGGAAAATAGGCATGAGACCTAGGTGTGTATCTGTGCGTGTGTGTGTGTGTGTGTGTGTGTGTGTGTGTGTGTGTATGTGTATGTTGTAGGAAAAGAAAAGATCATTCAAAGGTAAAAGGGTCCTGGGTGCTGAAAAAGAAGTGTCCATCCATGTGGTCCTCCAGGGCATCCTTGTCATTCT
>NW_006399849.1:1654989-1656471 GCF_000299155.1 Elephantulus edwardii | reverse complement strand
TGTACTGCTCCATCAGCTCTGCGTGCTCCTGTCTGGCACTTGCCAGAGCGGTCTCCAGCTCCTGCACTCGGCTCCTTAGCTCTGTCACTTCCCTCTCTAGCTGCAGCTTCAGTTGCATCAGGTCATTTCTTTCTTGCTGGCTCTCATCCAGTTGGCTCTGTAGCACAGTTGCTTTGGGGACAACCAGCAGGATGTCAGAGCCACCATCAGCTTCTTCCAGGGTGACCAGTTCATCCATGGGTCTTGGTTCTCGGAATTGGAAAGGGGGACTCCGTCCACACACCCGGCCCTGGCGGTTCACATATCAGAACTGGTAAAGCTGGGCTCCTGGTTTGGGCAGGTAGCTGGCTTGGAACTGGACACTGGCATGGATAGGTGAACTCCCAGCTGTGCTTTCAGGCACTGAAGACCACACAAATGTATGGTAATCCCGAACACAGGCAGCCTCTACCTTGAAGATGCCAATCCAGTCGCTGGCACCGGCACTGGGGGAAGAGTGTAGTGACATTCCACCTTGGTATTGGGGATGTAGGTCTGGGCAACATTCAGAAAGTTGACTCGACCCCGGGATGAGGTCCGGTTTAAGGCTGATTCCTCCATGATGCCCTCTGGATATCCAACAGGCGGATCAGCTGTTCCCTTACCTTTCACCACCAACAAAAACAGCACTCTGACGTCTTTGCTCATTATTGTTCAAGGTTTCAAACCTATTCCTGAGATGATTCCGAATTCAGGTGGGATAGACTCAAAGTTATTTTTTTGGTTCCCATGGATTTGGTTTAATTTTCCTTAGCTTCAGCTTGAACTTTAGGCTTCAGTTAAGATCAACTGAATCAGGATTTGTATTTTATTAAGATTCCAAGATGATTTATACTTTTATATATATGAGTGAGGAGTGCTACCTGTCAGCAAGGGTGCTCTGGTATCTTAGTGGTTGCTCTGTTAATCCTCAAGGCAGATGGTTGGCAAAGCAAGGCTGGCTACTCTGCTGGATGAAGGTGAGCAATCTCCTCCCATGACACTTTCAGCCTCTGAAAATCTGATGAGGGTCAACTATGAGACAGTTCACACTCAAGGGCAATAGTTACCTTTCAGTAAAATCATAAGTTTATCAATATAAAAGGAAATAAAACATGGCCACAATTCCATCCAATTATTGACGAACACTGAATATTTTGGCATGTTAAACTCTTTTTAATATGTTGTTGTTGTTGTTATGTGCCATCGAGTCGCTTGCGACTCACAACGACCCTATGTACAACAGCCCTAAACTCTGCTCTGTCCTGTGCCAATCGCACTGTATCTGACACTCCCATCCCGATTACCCCAGTCACTGAATCAATCCACTCATGGAGGACCTTCCTCTCCTGCCCTGTTCCTCCACACTCCCAAGCACGATGTCCTTCTCCAAGGACCGGTCTCTCCTTACAACATGTCCTAAGTATGTTAGATGGAGCCTCAGAATCCTTGCCTCCAAGGAGC
>NW_006399849.1:1651935-1652699 GCF_000299155.1 Elephantulus edwardii | reverse complement strand
TGAACCCATCTTACTCAGTCTCTCCCCAACCCCAAGGACAGTCCCATTCTACAACAGTGGCATCATGTAATATTTGTCCTTTTGTGACTGTGTGTTGACCACTTTTTAAATGCTGGGATTATTATGGCTGTGTTTAAATCGTAGCACTGCCACTTTAACTGTGTAACTTTAGACAGAATACTTTCTCTGTGTTTCAGTTTCCTCATCTATAAAACGTTGTTAGTACAAGTGTATGCCTATAGGAGCTATAAGATTAGAATGGATAGTTTATGGAAATATTTTATAATTGTAGCTGGCATTTTCCAAATTTTCAATTATTTATCTTCATGAACACTGTGGTTTCTTTACAATTTATCTTTTAATAAGAACATTTTGGTCACTCTGCTGGTAACACAAGCAGGCTGAACTGGATTTAGTTCTTTTTAAAATATTTCTGCCTTTGCTATCGCTTTGGAGTAGATAGTCGTGGTTAGATGCTGGCGGGGTGAGTGTGACTCATAGTGACCCTATGAAGAGAACTGAACCTCTACTGTGCCATTGTCACCATTTCTGTTGATAAGCTTGAGGTCACTGATGCAGTCACTGTTTCAATCTATCTGGTTAAAGGGTGTTTGTGTTTTCTTTTCTTTTGCTGACACTACCTTTCCAGGTGGATTAATAAGGTGACTGCCGTCAATGGAGCGTAGAGAAGCCAAAGCACAAGGAAGAATTCAAGATACTAAAGAGCTGAACAGAAGATTCCAAAAGGCTGCTCGGAATGACAA
>NW_006399849.1:1646739-1650265 GCF_000299155.1 Elephantulus edwardii | reverse complement strand
TGGTTGGCGCAGGATAGAGCAGGGTTTAGAGCTGTTGTGCATAGGGTCGCTATGAGTCGGAAACGACTCGATGGCACATAACAACAACAACAAGCCGTCAATGGGTTTATGTGTGTCAGGAAGTGTGAGGACTAGAGTCGCTATGAGTCGTGGTCTGCTCGACGGTGCCTAACAACAACCACCACAACTTTTCCCCGCATGATGTCCCTTTCTAAGGAATAGCCAAATTAATGCTTTTACAAGTAATTGTGGGAAGGTTGACTGATGATTATTTTAATACCTTTTTTTGAGTCAATGGCGTTGTGTGGTAATGGAAAGAGTGAAAGAAAGCAATGAAAGAAAGGAGTTATAAAGTTAACTTAGAATTGTTTACGATAGAGTCAATGTCTTTATTCTTTATAGCCTCATTCACTCATGGAGACACTTCCTTTAAGAGAGAAGGGCCTCATCAGGTTCAGACCTTCAAGGTTGGTTTAGCAGGCAAATTAACTGTTGCATCCCCATAGCTCTTCGTATGTAGAATGCATTCTACATATCTTTCTAGTGAATTCGGGCTCATAGCGACCTTTGGATAGAGCAGGAAAGGATATATAGTTCTAGTTCCAAAAAAAGTGACAATCTCTTTTCCAGGGGTCACTCGCACCTCTGGTTTCTATGGTTACGGATAGCGCCCTTCCAGGCTCCCTGCTCTAAGTATCGCGCAAGTGCGTACAGCGGAATTAGAGGACAGGCGCCTTTGATTTCGAAGAGGAAACCCCGCCCTCCTCTTCCATCCGTTCGCCTATCGCAGGCTTTCTTTGCCTGTTCCACGCGCTCAGATGCCCGTGACGCAATATTCGCGCGTCAGTGTCGTTTCGGCCTGCGACGCTCAACATGGCGCGTTCCTAGAAGCGGCTGTCGGCATCAGTAGGCGGCGGCGTGCTGACTGGAAGCGCGGGGTGCGGGACCAACCGACGCTAGTTCGTGTTGGGGAGTGGGAGTAGTAGAGCCCGGCCATTCTGGACGGAATCAAACGGTGAGGCCCGGGCTTGAGAGTCACAGCGCACGCGGGCGGAAGGGTGGAGCGGGCTGGGCAGCAGAGACCCGATAGGCGACAGAGGAGCGTGGGGCTATCGGGGGACGAGGGATAGCAGTGGCGAGGCGAGAGCGGCCTGCAGGCTTCGGTCGCTGAGCAGCCGTAGGACTTCTTGGCAGCTGGGCCCCTGATGAGTGACCCCGAGGGCGAGAAGCATGGCCGCGAAGCAGTCCGGGTGTGCGAAGCAGGACTGTGTGCCAAGATGAAGGGAGTGGAGGGTACCCTTTGTGGCTGCAGTTGCAGGCCAGCGTGATGCATTTGCCCTTGGGGGAATAGATAGTGTAAATAAGAGAGAACGTGACCATTTCTTATAAAACCAACGTATGTTGCTTTTGCACCCGCGATGTTTCTACTAATGGTAACACCGAACACTTTCAACATTATATCACGGTGTTTAATGTAAAAGTAAAGGAATTACTATTTTCAGAGAAGCTTCAGACTGAGGCATGGCCGCCAGTGCTCAAGGCCAGCAGCTCCCTGCACTTTTCTATTTGGGAGTGTTTGATTTAGCAACTATGGTTTAAGATCTGTGATATTGAAATTTTCTTCATTCGTTTGTGATGTGATAGATGAGGAGTTGATCTTTCTTAAAGTGATTTGGCTAAATTGTAAGAATATGCTAAATTGCCTGGTAGTGCCAGAGTGGTACATGGCAGGTCTCCTCCACTCCCCATTTTCAACGAGGTATGACCAGACATAACACAACCAAACAAACTAACTCCAAATCCTACAAACCCTTTGCTGGGAATTCTCTTCTGTCTCATTGCAAGCCTTTAGAAAAAAGTAGAACTGCCCCCTCCCCCCTTAGAGCTTTCATGGTTGCAAGTCTACCAAACTTACTGCTACATACTTCTGGGGTGTTTGGCCTATTGACATCTGAAGTGCTTTATGCCCACCAAGGCTCCTCTCTATTTGGATAGCGCTCTTAAAATTTACTTAAATTCTTTAGGAGAGGGTAGGAAGAGCAGTTTATTGCCACATTCACGTACCCCTTGGATAGGGAATCTCCTCCATTTTTTTGTTATCTCGTTTGATTTTGATGTGTTTTTCTGTGTTTAGTATGGAGGCTTCAGGTTAAGGAGAGTGACTAGTAGATGGCATCTATTTGTAAAACATCTTTCTTGATGCCTTTCTTCATCCTGTGGAAAATGTAAATGACATTAGAATGATTTCCTGTTTGCAGTGAAATTATGGTGTTCTTTCTCCTGGAAGCTAGCACAACGAACAGTACAGATAGAACTGTGGTTTGTTGCTGTATAGTATAACACTATAGTAGGAGGCCTACCTTTGTATACCCTAGTGGTAAGGAGCTGTGTTGGACTTCTAACCCAAAGGCACACAGTTTGAACCTTCCAGCTGTTTCTCAGGAGAAAGAATGACAGCCTCCTCCTATGCACCTTACTACCTCTTAAAACCTGCTGGAGGGTCAGCTATCAGTTTGTTCTCACTTGATGACCTACAGTAGCAACAGCACAACAGTTTTCCTTCCTATAGCAGAAGGAAATTCTTTCTTAAATTCTGAGTGGAGGTTTTTACAATCAATATGTAAAGATACTTGTTAGAAAAGCATTTAGATTTGTGATATTTGCATTCATGACCAAATCAGAATACAGAATAATCCTTGAAGGCATGTGGCATTTTAAATAAATGGAAGATTTATTTTTCTTTAAAAATAATGTTTATTTCTCATTTTTTTTTGAATTTAAAAAATGATGATAACAATTTGTTTCCTATCTGCACCAAATGGGGATTATTAGTTAATTTCAGAATAGCAAAACATAATTAGAACGTGTATAAGTCTTAGGGGTGGTCATCGACTTTCTAAATACCAAGCTAATACAGATAATCCCACAATTAGCAATTTTATAATTTTGTAATCCAGAGCTTAATCTGGATTAGTGCTCTCCATTTAACACCTCAAGGTGTGGTATGTGGTATCTGGTGGGGACTTGTTATAAATGTACAATGCCAGACATCCTGAATCAGAATCTGAATTGTAACAAATAATATTAGGGAGCTCTGGTGGCCTAGTGGCAAGATGCTGCACTGCAATCCTAGAGGTACACGGTTCAAATCCACCAGATGCTCTGCTGAAGTGGAGAAGGAGGGGGCAATCTCCTCCTGTACCAATCAGATCTGATTTGATGGTACACGTAAAAAATTATACAATTAAAAAAAAATCATTTTAAAATAAAATCCCAAAACAAACACACACATAAACACACACACACACAAACAAACCCAAAACACGAAAAACCAAATAATATTAATGTACATTGTATGTTGAAATGCCTGCTTTGTTGAGTAAAAGTTGAAAATTGAAGTCTTGTGTAAACCTTTATAAAATTATTGCATCATTTATTTTATTCTGAACACTGCATGGTTCAAAATTGGGAAGGGTGTACGCCAGGGATGCATCCTATCTCCATACCTTTTCAACCTGTATGCAGA
>NW_006399849.1:1644003-1645986 GCF_000299155.1 Elephantulus edwardii | reverse complement strand
TGGGAGTGTCAGAGACAGTGCGATTGGCACAGGACAGAGCAGAGTTTAGGGCTGTTGTACATAGGGTCGCTATGAGTCGCAAGTGACTCGATGGCACATAACAACAACAACAACATTATTATCTTGGTTATCAATTCTGATTAATCTGATTGAGAAAACTGCTAAGTGGTGATTTGCATTTTCATAAGGTCCCACATAGATGTATGACTCAAACTCTGATCTCCTGTGTTGCCTCTCTTCTGCTGGTCACTGCCAGAGTATTTTTAAACTGATCTAAAATATAAAATACTGAGAAATTATAGCTAGGTATTCATTGAACACCACCATTTATTGAGCACTGAATTTGCAGCTCATCAGTCCTATGTGTTGTCAGAAATTATTCTCGTTTCCCACGGTGACTGTTAACTCACCATTTTCTCTTCTTACTGAAATATATTTCTTGAGACATTCATTGCTTTTGTCTTCCCTCTGCAGACATATCATCTATTTCTTGTCCTTTCAGTTTTTTTCTCCTATAACCAAGCTTCTTCACTTTTTTTCCATTTTAACTAGCACTAATCAAAATTTAAACATATGTAAACTGGAACTTTGGGCATGTTGCAAGGAGAGACCAGTCCTTGGAGGGCGACATCATGCTGGAGGGACAGTGCAAGACAGGAAGACCCTGGAAGAGATGAATTGACTCAGTGATTAGGATAATAGGATAGGTGTGGTTGGCTCAGGATAGAGCAGGGTTCAGAGCAGTTGTACATAGGGTCACTATGAGTTGCAAGCAACTTTATGATAGTCAGCAACGAATCTGTGGAAACACGGTGTTTAACTCTTGACTGTTAAGGATAGGTTGATACTTTGAACCTACCAGCCACACTGCACGATAAAGATGTAGTAGTCAGCTTTCATAATGATTCCTCTTTGGAAACTGTAGGGGGAATAGTTTTGCTCTCTCCTGTGCGGTCATTATGTGTTGGAATCAATTTTTAGCATTGAGTTTGGTGTCTGCTTTTTACCCAAGATCTCTCTTCAGGCTCTTTTATAGTTCTAGAATGAGACCTGGGAAAGCTGGAAGCTATGTAAGGTAGGTACCTGCTAGAGAAGAAAAACTCAAACATTGCCACTGAAAGGGATGATAGAAAAATGGTAAGATGAAAAACTGGTAAGACCCAGAAAAACAAGGCAGTTGAAACTCTGACCCAATCACTTTATTTTTCTTATGTGAAAGAATTGTCTATGTTAATTTTCTTCATATCCCTTTTTTTTTCCAGTGTATTGAAATCTAGAAATATACTGACGTCATTGAATATAATAGCATGGTAGCCATATTTGATCGCTTTGTGCTGCATCTAATGGAATATTTTTAATAATTTTGACTTTTTGGTGTGAAAGCTACAAGGCATTTGACATTTATGATTCTGTTTTAGATGATACTTTTTTAGTTTATCTTCTTTGCATCATTCTGTTCACTGATAATTTCTTCTATTGTCTTCTGACTACCTACTCTCCCTGAATGATTTTATTTCTTGTGACTTCAACTGCTTTATTTCAGTGGTTCCGAATCTCTTTTTTAACACAGATCACTTTTCAATTCTGATATGTTGTGGTTGTGTTGATACCTTTAACTCAGGGGGAAAAAAATCATTTCTCTCCCTGAAGTTCCTTTTCTTCCTTCTTATCTTTGTAGCAGCGCTTATACCATATTCTGTTTTTTTTCTTTTTTTTTTTTTACTTGAATGCTATCACTCTTATTTTCGTATCTGTTAGAATACTAATAGGGAATAGAAGCTGCTTTATTGAAAGCAAGTGTAAGTTATCAAGGGATATTGGAAAGGGTTGAAATGCTAAGACTAGGGTGAAGATTAGTCTGAGTAGAATTGGAAAGTTGGAGACTTTACTACTCTTTGTGGTTTTATTTAACAATTGTTTATTATTTTCATATATGCCAGTATTACATTGAATAAATAAAAATCTCTGATGTCTGGACACATA
>NW_006399849.1:1635228-1635997 GCF_000299155.1 Elephantulus edwardii | reverse complement strand
ATGGCAAAGCAAGATACTACAATGAAATGTGCGGAGAGCTAGAGTCAGAAAATCAAAAGGGCCGAACTCGCTCAGCGTTTTTTAAGCTGAAGGAGCTAAAGAACAAATTCAAGCCACGGGTGGCAATACTTAAGGATACTTTGGGTAGAATGTTAAATGATCCAGGAAGTATCAAGAGAAGATGGAGGGAATACAGAGTCACTGTATCAGAAGGAATTGGCTGACACAGAAGAATTTCATGAAATGACATATGAGCAAGAGCCTAAAAGTTCAAATTGCTCTGAAGGAATTGCCAAAAAACAAGGCTCCAGGAGTTGATGACATACCAGTTGACATATTTCAACGGACATACACTGCCCTGGATGTGCTTAATAAGTTGTGCCAAGAAATTGGGAGAACAGCCAGCTGGCCCACTGACTGGAAAAGATTGATATTTGTTCCCATTCCAAAGAAAAGTGACCCAACAGAGTGTAGAAATTATCGAACAATATCATTAATATCACATGCAAGCAAGATTTTGCTGAAAATTATCCAAAAACGTTTGGAACAATATGCCAACAGAGAACTGCCAGATGTACAGGCTGGATTTAGAAGAGGTCGTGGTACTAGGGAATTTATAGCTAATGGTAGGTGGATCTTGCCAGAAAGCAAAGAATACCAGAAGAATGTCTATCTCTGCTTCATTGACTATGCAAAGTCTTTTGACTTTGTGGATCACAACAAGCTGTGGCTGACTCTGACAAGAATGGGAATCCCAGAACATTTAATC
>NW_006399849.1:1627609-1635128 GCF_000299155.1 Elephantulus edwardii | reverse complement strand
GGCATGTTGCAAGGAGGGACCAGTCATTGGAAAGGGACATCATGCTTGGGAGAGTAGAGGGACAGCACAAGAGAGAAAGACCCTTGATGAGATGGATTGACTCAGTGATTGGGGTAATAGGGGTAGGTGTGTCAAAGACAATAAGATTGGCTCAGGATAGAGCAGGGTTCAGTGCTGTTGTACATAGGGTTGTTATGAAGCACATGCCGCTTGCCAGCACATAATAATTGCAATATGCACAACAACAATGCAGAAAAACTAAGACTAATATTAGGATTAGAGGGTTATTAGTAGGTTTGAAGGATGAGTTGTTTTTATCTTCATTGGTCTCTGAAGGGGACACATTGAGCTCTTGTGGCCTAGTGATAAGGAACTGTGCTGCCAACTGAAATGGACACGATTGTTTGAATCCACCAGCTACTTTGCCGGAGAAAGGTGGGCAGTCTCTTGTGATTTACTGCTTTGGAAAATACACTGGCAGGTCAACTATGAGACAGTTGCAGTACATAATAACTGCAGAAAAATAAAGGTATTGGGATTAGAGGAGTTGAGTTGAAGGGATGAGCTGTTTTAGGTTAGATGATCAGAGAAGGGGACGGATTGAGCAGAGACTGGAGTTAAGTAAATGAGCATATGTCGATGTCTAGTGGCATGTTGTGTTATCTGCATAACGCAGATTGTTGATGAGTCTTTCTCCAATCCTCATGCTACATTCTTCTTCATAAAGCCCAGCCTCCTCGATGATCTGATCTACATATAGATTGAAAACATATGCAGATAGGATGCATTCCTGGCCTACAACTTTCCTCATTTCGAACCATGCAGTATTTCCTTGCTCTCTTCTGACAACTGCCTCTTGGTCCAAGATTAGGTTTCACATAAGGACAATCAGATGTTCTGGGATTCTCATTTTATTCAGAGTTTGTTGTGATTCATGCAGTCACATGCCCTTGCATAGTCAGTGAAACACAGATAGACATTCTTCTACTCTCTGCTTTCAGCTAAGGTCTATCTAACATTAGCTTATGATATTCTTAATGCCACAGCCATTTCTCAACCCAGTCTGCATATCTGACAGTTCTCTGTTGATGTGCTGTTTCAATAATTTTTCAACAGAATCTTGCTTGCATGTGATATTAATGATATTGTTTGATAGTTTCCACATTCTGTTGAGTCACTGTTCTTTGGAATGGGAATAAATATATTTCTCTTCTAGTCATTTAGCTAGGTTCTTACCCTCCAGATTTCTTTGCAAAACTTAGCACTTCTGAGGCAGTGTCTGTTGAAATATATCAGTTGGTAAACAGTTCCTGGGGCCTTGTTTTTTGCTAATTCCTTCAGAGTAGCTTGAGCTTCCTCCTTCATCACCATAGGCTCTCTTGATCATATGTTGTTTCATGAAATTCTTCTGTGTCATCAATAATCTGCATTATGCAAGTGACACAACCTTGCTTGATAAAACTGAGGAGGACCTCAGCATTTGCTTCGGAAGGTCAAGGACTATATCTTTCAATATGGATTGAAGCCTAACATCAGGAAAATAAGATTCTCACCATTGGGCCAATAAGCAGCATCATGATAGACAGCGAAGACACTGCGATTGTTAACAGCTTCAGATTGTTTGACTCCACAATCAACCCTCTTGGTACCAGCAGTCAGGAAATCAAAAGATGAATTGAATTGGGAAAATCTGCTGTCAGCAACCTCTCCAGAAGTACTCAGAAGCAATGATGTCAGTCTAGACACTAAGGTGCACTTGATTCAGGCCCTGGTTTTTGCAGTTACTTGCTATGCATCAGAGAGCTTTACAATGACTAAGGATGATAGAAGAAGAATTGATGCCTTTGAGTTGTGGTGCTAGAGAAGCATATTGAATATATCATGAACTGCTAGGAGAACCAGGTTTGTCCTAGAGAGGGTGAAGCTAGACTGCTTTTTGGAGGCAAGGATTCTGAAGCTTTGTCTGACATACTTTGGGTATGCTGCAAGGAGGGACCAGTCTTTGGGCAGGACATCATGCTTGGGAGGGTAGAGGGACAGAGCAAGAGAGGAAGACCCTTGGTGAGATGGATTGACTCAGTGATGGGAGTAGTGGAGGTAGGTGTTTCAGAAGACAATAAGGTTGGCTCAGGGTAGAGCAGGGTTCAGAGTTGTACATAGGGTTGTTAAGAGAAACAAGTAACTCAACTGCACATAACAATGATAACGGGCAGGACCCTTCCAGCTTGAGGGAACAAATTCATTAAGGGAAGGACCAGATTTTATGCCTTCATGCCCCTAAAAATAAGCATGTGTTGCCTTCAATTACTTATTACTATAGAGAACAAGAACGTTCTTATCCTTGCCTTTTTCTGTATCTGTCCCAAGAGTTTAAGGCTTTTTTGTTAGTTTTCTTAATTTTAAAATTTTTTATTAAATAGAGCACCGAGAGTGGAACTTACAGGATTGTTGTTGTTAGATACTGTAAGTTCGCTGCAAATCATAGCAGCCCTGTACACACCAGAATGAAACTTTGTCCACTTTCTGTTCTCATAATCTTTGTTGTGCTTAAACCCATTGCGGTCACTGACTCAGTTTTTCTTTTAGAGAGTCATCCGCTCCTTCATTGGTTCTCCACTTTCCAAAGTAGGATGTCATTTTCTAGTGACTGACCCTTTTTCATAACATGCCTAAGTGAGATGAAATTTCACTATCCTTGTCTCCATAGAGCACTCTGGCCGTATTTATAGTGAGACTCATTTTCTTTTGGCTGTACATAGTCAGTATTCTTCAATACTATAATTTAGAGCCAACATTACTTTACTCTTACTTTCTGTCTTAACGTTCACATGCATATGGACTAATGAAAATCCATTGACTTGGGCTAGGCACACTTTAAACTGACACCCTTGGTATTTGACACTTCAAAGAATGTCTTTGGCAGTAGATTTGCCCCTTGCAAATCTTCTTTTGGTTCTTTGACTACTGCTTCCATGCTTGGTTTTTTTTTTTTATTTTTTAATTTAATTTTATTTTACTATTTTGTGTATGTGTACTGTCAAATCACATCTGACTGGTAGAGGAGGAGATTGCTCCTCCTTTCTTCAGCAGAGCATCTGGTGGATTCAAACCATGTACTTCTGGGATTGCAGTGCAGCTGCTTGCCACTAGGCCACCAGAGCTTCCTTGCTTCCATGGTTTTTATTGTGGAAACAAGTAAATGAAATTCTTGACAATTTCAGGATGGTATTTTTTCCTCCCCATCTGTCATGAAGTTGCCCATTTTTTTCTTTGTAAGGATTTTGTTATTGTGTGGTTTTTTTTTAAATTTTTTTTTTTTATTTCCAGAGAGGTATAGTAAGTATTAAAGGTTAGCTAGCCTTTGATCTTCAGAAAATTCATAAAGACCATCAGTAAACATGGTTGTGCTACTTGCTTATCATAGGTTGTTGATGAATCTTCCTCCAAACATGATGTAACATTGTTCTTCATATAGTCTAGTTCCTTGAATTATTTACTTAGCATACAGTTTGGGATTGTAGCGCAGCTTCTTGGGACAGCTTCATATCAGACATTCTTTTACCATAGTTTGGATAGAGAAAGTATACAACATGATGCACACCTTTCCTGATTAGAAACCCTGCAGTATTCCCTTACTCTGTTTGAAAAACTGCTTCTTCATTAATGTATATGCTCTTCATGAGCATAATGAAATGTTCTGGAATTCCCAGTCTTTCTCAATGCTATGCATAATTTTTCATAATCCACACAGTCAGATGCCTTCACATAATGATGAAACAAGTAAACATTCTGTTATTCTTTTTTTTCCAGCCACAGTCCATCTGACTTCAGCAGTGCTATGCCTTGTTCTGCAGTTTTTTCTGAAACAGCTTGAATTTCTGGCTGTCAGTGTATTGTTCCAGATGTGTGTGAATTGTCTTAGATTTTACTTACATATAGTATTAATGGTTTGTTGTTGTTGTTAGGTGCTGTTGAGTCGCCTGTGTCTCAGAGTGACCCTATGTACAACAGCTCTGAAGCCTACCCTGTCCTGAGCCAGTCTCACTGACTCCAACATGCCTACTCTCATTGCTTTAGTTACTGTATCAGTCCATCTCCTCTGGGGTCATCCTCTCTGTGATGTCCCTCCACCATTCTGAGCATGATGTCCTTTCCAAGGATCAGTCCCTCGTGGTCACATGTCCAAAGTATGTTAGACGGAGTTTAAAAATCCTAGCCTTCAAGGAGAAACTTGGTTTCACCCTTTCCACGACAGACCTTTTTGTTTTTAAAGTGGTCCATATATGTTCAAGACTCTTCTCCAGCACCACTATTCAAAGGAATCAATTCTTCTTCTGTCATCCTTTGTCACTGTCTAGCTCTCTGATGCATAGAAAGTAATTGAGAAGACCATGACCTGAATTGGGTGTACCTTGATCTCTAGACTGACATCGTTGCTTCTCAGTACTCTAGAGAGATCCCTGACAGCACATTTACCAAATGCAGTTCATCTTTTGAGTTCGTGACAGCTGTTTCCAAGAGTGTTGATTGTGGAGCAGAGCAAGCTGTAATTGTTAACAGCCTCAGATCTCTTCTCCATCAAATGTTACCATTTGGCCCAGTAGTGGATTGAGCTTCATTCCAGATTGAAGACTACAGTCCTTGACCTTCTGTAGCAAGCTCTTCAGGTCCTCCTCACTTTCAGCAAGGAAGGTTGTATCATCTGCATAAAATAGGTTGTTGATGAGTTTTCCTCCAATCCTGACAGCACATTCCTCCTCATAGAGCCCAGCCTCCCAAATCTGTTCTACATATAGATTGAAAAGTTACGGAGACAGGACACATCCTTGGTGCACTCCTTTCCTGATTTTGAACCATGTAGTTGTTTGATAATTTCTGTACTCTGCTGGGTCATCTTTTTTTTTTTTTTTAAGTAGAAACAAATAAGATACAATTAACTTCCAGTTATTTGGGCAGGTAATTGTTTTCCAAATTTCTTGGGGTAGGTGAATAAGCATGTCTAGGGTTGTAACTGTTTGTTGGAATACCTCACTTGGTACTTTATCAATTCTTAGAGCCTTATTTCTGGTAAAGCCTTCAGTGCAGCTTGGATGTGTTTATTTAGTACCATTGAATCTTGATCATAGTCTTCCTCTAGAAATGTTTCAATGTAGACCAGTTATTTTTGGTACAGTGACTGTGTATTCCCTCCATCATCATCTTATGCTTCCTGATTGATTTAGTGTTCTGCCCATAGAACCTTTTAGGACAATTTGGTGTTTGAATTTGTTCTTCAGTTCTTTCAGTTTGAAAAAGGCAGAGCATGTTCTTCCTTTTTGTTTTCTGACACCAGGAATGGGAACAGATAAAAATCTCTTCAAGTCACTTGGCTGAGTAGCTGTCTTTCATGTTTCTTAGTAAAAGCCAGTGAGCCGATATCTATTTGTTAAAATGCCTCATTTAGTTTTCTGTCAATTCCTGAGGTCTTACTTTTTGACAGTGCCCTTCATTACAGCTTGAATGTTTTCCTTTGTAACTTGCATCTTGGTCATAAGCTCCATCCTGAAATGGTTCAGTGTTCGTAAGCTCTTTTTGGTAAAGTTACCGTGTTTATGCCTTTAAAACTTAATTTATGCTGTGATATTATTTGGTGTTGGAGAAGAGTAGTGACTGTCCTGTGGATTGCCAGGAGAACAAACAGAAATGTCTTGGAAAAAGTGCAGCCAGGGTACTCCTTAGTAGTAGCAATGCTGAGGAAACTTCATCTTACATACTTGGGGCATGGTAGCCAGTCCTTTGAAAAACAAAAATCATACTTGGAAAGGTGGAGGATCAGCAAAAGAAAAAAAGACATTCAATAAGATGTATTGACACAGTGATTGAAACAGTGTGCTCAACTGTATCAAGGATGACGAAGTAGACATAGGATAGGGCAAAGTTCAGATCCATTTAGAGGGTTACTATGAGCCATAATCAGCTCAAAGGCTCTTCAGTGGCTCTTTTAAGGCAAGAATATTGAGGATTTGCCTCACACACTTTGGGCATGTTGCTAGGATAGGCTATTCTTTGGAGAGGGATATGGTGCTTGGAAGGGTGGCAGGTTGACAAAGGAGAGAAAGTCTGTAGACCAGATGGATTGACATGATGATTATTGAAGTGGTCTTTAATGTGTAAGGAAGTATGAAGATGGCACAGGACAGGACTAGGTTCAGTTCTGTTCAATAGAGTCACTGTGAGTCATACTCAACTAGATAGTACCTAACAATAACACCTTGCTGCTGGCATTGATTGTGCACCAAAATAAAGTGAAGTAATTGGGAATCAGTGCTTTCTCCGTTCCTATTCAGTTTGTATGCAAAGTATGACCCATAGTGACCCTGTGAATAACAGAACTCCATTCTATTCTTTGCAATCTCACACTTCCAGACATGCTAGAGCCATTGTGGCAGTCCCTTTGTCAGTTCACCTGATCGAGGGTCTTCCTTTCCTTTACTGACCTTCTTTCTGTCTTTCCAAGCATCATGTCCCTCTCCAAGGAGTAGCTCCTCATAGCAACATGCTCAGAGTATGTGAGGCAAAGCTTTATCATCTTTGCCTCCAAAGAACACTCTGGCTGCAGTTTCTTTAAGACATAGTTCTTTCGGTGGTCCATAGGATGTTCAGTACTCTTCTCCAACACCACAGTTCAAAGGCATCAATAATTCTTCAGTTATCCTTATTCATTGTCTGGCTCTCAGATGCATATAGTTTTCAGAAAGACCTTAGCCTGAATCAGATGCACCTTAGTCCTCAAACAGACATCATTACTCCCCAGTACTTTGGAGATGTCCTTAACTGCAGACTTTCTCAGTATAGTACTTTTCCTGATTTTTTGACTGCTGGGCCCAAGTGGGTTGATTATGGATCCAAGATGAAGTTGTTCACAGTTTTAGTCTTTTCTCTATCATGATGTTGCCTACAGGTCCAGTGGTAAGAATTGTTTTTTTTTGGTGTTGAGGTGTAGAAGACTATATTCTTTGGTCTTCTGCAGCAAGTGCTTCAAGTCCTCCTTACTGTAAGTAAACAAGATTGCGCCATCTGCATAACTCAGGATATTGAGGAGTCTTCCTCCGATCTTGATGCCAAATTCTTCATAGAGTCCAGCTTTCTGAATCATTTGCCTAGCATGCAGTTTGAATAGCTAAGGAGAGAGAATACAACCCTGACACACTCTTTTCTCAGTTTTAAACCATGTAGTTTTCCTTAGCTTTGTTTGCACAACAGCTTCTTGGTCTTGGAATAGGTTTTGCATGAGCACAATTAAGTGCTTTATGATTCCTGTTCTTACTGTCAGTCATAACTTGTTATGATCCATATAGTCACCATGCCTTTGAATAGTCAAGAAATCATAGACATTATTCTGGTATTCTTTACCTTCAGCTAGGATTCATCTGACATCATCAGTGGTGTTCCGGGTGCCATGGGCTCTTCTAAATCATGCTTGAAATTCTGGCAGTTCCTTATCTATGTACTGTTCTAGCCACTTTTGAGTGATTGTCAG
>NW_006399849.1:1610914-1625959 GCF_000299155.1 Elephantulus edwardii | reverse complement strand
TGAAGCCAGAATGCTCCTTGGAGTCAAGGATTCTGAAGCTTTGTCTGAACTTTGGGCATGTTGCAAGGAGGAACTGGTCCTTGGAGAGGGACATCATGTTTGGCAGAGTGGAGGGGCGGTGAAGGAGAGGAAGACCTTCGAGGAAATGGATCGATAGTGTGACTGGAGCCGTGGGAATAAGTGCGTTTAGGATGGCTAGGTTGGCACAGGATAGAATAGCGTTTAGAGCTCTTGTCCATAGGGCCGCTATGAGTCGCAAACTACTTGATGGCACATAACAACAACAACAACAACAACAACAACAACAAACTGGTGAGCACATCCAGGGTTGCATCTTTTAATTGAAACGAGCCAATTGGTATTCCATCGATTATTCCTGGGGCCTTATTTTTTGCCACTGCCTTCATTGCAGCTTCCACTTCCAACTTTCATTGTTGGTAGCTCCTGCTTGTATGGTACTTCCTGAAATTTTTCAGTGTCAGTCATTTCTTTATGGTACAGGGATTCTGTGTATTCCCTCCATCTTCTTTTGATGCTTCCTGGGCCATTGAATATATTACTCATCAAATCTTTCGGTAGGTATCAGAATAGATTACTCTAGAATGTCAAGAAGCTAAAAGAAAGGGAAAACATGCCAAAATAAAATAGCTGAACAAAAATCAATTTCAAAGGACAGCTCTAGAAGACAAAGTGAAATATTATAATGGAATGTGCAGAGAGCTGGAATTGGAGAATAAAAAGGGAAGATCTTATTCTGCATTGTTCAAGCTGAGAGAACCGAAAAAGACATTTAAGCCTTGAGTTGCAATAGTGAAAGATGCTGTGGTAGGACATGATAGGATAGTAATAATCTTTTCTGTAGAATATACTGTATGTGGGGTCTGAACCTAGTAAATGCTATAATTTTATGCACTTCTGATTTTAAAACTTGTTCAAGCTTCCTCAAGGAATTTTCTATATATAAACCCAGGTAGTACCATAGTAGAACAGAGTTCAGGCTTTCCCCCGCCTAGGGTCTCTCTGAGTCATATTTGACCTGATGACACTTACCCTCTACTGATACTAGTGTTTATATTTTGGAGAACCATTCTTCTACTTTGTATATCACTCTGCCACTTTGTTATATCAAGTACTCTGGGTTTGCTGTGGTGCTGAACCTTGTGCCATTGGGGTGTGAAATGCCATAATGGTTTCCCATTGTGGACAGTGTTTGGTGGAGCTCCCAGTTATAAAACAGACTTGGAAGCAGGAGTGGCATCCACTTCCTAAACCACGTGTCTATGGAAACTATGAACTTGGAAAAATGACAGTAGTTTAGAACATTAGGTCCTTTGTTCATGGAGTCTCTCTGAGTTGTACTCTCAATGGCAATCAACAACAACAGTACAATAGATAAGTGTTGGGCTTTTAACATAAAGCAGTTAAAATCCACCAGTGACTCCTCTGGAGAAGAATAGGCATTGTGTTACTGTAAAGATTTTTTTTTATTGTCTTTATTTTAATATTTATTAAATACTTCAAAAGATTTTAACATACTGGAAAAGGCATTCTTCAACAGAATTTTAACAAATGTTACAAGAACATTCTTTTTTAAAAGTGGAAATAAGGCGTGTCAGTCAGATGTCATCAAAATTAGTACATGACAAAAGTTTTGGTTAAGGAAAGCCTATGTATAACAACAGTAGCAGAAGACATTTATATTTTCAGTTAGCTAAAAATAACAAATTTAAGACTTCATGTGCATATTTTGATACTGTATGTTTTGGGGAAAATAAAGTTCAAAAGTGGATTTTTTTAAAAAGAAAATGTAGAATTTTTATTGTTTTACTTTTCGCTAGATAATTAAACATGTTGAACGGAACACTTTGCTTTCTCCCTTTTTAATGCACAGAAGAGAAATACACTGGCATGCCTCAAACTATTCTATGTGCACCTACATGATTTCACAACTCTTCAAAATAATGAAATAAAATAGATAGCCTTGTGTATAAATAACTTACATCCACAAAGGTGCTATAACAGATTGTCCACTCCTACAGTGTTTTTGTATCCAACAAAGTTGATACACAATATATAAATACTCAAGTCCAATATTAAAAACTCAGGCACTTGACTAACTTTAATAAAATTTCTCAAACTATTATCAATGTATCTAAAGTGCATATATATATATATATCTATATTTAAGAAAGATTATTCTCAATAACATCTCTATAAAAATAAGTTTGATGGTTTGGTCCATCTAACTTTACTACTGGGAGTAAGAACTTTCAACATTTTTATATATATAATCAGGCTTATTCTACCTTTCTTTCAACAAGACACTAACAGAATCAAAAAGGAGCTAGTGAGGTACTAACATGTGATGATTCATCCAGTGGTTCCGGTCACAATGTATTCCATGAGGAGGTACCCATGTCACTGGAATTGGGCAGTATGATTTATTCTTCCTTCCCTGATGTGGATAACCAAATGGAACAGGAGGTGGGTAGTGACTCGGATGGCCATTCCCTCGGTACATCCCTGTTTTTTTTCTGGGCAGAGGATGCCACACTGGAAGAGGGGGGAATATCAGTTCTGAAATCTGGTACACAGGGCTTGGGGCTACAGTCACTGAACTGGGTTTCACTTCCTTGTTGGTTTCTTCATCTGAAGAAGAGGGTCCTGAATGATAATCAGAGGTAACCTTATCAAGTGCCCGAGTAACTTTCTTGGAGATCTCATCTTTGTTTTCATCCTCATGTTCAAAGCTGGTAACACTGAAGGCATTGTTTTTCTCTCCATATCGGCAACACACCTCACATGGGTCCGTCCACCCAGAGAGTGAGCTCCTTGGGCAAGCCCAGGTCACTGTACAAGATGCAGCTGTTCTCACAAGCTTTCAGGACATCAGGATCAACTCTCTGAAATTTATTGACACGAATGCATCTGTAGGCCTGTCCTTTTGATGGTTTTTCAGGATACCAATGATTTTTATACTTTTCTTGAAGTATTAAAGTCAATTTCTCAGCAAATCTTTCAACTGCCTCTTTTTTCAACTTACCATGTTTTCGAACTAGCCTTGTGAAAAAGAAGACAACAGCAGCAATTTCATTCTTCATCTTATCCGCTGCCGCCGCCGCCACAGAGTGGGCGACTAGGCGGGCGACTAGGACAGTCTCAGCCGGGAACCGAAGGTGCCACGTCCACGAGCCCGCGCTCTGTGACTGGGAGCGCGGTGAACCTCCTCTGGGACGTGCTAGCGACTCCCGCATCGTTGGACGGCCGAGCACGCACCGAGAGGGCAGGAGGGCTGACGGGCGAACGCGCTGTTACTGTAAAGATTTAATGCCTTGGAAACCTTGAGGGTTTCCAAGTTCTCCTTTGTCCTAAAGCGATTAAGGTTGATGTAAGTTAGAGTCAACAGTTTTTATATATTAACTTAAAATGCTTAACATTTTGAGGGTATTTTAAGATTTGCAGGACTTTTCCCAAGTGGACAAACCTTTCTACCAGCACTGTGCAAGGGTTCTGATTTCTCCACATCCTTACAGATAGTATTATGTTGCCATGAGTCCAACAACAACTAATGTGTGACAGAAGAAATGTTGCCCTGTACCGTCCTTATGCTCTTTAGGCTGTTCAAGGCCATTGATTTGGGCATTGTGTCATTTCATCTCAGGAAGGGTCTCTACCATTTGTACTTGCCACAATCATGATATCTTTTCTTCCCATAACCCTAAGCCCATCATTGTTGTTAAGCTGGAATTGACTCATAGCTGACCCTCCCTCCAATGGGTTTTCAAGGATGAATTGCATGGTGGGACATTGAACATCTTTCTTCTGAGGAGCTACTGATGACTTCAACCAGAAAGGTGAATGAGCACTGCTTAGAGGGTTAGGAGCACACTTGCTCTGAACTAGGCTACCAGAGCTGCTTTTGTAGAGGATAATTTTTCCTGATGACATGTCCAAGGTAAGGGAGATGGAATCTCACTTGTCTTACCTTCTGAAGAACATTTCATCTAAGATTGTTATTCTAGCAGTCTTACTGAATATGGTTGGTATATTCAGTATTCATTGCTAGTAGTATAATTCAAATGCAGAAATTTTGCTAATTTTTTCCACAATCTTTGGCATACATGTGAGGTCATTGAAAGGATCATGACTTGAGTCAGGCTCATCTTAGACATCATAGAGATGTCCATGCTTTTTAACGCTTTAAAGAGAACTAAAGAGATCTTTTGTTGTAGATTTTCTTAGTATGGTATGTTGCTTGATTTTTTTTCACTACTCCTTTCTAATGCTGAATGTTGATCCAAATAGAATGAAATTATTGACCCCTTGACTTTCTTAACCATTTACTGTGACATTGTTAGTGGGTCACATGTGTTTTCATTTTCATTTTCTTTATGTTCAGGTGTAATCTGTACTGCAGGCTATATTATACAATCTTTGATGAATAAGTGCTCTAAGCTATCTTCATTATCTGTAATAAGTTTGTCTTCTGTGTATCAAAGTTGTTAATGCGTCAGTCTGTTAAAAATTATTTGAATGAATGTTTATAGGAAAATTGGTTTCCATTTAAAACAGATTTTTGTTTTACAGTAGTAATTCCCGTCATTCAATTTGGCCAGGATGTAAGTTAATCTCATCAATGTATACTCTTCCATCTTCTTTCTTACAGTTTTCATTTTCTTTCATCCTTCTATCACTTCCTACCTTCTGAGCTTTCTCTCTGGGCAGATACTGCCATTTTGATCTTACGTTATTGTTACAAGGAGTGAGTACCTCCTAGATGTTTTTGTTAACCTTGTAACCATATCTATTGTTTGGCTTAAAGTTGAGCTACAAGAGTGGGTTTAGTTAAATGTTCAAGTAAAATTAATAAGGCCATAGTTTCAGGGTTTCACAATCTCTATTAGACTAGAATCATAGAACGGGTCAGAACTGATGTATTCTCTACAGCACCTAAGAAGAAAAGGTACAAATCTGGCAAAAACTTTAAAAGAGTGGGTGAAAGAGTAATGCAGTATATTGATAACTTTTTTCTCTCTTTACATTATTTGCTTCCAGTTTGAATTTTTCATTATGTGACTTGTATCAAGTATGTTAACTTATCATTTCCAGGTTTCCATGGATCTCAATAGTGCCAGCACCGTTGTTCTTCGGGTCTTAACACAGGCCACCAGTCAGGATACTGCTGTGCTAAAACCTGCTGAGGAACAGTTGAAACAGTGGGAGACACAACCAGGTTTCTATTCAGTGTTGCTTGTAAGTTGTTATGAAAGAATTTATTTTTAATAAAAGGGTATACTGTTACTTTAGTTGTAAAAACCTAGTTTTGTTGATGATGTATAGTAATGAAATTGGTCCAGATTTTTGACTTCTGCTGCCATTATTAATTCAGAACATGTTTTCTAGAGGGTGCTTAAGAAATTATTTGTTGCTGAATGAATAAATAAATTGAGAAGCATCTGCTGTTAGGATTTTCTGTTTTTAACATGTTATTGCTGACCTTAGGGCTAATGATGATACATTTTAGTGCCATGTCTTCTGATTATTTTATATTGCCACATTGTCTGCATTAGCATACTATAGCTTTCAGGTCAAGTATAGAGAATATACTTAATGGATTTAATTTTAATAGAGGTTTGGTTTTTTATTTCCTTTTCTCATCTAGAATTTTTGTTTTCATTAGATGCCCTATCTTGAGTGTGTTGTGGGAAATAGTACAGGAATTTGATGAACAACATGTGCCTAAATTTTTTGGGGGGGGTTCATGTTAATAAAAAAAAATACTTTATCAGTGCCAGAATGGTGAAAGTGTTACAATAGTCAGTGTTGTGTTCTGCTGTGCGTAGGGTCACCTTGAAGTAAGAACTGACTTCGGTAACTCCTACCAGCAATAAATAGATAAATCATTTTAATACTCTTTTATTTCCCAGTACACTCATTACCTACAATAATAGTGTATAATGTTTAGGAAAAATTTGAAAGCTTACATAATAATTGTACTTTTTCTCATTTTCCTTAGATTTTTTTTTTTGTGTGTGTAATTTGGGCTTGTTCAGCCATAATTGTAGTTTCCCACTACTGTAATGTGAGCAGAGGCTGCCTTTATTTGGATTAATACAGTGAATAAATTATTGAATAGTGCCCAAGTCTAACTTGCAATTATTTATATTGGATCTATCCTGTCTTTACATAATTTAAAAATATTTGGCTTAGTTGTTGTTGATTGCATCAAGTCGAGCATGACTCATAGCGACCTTATGAACAAAAGGCCTGAATGCTTTCTAGAACTATCGTCATTTCTCAAAGTTCTTAGTTTCCAGAGGCATGTGGTTTAGGCTTGAGTTTATGAAGAAAGTATTTTGAAATAGTTATTTTCACACTATTTATTAACAGTCCAGGGGCTTTGACTCCTTAGAATCTTTGTATATATGTTGTCTGTATATACCTTTATTAATTTATTAAACTTACGCATTATTTGTGTTTTGTTGTGGTGGGAGGGTTATGTTACTCATTTGCAGTATTATTAGGTTTGTTCTTTTCTAAATTGAATTTGTCCATTAAGGAAGTCTTAAAATGTACTGCAAATTATGATTTTCCACATACTTGCTACTAAGCTTAAACATTTACAGTACTGCTGAACAGGTTTTACATTGTTCTTTTTTATATGAATTTTTGTGCTATATATGCTTACAAAATAATAGTGATAAAATATAGAAAAATTAATGAAATTTAAAAATCCATATTTTATTGTGAGTATATTAATTTTACTTTTAGATATTACATGTTCATTCTAATAATTTTTTTGACAGAATATTTTCACAAACCACACTTTGGATATAAATGTAAGATGGCTTGCGGTTCTGTATTTTAAAAATGGGATTGACCGCTACTGGAGACGTGTAGCACCTCAGTGAGTATCCTCCTCATGCCCTGTTATCTTTTCTAAATTGAAGAAGATACAGAAAGATGCCTATTTTTGTTCATTGAAAAGAATGTGTTAACTCATGAGGAAGAAAAAGATTTTTCTCAGTTTATCTAGATTGTTTTTCTCCTTCATAGGGCTTTTATTTGGGGTAGTTTGTTTGATTTTTTTTTTTTTTTAAATTAGGGAGGTGATGGCATGTTGACCTTCTTGAAATGATTGCAGTAGCTCTCATAGGCACAGGAAGTGCTGAGTTAATTAGTCAATTAATTAATTAATTAGTCAAATTAGTCATTTGACAACTATGAGATTAAAGTTTTGAAAAAAGATCATTGAGAAGGAAACTATAGATCATTTTTACACTAATTGGAGGCTAATTCTTAAGTTTTTTCTAAGTTCTTACCACTCTGCAGTGCTGATGAAATACTGTAAATTTGTATTTTTAACTTCTTTTACTTCTCCCTTCTCTGTAGGTGATTAAGTGAATAGATATCTCTTAATGTATCTTTTAATAGTTACTCAGTACAGCGAAAAACAGGATAGACATGATGTTGGAATTTTAGAGAAAATAATGAATTTTGTAGAATAAGTCTTTATTCGTCAGTAGATGGCACTATTACTCTGCAAATTCTTATATTCATAGAACTTCTCTGAGGGGACAAAAACCAAGAATACCTTGTTTGAGTATATCAGATTGCATTTTATCTAAATAGGAGAAAATGGTACCTGGGGCACAGGGCTGTGAGGATCTCTCTGAAAGGACCAGATAGAGTAAGAATAGCACATCCCTTCACTGCCCTCGAGTAGAAAGCAGATAAAGAGACCATATCCCACCCACGTGGTACCTCTGTAGCCACACCAGCAGCAAGAGATTGATTTATTGTTGATTTACAGACTCACAGCTGTGGTACTGAGAAAGGGGCTTATTAGGGACGTAAGTTGGAGAGTAGAGGAGGCAAAGAATATCACCCAGTGTAAGTCCAAGTTTTAGCTCAAGTTCCAAAGCATAATTCCTCAAGTCAAAAAAAGGAAAAGGAGAGACTGACTTTTCAAAACTGGTCCAAATTGTATGGCTTCTGAGGCAGAGTGAACTTAGTGCCCGTCAGAGCCCACTTCCAGGATTTGAGGTTGGAGTATGCTCATTCATAGCTATCACTTGGATCTATGAGTGGAAGTAGGAGGAATACAACAATGGAGAAGCAGGCTGAGCTTGGACATGTTTCTTCATTGCTGCCGTCCTAGCATGCTCAGATTTGTGAATGAACAGGCAAGGCTTGTTCGTTTGAGGGACAGGGAGTTGTGAGGATTCCCTTGCTTGTTCACTTGGCCCAATAGAGGGGTTAGGGCTGTGCAAGCAGACTAGTAGGTCTGGGATTCAGGTCCTGAGCTTGCAGTTCATGCTTAATTGAATGTAGACACAGGTGGCTGGGGATGAGTTGACCAGAACCCAAACTGATGAAGAGAAGATAGTTCATGCTGTGAGCTGGTGTCAGTTACTACAACCTGATGGCTTGCTCTGGACTGCAGATTTAAAGTTGCCAAGTTGAGCAGAGGATGTTGTTGTTGTTTTGCAAAAAAAGAACATGCTTGTTGTTTCAGAGTACTGGTTTGATAGGGATAGGCTAATCAGAAATTGTCTGTTTAAAAGGAGGATATTAGAGGATGAGTCATGAAGTAGCTGGCTAACATGCTTTCACAAAGGTAGTTCTTCGTAAGTTGATTATAAGGGAGAAAACCCTTACACTGTACATGAATGGTATATAATGTAAATGAAATAATTATATAAATAAAAATTGAAAAAATGCATGTCAGAAGAGACTGAAAATTGCACTGGACTGTCAAGAAACTAAAACAAATAATAGATGTTGAAGTAAAAGAGATGAACAGAAGATTTTAAAAGGCAGCTTGGGAAGACAAAGTATTAAAATAGAATGTGCAAAGAGCTGGAGTTGGAGAACGAAAAGTGAAGAACTTGCTTGACATTCTTAAACTGAAAGAAAGGAAATTCAAGCCTCAAGTTGTAATACTGAAAAATGCTATAGGCACAATCTCGAATGATCCAGGAAGCATCAAAAGAAAATAGAGGGAATACACAGAGTCACTATACTTAAAAGAATTGGCTGACACTGAAACTTTCAGGAAGTAGTATATGATAGTCAGTGGTAATGATGAAAGATGTTCAAACTGCATTGAAGACATTGGCAAAAATTCAGGCCCCCTGAATTAATTGATGGTATACCAGTTAATATGTTTTAAGTAACAAATACAGCCCTTGCTAGGCTCAGTAGTCTGTGCCAGAAACTTTGGAAGACAGCTACCTGGCTAACTTTCTGGAAGAGATTCATATTTGTTCCCCTTCCAAGAAAAGTGATCCAACAGAATGTGGAAATTACCAAACAGTGTCAATAATATAGCATGCAAACCAAATCTTGATGAAGATCATCTAGAAATGGATAGAACAGTACATTGACAGAGAACTGCCAGAAGTTCACACTGGATTTAGAAAAGGCTTTTGGTCCAGTGGATATCATTGCTGATGTCAGATCTTAGCTAAAAGCAGAGAATACCAGAAGAATGTCTTTTTTCTGTTTATTGACTATGGAAAGGTATTTGACTGTGTGTATAACAACAAACTATGGTTAACATTGAAACAAATGGGAATTTAGAACATGTAAGTATGATTATGTGAAATCTGTATATACCTAGACCAAGAAGCTGTTGTCTGAACAGAGCAAGGGAACTCTGCATGCTTTAAAATAGGGAAATATGTATGTCTGGGCTGTATCCTTTCCCCACTCCTACTTAGTTTGTATGTTGAGCAAATAATTTGAGAAGCAAGAGTTTATGAAGAAGAGTGACATCAGGATTGGAGGAAGATGCAGCAATAACTTGCATTACACAGAGGACACAGTTTTGCTTACTGAGATGGTGGGTGGGGCGATCTTAGGCACTTGTTGAAGAACATCAAGGACTGCAGCTTTTGATATGGATTACATTTCAACATCAGGAAGGGAAAAATTCTCACCACTGGGCCAATAGGCAAGTATCATGATAGACGGTAAAAAGATTGAAAATTTCAACAATTTTGTGTTTGGAGGTTTGCAAAATCTGTTTTCTTTCTAAAATCCTGAAAAGCAGTGAAGTCACTTTAAAGACTAAGGTGCATCTAACTCAAGGCACAGTCTTTCCAGTCACTTGCTGTGCATATGAGAGCTGAACAGTGAATAAAGATGAAAAGAGTAGAATTGATGCATTTGAGTTGTGATGTTGTAGCAGAAGAGTGCTGAGTATCTTATGGGCTCCTAAACTGTCTTAGAGAAAGTGCAACTGGAGTGCTTCCTGGAGGCAAGGATGGTGAAGCTTTGTCTCACATACTTTGGACAACTTATTATGAGAGACTTTTCCTTGGAGAGGGACATCATGCTTGGAAAACTGAAAGTCACCAAAAGAGAAGAAGACCCTCAGTGAGTTGGATTGGTACTGTGTCTGTGACAAAGCACTCAAGTGTGTCAGAGATGATGAGGATGATACAAGGTAGGACAGGTTTAAGATGTGTTCTACATAGGGTCACTATGAGTCAATACTTTACTTGATGGCACTTGGCAATAATGCCTCTGTTATATTGGTACAATAAGTTGCAGCTAATTCAGTGGCACACAGCAGTAGCAGAAGCAAGAGAAACACAGCATATACGACTTCCCATGCAGCATACTGCCTCTGAAAATCCACTGAAGGGTCAGATGTTGAATTGGTTCTAACTCAGCAGTATATGACAACAGCAGCACTTGTAGTCTTTTGCTGTCTCTTTGTTATCCCCAGCATGTTATCTTTGTCCAAGGACTACTACCTTCTGAGAACACGTACAAAGTATAAAGTTTCAGTATCTTTGCTTCTAAGCAGCACCTTAGTTGTATTTCCTCCAAAGAATTGTTTGTTCTTTTGACAGTCTGTGGGATATTCACTAATTCTACCACCACCACCACAATCAGAAACATCAATTCTTTGGTCTGTCTTATTTACTGTAATTAATAATGAAAAAAATGCAGTTTTTGGTTGAGATAGAGTCTGAATTGAAAGTGGTGTAATGTTAACTACTAGGGAACATTGCTAAACACATGCTAAAAACAAAGTTCAGGTCTTTGTTTTATGTAATATGTACAGTTGACCCTAGAATAGCAGTACCATTGTGTCATTCCTCAAACGCCATCCCCTTTCTCCTCCATCTTGCCCCTCCCTTGTGCCCTAGAAAATACTCTATAACCTTTTACTCCTTAGAAATTGAACTACTGATATCTTGTTCACTAGAATCATACTGATAATATAAACAATAGGTTAACACATAAAAGCTACATTTCTAGTAAGAGATGAAAAAATCATTTCACAAAAAAGGTTCAAGTTTTCAGGCCTACCGATCTGGCTGCAGTAACAGTTTTAAGAATTTCCTTTTCTTGTTTTTTAATGATCCTTTGCTGGATTCATTAATTTTGAAGTAGTCCAATACTAAATAACCAAGATAATGTTTTTCACTGACATTATGGTGGGCTTTTTTTTTAATCTTTTTTTTTTTTATTAATTTTAATGAAAATTTACAGAGACTTTAGAAATCCATTCATTCATTGTTACACTGTTCTCCCTGCCCATCCCTCCCTCTGAGTACACTCTTTTCTTTGAAAAGTAAAAGAAATGTTCCCCCATTGTTTTACAATCCCTCCCCTCAGTCCACTCCTCTATGCAGGCTTCATTCTGGACTCTTGTCATGACAGCAATACCTTTTAAACAGTTTTTTTCCTCATCTGTTTCAATGCAGTATACATTATGTATCCCATCTTTCTCAGTCTCCCCCTAACCCCTGTGTCAGTCTTGTTTTACAGCAGTGGCACGATGCAGTATTTGTCCCTTTGTGACTGAAATATTTCACTCAGTATAATGTCCTCCAGGATCACCCATTTTGAATAATACTGCATGAGTTCCTTGTTTTTCAATGCAGTGTAGTTTTCCATTTTGTGAATATACCACAGCTTCTCTATCCATTTGTTTGTTAATGGACACTTAGGTTGTTTCCAACTCCTTGCTATTGTGAACAAAGCCGTGATAAATATGGGTGTGCAAATGTCTGCTTGGGTGGTAGTTATTGTCTCTTTGCGGCTGGGTCAAATGGTACCTCTATTTGCAACTTTTTGAGAAAGTGTCACACCACCCTCCACTGTGGTTACACCATTTTACACTTCCACCAACAGTGAATAAGGGTTCCAGTTTCTCTGCAACCTCACCAGCATTTGTTGCTTGCTGTTGTGTTAAATTTTGCTATTCTTACTGGGATGAGAAGATATTTCATAGTTGTTATGATTTGCATCTCTCTTAGAGCTAGGGATTTTGAACATTTCTTCATGTGCTTGTTGGCCATCTGAATGTCATCTCTGGTGAAGTATCTGTTCATATCCTGTGCCCATTTTTCAGTTGGATTGTTTGCCTTTATCTTGTTGTGGTGGACATAATGTTTTTAAGATTAGCTTTATTTCTTGTTGAAAATTGCATCAAGGAAAAATCATAGGTTAACCATAGTTTGCCTACTCTTTGAGATGTTGGTCTTGCAAATCTTGAATGACTAGGCTGTTTTTAAATCCTTGTTTTTCTTACATAGTGCTGTTGTGACACAAGTATCACAGGAGGTTGACTTGAAGAACAAACATTTAAAAAAATAAAGAACATTTAATTTTTCACAGTATAGAGGCTGACAGTTCAAATGAGAGTCTCAGCTATGCTGATTCCTTCTGTGAGCCTATCTTGCTTTCTGGTGTTTCCCAATGATCTTGACATCTTTAGTGTTTTCTCTGTCTTTTCTGCTTTCTTTATAACTCAGAAGTAATCAGGTTTAGGATCTTTTCTGCATAGATAAGATTTCTTTAACATAACAGGAAAAAGCCTATTGAAAAGGGCTAGGGTCTCAAACCATAACTGTTGGAGATACCATTCATTGCATACCATGCCTTAAAATTTGCTTACTACTTTTATAGCTGGTCTTGTTTAGATTTTTCATCTGACACCAGCTAGTCTATCATGTTGTTGTTGTCATATGCTATCAAGTTGCTTGTGACTCATAGTGACCCTATCTATCTACAACAGCCCTGAATCATCCTCTTTCCTGTGCCAACCTTACTGTCTCTGACATACCTGTCCTTATTACCTCAGCTACTGAATCAATCTATCTCATCAAGGGTCTTTCTCTCTTGTGCAGTCCCTCCATATTTCCAAGCATGATAGCCCTCTCCAAGGACTGGCCCCTTCTTGCAGTATGCTCAGACAAAGCCTCAGAATCCTTTCTTGCAAGGAGCAGCTAGGTTTCACCTTCTCTTGGATAAACCTGTTTGTTCTCCTTGCAATCCATGATATATTCAATACTCTTCTCCAGCATCGCAGCTCAAAGATGTCAGTTCTCTTTCTGTCATTGTCCAGCTTTTTGATGCATAGCAAGACATTGTGAAGACTATGGTCTGGATCAGGTAGGTGCATCTTAGTCTCCAGACTGATATCATTGCTATTCCGTACTCTAGAAAGGTTTTCGACAGCAGACTTTCCCAATGCAACTTGTCTTTTGATTTCCTCACTGCTGGTACCAAGAGTGTTGATTGTGGAGCCAAGCAAACTTAAGCTGTTAACAGTCTCAGTCTCTTCATCTATCATGATGCTACCAATTGGCCCAGTAGTGAGAATCTTTGTTTTCTTGATATTGAGCTTCAGTCCATACGTAAGGATGCGGTCCTTGACCTTCTGCAGCAGGCACTTCAGGTCCTCTTCAGTTTCAGCAAGCAGAGTTGTGACATCTGCATAATGTAGGTTGTTGATGAGTCTTCCTCTAATCCTGATGCCACTCTCCTCCTCATAGAGCCCAGCTTCCTGGATGATCTGTTCTACATAAAGATTGAAACAATACCATTCACAATAGCTAATCATAAGATTAAATACTTGGGAGTAAATCTAACCAGAAGCACAAAGAATCTCTTCAAAGAAATTTACAAAACATTACTACAGGAAACAGAAAGAGACTTGGAGAGGTGGAACGAAATCCCTTGCTCCTGCATAGGAAGATGCAATATTGTAAAAATGACAGTACTGGTAAAGGCAATTTATGTGTTCAATGCAATCCCAATTCCATTCTTCAACGAGATGGAAAAGGCAATCTCCAGTTTCATCTGGAATGGAAAGAGATCTCGAATAAGCAAAAGCACTCCTTAAAAAGAGAAACAAGGTAGGAGGCATTTCACTCCCTGATTTAAAATCCTACTATATTGCTGTGGTGGTCAAGACAATGTGGTACTGGTACAATGTCAGTCACATAGATCAATGGAATAGAATTGAGAATCCAGAAATCAGCCCATCTACCTATGGTCAACTGATTTTTGACAAGGAGATGAAATCAGATAAGTGAGGAAACAACAGCATTTTTAAGGAATGGTGTTGGCAAAATTGGAACGTTATCTGCAGAGATAGCAAGCAGGATCCACACCTCACTCCATACACAAAAACCAACTCAAAGTGGATTGTGGACCTAGGACTAAAACCAAGGACGATAAACTTCACTAGAGAAAAGCTTGGAAGAACTATAGAAGGCCTAGTCCCCAACATAAACAGTTTTCCAAGCATCCTGAAAAAACTACGAGGAGAGGATAAAATAGATGAATGGGACCTTTAAGAATGCAATCCCTGTGCACATCCAAAACCTTCTCCCAACAGGGTAAAAAGGAATGCCACAGAGTGGGAAAAAATATTTGGAAATGACATATCTGATAAGGGACTTATATGTAGAATTTATAAAATACTAAAGCACCACAACAGGATAAAGGTAAACAACCCAATTGAAAAATGGGCACAGGATAACAACAGACACTTCACCAAAAAAGATATTCAGATGGCAAACACATGAAGAAATGTTCAAAATTTCTAGCCCTGAGAGATGCAGATCAAAACAACTATGAGATATCATCTTACCTCAGTAAGAATAATAAAATGTAACAGAACAGCAAACAAGAAATGCTGGTGAAAAATCAATCTCCATAATAGTCTATGTGTTTCCTACTGCCAAAGGGGCCCTTTAGAGTAGTGAGAGAAGATCTTCACCCTGAAACCCA
>NW_006399849.1:1605333-1610189 GCF_000299155.1 Elephantulus edwardii | reverse complement strand
ACTGCATTGAAACATGAGGGAGAGTACTGTTTAGGAGGAATGTATGATTAGGCATTATTGTCTTGAGAAGAGTCCAGAATGAAACCTGTATAGTGAGTGGACTAGGAGGGGTTGTGTAACAATGAAGGACTTTTTTTTTTAATTTGTCAAAGGGAAAAGTGAACTTGGGGGGAAGGTTCGGCAGGGAGGAAAGTGTGCAACAATGAATGAATGGAAATGAGAAAAAAAAAAGTACAGAGATAGGACATATCTCAGGCATGCACCTTTCCTAATTTTGAAGTGTGCAGTGTTTCTCTGATGTGTTCTGATGACTGCTTAAATTTTAAAACCAAGTTTTAAAAATGTTTTAAGACAAAAAATATATATAGTTGGACATTTAAAATTTACTTAAGTCATGCAGTGAATATTTTTCCACTGTGCCTAGTTTCTGTCCTCTGATATAAAGTTACTACTTTTAAACTTCCAAAGGATGTAAAATGAGAGACTTTAAAAAAAGCTTTATTTTATACATTGATTTGCATTAAAAATTCTTATATGTTTCTTTTATGTACATTGTGTTAACACACTCCTTCATTCACTTTGTGTTTCATACAATTGTTCCCATACACCTGGTTTTATATAGTTATTCACCATTTATCTCTGCTTGCTATTACCTCATCTTTTCAGGTCTCCAGTGAACCTTTCCTGATTTCCTTCACCCCCTTCCTCTGCTCACAAACTCTGTAAACTTTGATTTTTCCCCCTCCACATCCTCAGTCCCCCTCTCTCCCTTCCCTTCTCCTTTTGGACGTGTATCCACATCTTATAAGTATCTTTCCATTTTTACACTAGTAGTCTTACTCAATATTTGTCCTTTTGAAATTGAGTTAGTTCATTTAGCATAATGAGAGATTTTAAAAGGAATTGATTTCTAAGTAACTTTGCCATCTCAGATATTCTCTGATTCTGATGCCTTTATTAACTTCATTAAGAATAACTTCATTCAACTTTTATGAATAAAGTTATTAGAAAAAATGGCATTTTTTCATATAGAGCTATTCCTCACTTACTGACAAAGGTATTTTCCAAAGACCCATCATTATGCAAAAATAGACTTACAGAATGACTAATTAGGTTGTTGTTGTTGATTGCCTTGAGTTGAGCACAAGTCATAGAGACTCTATGAACAAAAGACCGGAAGCCTTTTTATAACTGTGAACATTTATCATTAAAGTTCAGATAATTTCCAGGGCATGTTGTTTAGGAAATGGGTTAGATCATAAAGCTATTGTACCTCTAAGCATTATACTCAAGCTAAGTTAGCACTTAATTTTTACTCTCAGCCAGTATTTTCTTGTGTCACTTATTAGTATTCATTATTAGTAGTTAAACTCTATGAACTTTGATAAATGTCGATAGGTATAGAAAGGCTTCAGGCCTTTTGTTCATAGGGTCACTGTGAGTCATATTCGACTTGATGACAATCAGTAACCACAACAGTTGTATATACATCAATAAAAAAATTATATTAGGCCATATATTAGGTTTCTTCACTGTTGTTGTAATGTGAAATGTTGTGTAATGAGGTAGTTGTTAAAGTGAGAAATAGACATATTTGTTTTCTTAACCAACCAATCATAATTACTTATGTAGTTAAATATTCAAAGACTGTAGTCTTTAATATGGGTTGAAACTCAATATCATTTCTCACCACTGGGCCTATTGGCCGCACCAATGATGTATGGGAAAAGGGATAGAGGTTGTTAACAGTTATACCTTGGTTGGCTCTGCAGTCAACACTGTAGGCACCAGCAGTTATGAAATCAAAAGACGAATTCCATTAGGAAAATCTGCTGTTAGGGACCTCTCCAGAGTACTGAGAAGCAGTGATGTCAGCCTAGAGACTAAGGTGTGCTTGATCCAGGCCATGGGTTTCACAATTACTTGCCATGCATCAGAGAGCTGGATAATGATTAAAAATGACAGAAGAAGAATGGAGGGCTTTGAGTTGTTCTGCTGGAAGAGAGTCTTAAACATACCATAGACTGCCAAGAAAACAAATAGATTATCTTGGAGAGAGTGAAATCAAGCTTTTTGGAAGCTAGGATTTTTAAGCTCTGTCTCAGTTGGGCAGGTGGCCAGGAGGGACCAATTCTTGTAGAAGGACATCAAGCTCAGAAGGACAGAGGAACAGTGCAGAAAGGAAGACCCTGGATAAAATGGATTGGTACAGTAACTGGGGCAGTAGGGATAGGTGTGTCAGAACCAATGAGACTGACTCAGGATAGCGCAGGCTTCAGAGCTTTTGTGCATAGGGTAGCAATGAGTTGCAGATGACTTGACAGCACCTAACAACTTTACATCAGTATAAATGAACATAAAATACTAATTTTCTTTGATTTGTCTTAATTCTCTTGCCTTTCCCCCCATTTGTGAAGGGTTTTAAGGCTTCTAAATTGGTGCCAATATACAAGTAATGGGGAATAATTGTATTTATTTACCTAAAACAACTGAGAGCATCTTGTTTGAAAGATATTTTTATTAGTAATAGTCATAATAGTGTTTACCTGCATTCTTCACTAGGAACTGTTCTCTTTTATAATAAATATCTCTCTTCACAGTGCTCTCTCAGAGGAAGAGAAATCTACATTACGTGCAGGGCTCATCACCAACTTCAATGAACCAATAAACCAGGTTAGTGAGATAATGAATGCAGATTGATCTTTTTTTAAAATTTTGCTTCTTTTTTTTTTTAATCAAAATTTGTCTCTTTGTAAAAAGAAAATAATTTTACACATGGGTCATTTGTGATGTTTACACACATTCTCTTTTTTTTTTAATTTTGAGAAACTTATAGTTACTAAGAATTTTAATTAGATGTGACTGTTACAGATTTAAAACTTGGAAGACTTGAGAACTCTGGTGGTGTAGTCCATAGCAAGTTGTACTGGTTATTTAGAGCCCATGCATCTCTGGAGGTTGTAGTCCACCAGTAGCACTGCATGAGAAAGATGACCAGTCTCTTCCCTGTTTGATTAAGAGCCTTGGAAACCTTATGGAGTTGGCTGTGAGTTAGAACCAACTCCAAGACAGTGAATTTAAATTTGTTAAATAATTTGTTCCCCCAAATCACTTTTAAGAAATCTGAACATTTTAGAATTCAGCCACAGCCTTTACTTCCTCACTGGCTCTCAGTTACCTTCTTTTTTCCCCCTCCCTCAATTATCTTTTAAATAACATACTCTTATTTCTAAAAATAGTAGGTTTTTCATTGTTCCTTCTGTCTTCAACAACAACAAAGATCCTGTAGGGACGAGCAGATGAACCCACAGGTTACATAACATGTTAAGTAAATTCATGATTGCTGTAGATCAGGCACCAAAAACAAGCCCATGACCAAGGGAAGCCACCTTAATAAAATTAATTTTTGAGCCTGATTTCAATCCTGTTTCTGGCATAAATTTGTAGCCTTATGCAGAAGGATTATTTTTATTAATTTATATTGCAAAACTTAAAAAAAACCCACAAACAAACCTAAAGAAAAAAAGTTATCTTTCAAATTTTGTCTACTACATGCATCCATTATTTTTATGATTCTCAGTCTTCTGTGGAGGATAGGTAAAAGGTTTTAGTTTTCCTTTTCGCATAGGGAGATTCTTCTTTTATGGCCAGTGGTTTTCTGTAAGTACAAAAATTCTTAACTTTATCCTAGTTAATGTTATTTATTAATGGTCTTATACAGTATTAGTCTTCATGAGACTTAGTTTGCTCAGCATAATGCTCTCTCGTTTCTTCCAAGTTATGTGGTATTTTTCGAAATCGTTGCTCCTGAATAATAGCTTTTTGTATTCTTTCATTTATTCTGTTGTGATACGTTTTGGTTTAAGTTATAGGAAGAAAACAGAGCCTCATTTTGATAGGTATTTAGAAAGAGGAGGATTCCACAGTCATCATCAGAAAGTGTGAGAACCATTGTATTTCTTAAGCACTGTTAAAATGGTATCTATTTTTGTCACATGTGCAGTCAGCAAAAATGTTATTTTCCATGTTGAATGCATTCTGTATCCATTGCTTTGATTTTCTACATTTATTCTGATGAATATTTTTCCTCTAGATTGCAACTCAGATTGCAGTGCTGATTGCAAAAGTTGCTAGATTGGACTGCCCAAGACAGTGGCCTGAACTAATTCCCACTCTAATAGAATCTGTTAAAGTCCAAGATGATCTTCGACAACATAGAGCATTACTCACCTTCTATCATGTTACCAAGACTCTGGCATCTAAACGACTGTCTGCTGATAGAAAATTATTTTATGATGTAAGTGTTTTAACACAATTTTGATTATGAAAATTTTATTAGTTGTATAAAAATGACTACAGTTTCCCCTTAAGGTTAATGTTTTTTTGAACAACTGAATTCTTTCTAAGAGTTTTCAAAAATTTCAGGACTTAAGTAACTTTTGAAAATTTATGCAGAGTGTAAAAGTCACTTATTTGCAAGAGAGGAGGATCGATTGGCAAGACAACAGTCTGAAGACAGATAATTTTGAAGCTGTTGAAGTAGTTCAGATGTTAAATGAAGCAATGATTATGGAAACAATGAAGAGATTTATTTACGATTCAGAAAGCAGATTTCATACCTTTCGGTAACTTACAGGTCTAAGGCTGCCGTAGGAAGGAACCTAACATAATACCTGGAAGTGGTAGAGCCCTTTACTGGGTATTTTAACGTGATTTGTTGAAAAGACATTATTTTCTCCATTCAGTTGCTTTGACACTTTAGAGTGTTATTTTTTGTTTGTTTTTTGCCTACCGTGACTTGATACGGATCAGTCTAACATTGGGATTACAGCACAGCCTTTTTTTTTTTTTTTTTT
>NW_006399849.1:1598779-1604968 GCF_000299155.1 Elephantulus edwardii | reverse complement strand
CAACAGTGGCACCATATAGCATTTGTCCCTTTGTGACTGAGATACCTCACTCAGCATAATGTCCTCCAGGGTCACCCATTTTGAATAATATTGTATGAGTTCCTTGTTTTTCAATGCAGCATAGTATTCCATTAGCACAGCTTTTTACTACTCTGTCACCAGCGTTCCTCAGCCTGTCATTTTGAACTGCACCATGCTGAACCTCAAAAATTATTTTTACTATTTTTCTTGGCCTGCTTTTGGTAATTGTGAAGAAATGAATGATATATAATGAAAAAACAGAGATAAACAATGAGAACTTTTATCGTAATGCCAACTGATAGTACCTCATGAAAGTGTTTCAGATGTATTCTGCGCAGTGCATTCTCTGTAGTGAAGAATGGTTTCTTTTCATTGGGTTGAGGTAGGAGTATAGTGTTTTGTAGAGAGATTCCTCCCCTTCTTTTCTCTCTCAGCTGAATTGGTCCTGCTATTCTCAAACAAGCCCTCTTTGTCCTTGAACTTCCACAGTTCGTTCAGCCACTAAATTTAGCGTATGCTCTTAAGCAACCCCTCCTAGACTTGATTTCTTTTGGATTCTACTCTGGTACCCTCTTTCATGCTTAGGAAAGCATCATTCTTCCATTCATTTTTTTTTTTTTTTAAATTTCTTATTGAGAATGTACATGATAAAACATTGAACAGTTCAGTAATTTTTGCATGTACATTTAGTTACATTATATGTGTACTGGTGAGTTGGATCCGAGTGGTTCAGGAGGAGATTGCCCATCCTTCTCCAATGGAGAATCTGGTGGATTTGAACTGCATGCCTTCGGGATTGCAGCACAGCTTCTTGCCACTAGACTACCAGATGTCCCTTAATTATGTTCTTGAGTGTAATTTTACAACTATTAATCTTCCTTTCCTGAGCTTTTCCTCTTTCATTAACTTAGATTCACAGCCCCCTAAATTTCTTGTTTATCATTTGAGTTGCTTTTATCAATTTGATACCCTTTAGTAGTTCTTAAAAGAGTATAATGCTCAAGGATGACCATTTTTGCTAGATAAGCTAAACTAGTGTTTAGTTTTAAAGTAACATCATGAGATATTTTTGGTTTTAGTTTTTAAAATTATCTCAGAACAGTAGTTTTAGAGATTTGTCTAGCTTTCATGGCTCCAGAAAGACTGGAGTCTATGAGAGTTTAAAATTCTGTTCTGCCCCATTTTTGTTAGAATTTTTTTAATAGTGTCTTTTTTTTTTTTAAAAAAAGTTTATTTGAGTGAAGATTTATAAATTCACATTTGGGTTTTTTAGACACTTGTGGCCTCTATGTGGTAATAAGATGGTATTAAATTTTAGTACTTTAAGTTTGCCCGAGGAGCTACTTGACTTTCTTACCAAAAAACTATCATAGAGCTACTTTGAGATGGATTGACTGGCATTTTGACTGATCCCTCAGCCTCTTAATAAAGGATTTTTAGACTTCTTTCTTAGATAGAATATAAATAAATATTGTCATTTCTTTATGACCCTGTTTGAAAGTGGGTGTGTATCTGTGTATGTTTCTGGGCTAACATTAAAATGAGATTGAGGTTGTTAACTATGACAGCTTGCTCAGCTCCTTAGTCAACTATCTTGGCACCAGCAGTCAGGAAATCAAATGACAAATTGTGCTGGGAAAATCTACTGTCAGGAACCTCTCCAGAGAACTGAGAAGCAATTATGTCAGTCTAGATACTAAGGTGCACCTGGTCCAGGCCATGGTCTTTGAAGTTACTTGCTATGCAACAGAGAGCTGGACAGTGATTAAAGATGACAGAAGAAGAATCGATACTTTTGAGTGGCGGGGCTGAAAGAGTCTAGAACATACCATGGACCATCAAGAAAACAAATAAGTCTATCTTGGATAGAGTGAAACCAAGTTTCTCCTTGGAGGCAAGGATTCTGAAGTTTTTTCGTACATACTTTGAGCACACGGCCAGGAGGGACCGGTCCTTGGAGAAGGACATCATGCTTGAAAGGGTGGAGTAACAACAAAGAAGAGAAAGACCCTGAATGAGATGAATTGATAGAGTAACTGGGGTCATGGAGGTAGGTGTGTCGGAGTCAGTGAGACTAGATCAGGACAGGACAGGCTTCAGAGCTGTTGTACATAGGGTCACTGTCAGTGGCAGGTATTCAACGGCACATAGCACCAACAACAACAACATGTTAACATATACTATTTTAATTTGCTTCATACCCATATGAAAGTTCAGACAATGAATAAGGAAGATTGAAGAATTGAAGTTTGGAAGAAAAAAAAATACACTTTAGATGAAAATCATTGAAAAATGAGTAGACTAGTACCTTGACAGAAAATTGCCAGAAAAACAAACAAGGTTTAGAAGAGACCATGCCACTAGGGATATCCTTTCTATTGTCGGATAGATCTTGGGTGAAAGCAGAGTATTGGAGGAGGACTACTTGTGTTCTATTGACTCTGCAAAGTGGATACAACAAATTGTGGCTAACATCGAGAAGAATGAGAATTCTAGAACAATTGATTCTGCTCATGCCTATACCTAGGCAGAGAAGCTGTTGTTTGAATAGAGCAAAGGAATGCTGCATGGTTCATAATCAAGAAAAGAGTGCATCAGAGATGTATCATTTCTACATATATTTTCAATCTATATGGAATAGATGCATCAGGAGTCTGGACTTTATGAAGAAGCATATATCAAGATCAGAGAAAGACTCATCAACAACTTGTATTTATACGGATGACACAACCTTGTCTCTATAACTTAGGAGGACTTGAAGCGTTTGTTGCAGAAGGTCAAGGACTGCAGCCTTCAATATGGATTGCATCTCCGCATCAAGAAGATAATCTTCACCACTTGGTCAATTGACAGTATCATGACAGATGGAGAAAAGATTGAGGTTAACAGTTTCGTCTTGGATCCACAATCAACACTTTTTAATTTTTTTCCATAATCAAAACTTTTGACAGCAGCAGTCAGGAAATCAGAAGATGAGTTTCTTTGGGAAAATCTGCTGCCTGGGACTTCTCCAGAGTGCTAAAGAGCAATGATGTCAGTCTAGAGACTGAAGTGCCCCTGATGCAGACCATTGTTTTCTCAATTGCTTTGACTGCTCTGCTTCTGACAGCTGGACAGTGAATAAGGATGAGAGTAGAGTCAATGCCTTTGAAATGGGATGCTGGAGAAGAACATCAAAGGAAATAGACTGGTTTGTCCTTTAGAGGTTGAAACCAATTTGCTCCTTGGAGGCTCCATCTCAGATACTTTGGGCATGTTGCCAGTAAGGATCAGTCCTTGGAGAAGGCCATCATACTTGGAAGTGTAGTAGATTGGCATAGGGGAGGAAGACTCTGGAGGAAATGGATTGACACAATGACTGTGGTAATGGGGGGTAGGTGTGGCATAGATGGTGAGGTTGGCTCAGGATAGGACAAGATTCAGAGCTGTTTCTTATAGGGTCACTATGAGTCATAGTGACACATAATGACAGCAACAGCATACACAGCCCAAAGAGGAAACAATCATATTTGTTTTGTGACAGCAAGAATTACAATCAGAATGCTCCTCAGAAGCTCTTCACTCTTGGCCATGTTTTCAGGAAGGGCCAGTTGAGGAAAAAGACATCATTCTTGGTAAAGTAAATGGTCAGTAATAAAGAGAAAACCTGTTAATGAGATTGATTGACATTGACTACAGCAATGGACAGAGATTGTGAGGATTGCAGAGGATAGGCTGGTGTTGTGTTTCCTTCTGTTGTACACAGTATTGCTATGATTTGGAATTGACTAAATGATGGCAAATTTCTTTAAGAGAAATAAGACTAAAGATGATTAGCATTATCTACATACATTAGATGGTTTTCACTCCTTTCCAAATTTTTAGCTATGTAGTGTTCCAATATCGTAACTATCACATCCAAGCAAGATTCTGCTGAAAATTATCCAAAAACTTGAGCAACAAGTCAACAGAGAACTGCCACATGTGCAGGCTGGGTTTAGAAGAGGCCATAGTACTTGAGATATTATAGCTAATGTCAAGTGGATCTTGGCAGAAAGCAGAGTACCGGTGGACTGTCTAATCTGTGTTTCGTAGACTAGGCAAAGACTTTTGACTGTGTGGATAACAACAAATTGTGACTAACTTTGAGAAGAATGGGAATCCCAGAACATTTGATAGTGCTTATGTAAAATCTATGCTTGAACTAAAAGACAGTGCTCAGAGCAGGGGAAGGAGACACTGCATGGTTCAGTATAGGGGTGTCTGCCAAGGTTGTATTCTGTCTCCATACCTTTTCATTCTGTGTGCAGAACAGATCATCCAAGATGCTGGGCCATATGAGGAGGAATGTGGCATCAGGATTGGAGGAAGATTCATCAACAACCTGCCTTATGTAGATGACACAACCCTGCTTCCTGAATCTGAGGAGGACCTGAACCACTTGCTGCAGAAGGTCAAGGACTTAAGTCTTGAATATGGATTGAAGCTCAACATCAAGAAAACAAAGATTCTCACCACTGGGCCAATTACAGCATCATCATGGGTGATGAAGAGATTGATATTGTTAACAGTTTTAGTTTGCTTGGCTCCACAGTCAACACTCTTGGTACCAGCAGCCAGGAAATCAAGAGACGAATTGCATTGGGAAAGTCAGCTATCAGGGACCTCTCCAGAGTACTGAAGAGCAACGATGTCAGGCTGGAGACTAAGATGCATCTGACCCAGGCCATAGTTTTCACAGTTGCGTGTTATGTATTGCAGAGCTGGGCAGTGACTAGGGGTGATAGAAACAGAATTGATGCTTTTTCGCTGTGGTGCTGGAGAAGAGTTGAATATACTGCAGACTGATAGGAGAACAAACAGGTTTATCCTGGAGAAGGTGAAACGAGCTGCTCCTTGGAGGCAAGGATTCTGAGGCTTCGTCTGACATACTTTGGGCATGTTATAAGGAGGGGCATCATGTTTGGGAGGGTGGAGGGATAGCGCAAGAGAGAAAGACCCTCAATGAGATGGATCGATTCAGTGATTGGGGTAATGGGAGTATGTGAGGGACAGAGGATAGAGCAGGGGTTAGGGCTATTGTACATAGGGTCGCTATGAGTCATAAGCCGCTCAATGGTACAGAACAACAGAGTATTCCCTTGCCTTCTGGTCTATGTACAGGTTTCTCTGAGCACAGTTAAATGCTCTGGGATTCCCATTCTTCTCAGTGTTAGCCATAACTTATGATCCACACAGTCAGATGCCTTTGCATAAGGTATAAATAGCCATTCATCTGGTATTCTTTTCTTTAAGTGAGGATCCATCTGACATCAGCAGTGATATCCCTGGTGTCACGGCCTCTTCTAAATCCTGCTTGAACTTCTGCAAGTTCCCTATCTATGCACTGTTCTAGATTTTTTAAAATGATCTTCAGCAGTATTTTGCTTGAATATGAGATTAATGATATTGTTCTAAAGTTTCCACACTCTTTTGATCACCTTTCTTGGGAATGGGAACAGATAGGGACCTGTTCCAATCCGTTAGCCAGACAACCGTCCTCCCGATTTTTTGGCATAGACTGGTGAGCGCATCCAGGGCTATATTTGTTACTTGAAACAATTCAGTTGGTATCCCATTCCTTCCTGGAGCCTTAAATTTTGCCAATGCCTTCAATGCGGCTTCCACTTCCTCCTTTGTTATTGTTGGCTTCTGCCATATTATACTTCCTGAAATTTTTCAGTGCTCTTTTTTTCTGCAGTGATTCTGTATATTCTCTCTCTCCTTTTGATGCTTTCTAGATCGTTCATTATATTGCTCATAGCATTTTTGAATATGGTGACTCGAGGCTTAAATTTGTTTTTCAGTTTTCTAAGCTTGAGAAACTTAGATGTAGTTCTTCACTTTTTATTCTCCAATTCCATCTCGCTGCACCTTCCATTGTTTTCAGGGTTTTCCATCTCTGGGAGTATGTTCATATTCAAGTTTGAAGACTCTTTAATCACTTTAGTGTTGAATCTTTATTAGACCAGTAAATCTGGTCTTTTCTTTCTTTCTTTTTTTTAATTTCTTTATTTTTCATTTCAGTGAACATCTACAGAGGTTTTGGAATTCCATTCATTCATTGTTGCACGCCTCTCCCCGGCCCCCCCACCCCTCTCCTGTTTGCTCCTCTCCTTCAAATGCAAAAGAAAAACTCCCTCATTGGTA
>NW_006399849.1:1588006-1592483 GCF_000299155.1 Elephantulus edwardii | reverse complement strand
GGCCCTACGTACTCAAGCCAGAAACCAGTTTGATTCCCTACGTAACTTAATCCTCAATGGTACATGAGTATTTTAGGCGAGGTTGATAAATCTTATAGATGTGGCAAATATGATTGTCTTCCGGCCCTCGGGCCTAAGTGGGTGTAGGGTGTCTGGGTCACAAGCCCCGGCCTGGAACTGCCTCTGGTGTCCTTGCAGATCTCCCAGCAAAGTCCAAGTTACAAAGATGGCATTTCCTCACATACCTCTGGGAACTGTAGTCATTACCTGCAGTGATAGCAGACAGGAAGGCTGGGTCGCCAACCTCGGCCTGGAACTGTCTCTGGTGTCCTTGCAGATCTCAAATCTGGTCTTTTCTATGATTTTGATTTGTTCTACATTTTTTCCTCCCCATATCTAGGACCTCCTGTTGTGATCCTTTTCAGAGTCATCAGTACTAGTAGCTTGGTACCATCTAGTTCCTCTGAGTCTGTCTAGTGGAGGCTGTGTTTCATGTTGCCAACTAGTCCTTTGCTCTAATTACTTCCTTGAGTCTTTGATTTTCTTTATTCTTCTTTTCTTTGGACAGAAAAAAACCCACAACAACCCAACCCCAAACCCACTAGTGTTATTGTATGTGACTGTTTGCATTCTTTTAAGACTTAAAATACTATTCAGGCATCATGTGGAATATTTTTTTTTATGACATGCGCTTTTCCCGGTTAGAAATTTCTGATTCAAATAATTTATTACCTTTTTTTTTAATGACTTCAGTGAGTGCATGGAAATGGTTTCCTTTTTGTAATAATGAAACAGAGTTTTACCATCATTAAATTCTTGTTTATCTTTTTTTTTTAAAACCATTTGAGACATTTATTATTTTTTTTATTTAGTTTGTTTATTTTTCATTTCAGTGAACATCTACAGAGATTTTGGAATTCCATTCATTCATTGTTGCACCCTTCTCCTCGCACACTCCCCTCCCCCCTCCCCCCATTCTTGTTTATCTTCTAGAGTAGTTTTTAAAAAATGGAATATGTAATCGTGATACTGAGGATATGGAATAGTATCAACTCAATATTTGTATTTTGATAAGTATGAATTTAAAAAGAATTAATTATGGAAGTGATGCTTACCTTTATAAAACTGTCACTGTTGTTGCTGGGTTCTATTGAATGGTTACAGAAATCTGACTCTACCTCTTCCAGATAGAGTTATTTGTTCTTCTTTTGTTTTTTTTTTTAAATTTTATTATTTTTGTGTGCATGTACCGTCAAATCAGATCTGACTGGTACTGGAGGAGATTGTCCCTCCTTCCCCGGCTGAGTATCTGGTGGATTCGAACCGTGCGCCTCTGGGATTGTAGTTGCAACTCCTTGCCACTAGGTCACCAGAGCTCCCCTATTGTTCTTCTGATATTACATGTTCTGTTGTTATTAGATGCCATTGAATCAAGTATGGCTCATAGTGACTCTGTGAACAGTTGACCTGAAAACTATCCTAACCTGTATTATCCCCTTCATTTCTGATACACTTCAGCCCATTGCTGCAGTCACTGCGTCAGTCTATCTCCTTGTGGGGGGAGCAGGGTGTGTCTTCTTTTTTCACTGATTCTCTGGCTTTCCAAGTACGGTATTGCTGTCCATAAAATAGCTTCTCCTAACAACGTGCTCAAAATATGAAAGAGCTTCACCACCCGTGGCTCCAAGGAGCAGTCTCACTATACTTTTACTAAGACATGTCCTTTTTTTCTTTTGACATTCTATGGGATATTCATTACTGGTCTGCAAACACTATAGCTCAAAGGCATCAATAGTAATTCTGCCATCTTTATTCAGTGGTATAGTCAATGGTTTGGTTTTTTTGCCAGTAGTATATTTCAGATACATCAAATTTTGTCCTTAAGCTACTGAAATACCATGATTTGGATTGGTACACTTCAGTCCTCAGAGTGACATTTTTTCTCTCTTTTTTTTTAACCATCCACAGCATTTTATTTTGGAAAGTTCTATGTATTACATAGGTAATAGCACCCCTCCTCTCACTCTTACCCCTCCAACAAAACAGGAAGATTATTTTTTGAAATAAAACAAACAAAACCCCTCTGCATATAAAAATTTAATTTCACTAAAATCTTAAGTTAAAAAGCCCAACAAAACCCCCTGAAAATGGGGCCTTTCTCTTTCTAAGGAAAATTCCAGCTATCTTGGTGTTCACTACAGATTTCTTTTCTTCCTTGGGGGTGGGGGTGGATGGTCACTGCTTCTGCTTCCCCTTAATAAATTCTTTTCTTGATTATTACACATTATCATTCCCCACTTGACACCTCTTAGGAACTTGATTGTTGGATGCATTTTCCATTTGGCAAAAATTCAGTGTGGCTTTGTGTGGGAGGTCTGAGTGTCAGAAACAGCAGTCTTGATGCTCTGGGTTTGAGGGAAAATATATATATATATAGACGCATACACCCTTGGAAGAACAAATTTAGGAGACTGAAAGAGGGTGTGCACAGAGTTAAGCAGGCTGACAGACACTACTTCTTAGTTTTGAATTCCGTGGCTGTCAGCCACTGAAGCCTGCTGTGTCGGCCAGAATATCAATTCCTCCAGAAAGAAGTTCGGTTAGACTCCTGGACTGATGGAGTTCGGCTTCATTTTGTTCCAAATGTAGGAAGGCAGACACACGTAAGGGAGTGTAATGTGCCTGAACATATATGCTCATTTCTGTAGGTGCTCTGTCAACCTCAGCACTGAGGAGACAGACAAGGAGCATCCTCTTATGTCATAAGATACATTTCCATATCCAACCCATCGAAGACCTCTTAGCTGATATTTCAAGACTAAAATGAAGTTTACATACAAGTCAGTCTACTCCGTCTTTAGGGCCATTTTAGGTGACCAAAGTCCCAGGTGTGCCCAGGCCGACAGCCACTCTAGCCAGAAGGATATGCCTTCATGATCTTCACATCATCCACTGGGTGGTCCTGAGAGTTTGTTTCCACCATTCCCACCCAATTCACCATTCCTGTGCCCTGGCACATGTGACCAAAAATGGTGTGTTTGCCATCAAGCCACTGGGTAGGAGCCAGGGTCAAAAGGAACTGGCTGCCATTGGTGTCTGGTCCTGCATTGGCCATTGCGAGAATTCCAGCTCCCGTGAATTTCAACTCTGGGTAAAGTTCATCTTCAAACTGCTTGCCGTAGATAGAGGCACTTCCTCGACCTGTCCCTGTGGGGTTATCTCCCTGGATCATGAAGTCTTTGATGATCCTGTGAAATTTGGTGCCATTGTAATAACCCCGCCGTGCCAACTCAGCAAAGTTCTTACAGGTCTTCGGAGCATGCTTCCAGTACAGCTCCAGCACAATGATCCCCATGCTGGTCTCCAAGTATACGTTGGGCGGCTGCCAGGAGTCTGGAGAGATGGCCGCCATAGTGAAACCCTCACATTTTTTCTCTTTAAACACAAAAGAGGCTTGTGCATTAAATATGATTAATGCAATATGTTACTAAATTTCTTTACTGCTACTTATGTGAATGTTGATTGTAGATAAAAGTAAAATCCTTGACAACTTGAATATTTTCCATTGTCATGATGTTGCTTACTGGTTTTGTGTGAACATTCTTTTCTGTATGTTGATGATCCATACTGAAGGCCGTACTTTTATTTCTTTTAGTGAGTGAATTCTTTACTTTGAGCAAGCAGAATTGCACATCACAAGTTGTTAATGAGTTTTTCTGCAATCTTGATGCTGCATTCATCTTCATATTATCTAACTTCTCAGATTTTTGTCTCATACAGATTGAATAAATTGATGAAGCTTCACAGACACCGTTCTTGATTTTAGACAATACAATATCACATGTTTGATTTGAACAATAATTCTATTGGTGTAGGATCAGGTTCCATAGGAATACAGTTATATTTTTGCAATGTTAACTATAATTTTTATGATTTACATAATTGAATGCCTTTGCAAGTTCAGGGAAACATTAGACAGACATCTTTCTGATCTTCTGTGCTTCCAAGCAAGATCCATCTGACAATGTTATTCCTCATTCTAAATCCTCTTCTGAATCAAGCTTGAATTTCTGACACTTCCTCTTGTTTTATTACTCTGGACATACGTGAATTATTTTCTGAAAGATTTTACATGCATATAATACAGTGACATTGTTTAATAATTTCCACATTCTACTGGATCACTTTTCTTTGGAATAGGCAGAAACATGGATCTCTTCCAGTTGGTTGACCAGGTAACTCTGTTTTAAATTTTGTAACCAGAATGAGTGAGAGCTTCTAGAATTGCATGTGTTTGTTCAAACATCTCAATTGGAGTTATGTCAATTTCTACTTGAACCTTTTCCTTTAGTACTTTAGTCTCAATCATTGAATGAATTAATTTGTTTTTTAAAGATACGCAGGGGTCAGTCTCCATGAAATGAAGATTAAAGATTCCCCAGATCACCTTTTATACTGCTGTACCACTGTTGTTGTT
>NW_006399849.1:1583562-1586536 GCF_000299155.1 Elephantulus edwardii | reverse complement strand
TGCTCATATGTTATTTCTTTAAATTCCTCTGTATCTGCCAATTCCTTTCTATATAATGACTCAGTATATTCCTTCCATCTTCTTTTAATACTTCCTGGGTCATTTAATATTCTGCCCAAAGCATCCTTGATTACAGCAACTCTAGGTTTGAATCTGTTCTTCAGTTCCTTGAGCTTAAGAAATGCTGGGAGAGTTTGGCCCTTTTGATTTTCTGACTCTAGCTCCTCGCACATTTCATTGTCGTAAAACTCAGCATTCCTTCTCCCTTTATTACTCTTCCCTTTGCTCTCTCTTGTTGCCAGTAAGTCACAGCCAACTCTGGGTGCGTTTTCTAGGCTGTAATCAAATAAGGAGGATCTTGTCTATCTTTCTTTTGAGGAGCTGTTGGTGGATTTGGACCTCTGGATTAGCAGCAATATATAGATTGTTGTTGTTTGGTAAGTGCTAATAAGTATCTTTCTTGATACTTAATATTCTTTTTGTTTTTCTTTTTTAGATTTTTAAAATTATTTTTATTAATTAATTAATTTTTGTGTGTACCGTCAACTCAGATCTGACTAGTACAGGAGGAGATTGTCCCTTCTTCTTCAGTAGAGCATCTGGTGGATTTGAGCCACGCACCTCTGGGATTGCAGTGCAGCTTTTTGCCAATACTTAATATTCTTCATGACCCCCCTGAACAACATATCTGAAACCTGTCCTGTCTTGTGCCGTCCTCAGTCTCAGACACACTTGAACTCATTGCTGCATTCACTATGCCAGTTCACCTGGTTGAGGGTCTTCTTATCTTTTGCTGATCCTCTGCCTTTCCAAGCATGATGTCCTTCTCCAAGGAATAGGCTCTCCTTATAACTTGCCCAAAATATGTGAGATGAGGCCTCACCCTCGTTGCCTTCAAAAAGCACCCTGGTTTACCTTCTCCCAGACATATTGGTTCTCTTAGAGGTCGTGTGGGCTGTTCAACACTCTCCAACACCACAGTTGAAAGATATAAATTCTTTTTCTGACGTTGTTATTCATTGTTCATTTCTCAGAAGCACAGCAAGTGATTGAAAAGACTGTGCCCTGAATTAGGTGCACCTTAGTCTGCAGACTTACATCATTGTCCCCCTAAAATTTGAAGAGATTCTTTACTACCAACATTCACAGTGGATTAGAATTCTGTGGATTGTTGTTACTAGGTGCCGTCAAGTCACATATGACCCATAGCAGCCCTTTGAATAACAGATCTGAACCCTCTCCAATCATGGGACATCCTCATACTTCGTGACACACTAGAGTTCATTGTGGCAGTCACTGTGTCACTATGGATTAGAGTTCTATAACTTGTTGCAATGAGTCATGGACTCAGAACAATCAAGGAAATGGTTGATGTGATTGTGGAGGCTTACAGGAACCAAATTGTGGGTTAGGTGTTAGTCTGGAGATCTCTCTCTTTTCTCATAATTGCAGGGGTTGATAAACCTAGATTGGCAGATCAGATGATAGGCTGCTGACTAGCCGGATCTAGGGAAGCCGATAGGCCAGATAATAGGTTCCAGACATTGAGAACTTAACCAAAAAATTAGCATGTCAGGCAGTAGACTGCAGCGTCATGGTGCAGTGGGAGCTTCTGAACCCCCAAGTCTGCAGGTCAGGTACTGTTACCTCACATGACAAGAATTGCAGGTCAGGAATACAAAATCAGATGCAGCATCCAGACTAAGAGTGAAAGAGAGCGAGAGGACTTTGCCAGTTAATTCATTTGTATATTCAGTATCTATCTATCTATCTATCTATCTATCTATCTATCTATCTATCTATCATCTATCTATGTATATATCTGTGTGTATGTATATATATATGTACACACACACACACTCTCTCTTATATATTGAATCAAGAGAATGAAGGGTAACAACTTGAAACATACTCTTTAGTGAGGTACTGATTCAAGATACCGCTCACTCTTAGCCCACGTCATTAACAAATAGGCAACTCTAAAATGGTATCATAACCATCCACATCGAGGCAAGGATTTATATTTTGTCAAGGAGTTGAAGGGTATGGCTAAAAGAGCCATTGATTAATTAATTGTACCACAGTCATACTACTGCCTCCTGAAGTGGCTGAATTTTTTTTTGAGTGTGCATACTTTGATATTCTTCCATCTTCTTTTGATGCTTCTTATGTTCTTAATTGAGAATTTTTACAAGATCTCGTAGTCCGAAATTGACTGAGCATGCAGTCAGGATGTGGTGATGATAATTGGTGACTACAATGCAAAATTAGGAAAGAGTGAAGAAGGAGTGTTATTGTTTACCGTCGAGTCGGAACCAACCCATAGATGACCCTCCAGTGGGTTTTCAGAGGCAGTTCATCGCCTGGGAGTAGATTGCCTGTCTTTTTCCAGTGGAGCGGCTGGTAGCTATGAACTGCTTGACTTCAGACTTGCTGCACCAGCTAGGCCACCAGAGCTCCCTGAATAAGGAATAGTTAGAAAATAGGGGTTTGGTGATAGAAATGAGTCTGGAAATAGAGTGATTGAATTTTGTATATACAATGATTTATACATTGCAGATACCTTTTTTAAAAGACAAACATGACAACTTTACACCTGGATCTCACCTAATGGGCTGCATAGGTTGACTTCATTTGTGGAAGAAATATTTGGAGAAGCTAAGCATTGGCCATCAGAACTAGGCCAGAGGTGGACTATGGGTGGGTTAGATCATCAGTTACTCATATACAAGTTCAAATTATTTTTATTATTATTAATTTTAATAAAAATTTACAGAGACATTGGATTTCCTTGGAAGCACGAGTGGCATCCACTTCCACAATAGCTTGCCTCTGGAAACCCTATGAACCTGGAGAAAGGACGAAAGTTATACAGGAGGTGTCCAGGACTTTTGTTCATAGGGTCACTATGAGTCGCCTGTGACTCGACGGCACTTAACAACTTTGGATTTCCATTCATTCATTGTTGCACTTT
>NW_006399849.1:1581165-1583342 GCF_000299155.1 Elephantulus edwardii | reverse complement strand
TTTATCCCATCTTTCTCAGTCTCTCCCCAACCCTGATGTCAGTCCTGTTTTATAACAGTGGTGCCATGCAGCATTTGTCCTTTTGTGACTGAGATAGTTCACTCAGCATAATGTCCTCTAGGGTTACCCATTTTGAATAATATTGCATTAGTTCCTTGTTTCTCAGTGCAGCATAGTATTCCATTGTGTGAATATACCACAGCTTCTCTGTTCATTTGTTTGTTGATGGGCACCTGGGTTGTTTCCAACTCCTTGCTGTTGTGAACAAAGCCACGATAAACATGGGTATGCATTCATATACAAGTTCAGATTGAGGCCAAAGAAAGTGAAAATAAGTCTGCAGGATCAGAGATACGATTTTGATCCATCTGAATTTAATGATCATCTTAAGAATAGGTTTGAAGCATTGAACACCATTGAAGATCAGATGAGGTGTGGGATGATATCAAGGATATCATCTGTGAAGAAAGCAAAAGGTCATTACAAAAACAGGAGAAAGAAAAATTGAAATGGATGTCAGGAGAGACTCTAATGATTGCACTGGAGCATCAACAAGCCAAAACGAAAGGAAAACATGTTGAAGTGAAAGAACTGAAAAAAGATTTCAAATGGCAGCTCAGGAGGACAAAGCAGAGTATTACAATGGAATGTGCAGAGACCTGGAATTGGAGAATAAAAAGAGAAGAACTTGCTCTGCATTTGTCAAGGTGGGTGAAAAACAACTTAAGCCTTGTGTCGCAATATAGAAAGGTGCTATGAGCAAACACATTGAACGACTCAGAAAGCATCAAAAGAAGATGGAGGGAATACACCAAGTCACTGTATCAGGAAGAATTGATTGACACTGAAAAATTTCTGAAGTACTGTATGAACAAGAGCCAGTGGTAATGAAGGAGGAAGTAGAAACAGTATTGAAGGCACTGGGAAAAAATAAGGCCCCAGGAATCAATGGGATACCAATTGTCTTGTTTCAGTTATTAGGTGCAGCCTTGGATGCTCTCATCAGCCAGGAAATTTCGAGGAGAGCTTTCTCGCCAACAGATTTGAATTGGTCCGTATTTGTTCCCATTTCCAAGAAAGGTAATCCAACTGAATGTGGAGCCTATTAAACAATATCATTAATATCACATACAAGCAGAATACTACTGAAGATCATTTCAAAACTGCCAAAACTATACATAGAGAACTGCCAGAAATTCAAGCAGGATTTAGAAGAGGTTATGACACCAGGGATGTTATTGCTGATGTCAGATGGATCTTGACTGAAAGTAAGGAATAGCAGAAACATGTGTACTTGTGCTTTTTTGATTAAGCAAGGACATTTGATTGTGTGGATCATAATAAGTTGTGGCTGACAGTAAAGAAGAATGGGAATCCAAGTACACTTAATTATGCTCATGTGGAACCTGGACCTGGACCAGGAAGCTGTGCGAACGGAGCAGGGGAGCACTGCTTGGTTTGGAATTGGGAAGGGATTACATCAGGATTGTATTCTCTCTCTGTACTTATTTAGTCTGTATGCTGATTAAATTATTTGAGAAGCTGGAATCCATGAGGAGGAGTGTGGTGTTTTGATTGGAGGGAGATTAATGAATAAGCTGCATTATGCAGAAGACACAGCCTTGCTTGCTGGAAGTGAGAGGGAGTGAACCATTTGTGACAGAAGATCAAGGAATGTAGCCTTTGGTTTGGATTGCATCTCAATTTCAGGAAAACATTTTCTTAATCACTGTCATAATGGATTGAGAGGAGATTGAAACTGTCAACAGCTTCATCTTGCTTGGATCCACAGCCTTGGTATCAGCAGTCAGGATGTAAGGAGACTCATTACACAGGGAAAATCTGCAGTTGGGACCTTTCAAATTATTGAGGAGTAATGATGTCAGTTTGTGGACTAAGCAGTGTTTAATCCAGACCATAGTCTTTTCAGATAACTTTCTGTGCAAAAGCTGGACAGTGAATAAGAATGACAGAAAAAGAATTGACGCCTTTATGCCGTGGTGTTGGAGATGAGTACTGAACATCCCATGGACGGCCAAGAGAACAAACAGCCTTAACTACTCTGCATTTATTGTTGTTGTGATGTGCCATCAAGTCGTTTGCGACTCATAGCGACCCTTTGTACAAGAGCTCTGAACGCTGTTCTATCCTGTGCCAACTTAGCCATCTCAAACACA
>NW_006399849.1:1540776-1580440 GCF_000299155.1 Elephantulus edwardii | reverse complement strand
TCAGATGATCTGTTCTGCATACAGATTGAAAAGGTATGGAGACAGAATACATCCCTGACGGAGCCTCTTCTTGATTTTGAACCTTGTAGTGTCTCCTTGCTCTGTTCTGGCGACTGCATTTAGGAGTAAATTTCAGAATCTCTCTTTTTTTAAAAAATATTTCTTTATTTAGAAAGCAACTGTGTAGTTAATTGATAATTGCCATATTGAGAGACATTACACCATTGAGGTTATAAATGCAAAACTCTGAGTAGTTTCTCTAGATTTAAACTGGTTTTATTGCTCCACTTACTGACTGATCTTGGGCAAGTTACATAGTAAATTTGTAACTTGGTTTTCTTATTGTAAAAGAGGAAAAAAAATACTATTAAAGATTGTAATGGTTCAATGGAATCCATGATTTGTTGGTTTACTGATACTAGTTTAAAGACTAAGGTGAGACTAATAGAAGCCTTGGTATTTTTAGTTGGTTCTTAGGCATATGGAAATTGAGTAGTGAATAAAGTGGTGTTGGTTAAGAGTATTGAATATCTTGTAGATTGCCAGAAGAATAAATATACCTGTGTTGGGGGAAATGTGACCAAGTTCCTCCTTAGAGGGAAGGAAAGTGAAATTTCTTACATATCTTGGCTTGTTGTCTGGAGGCACCAGTCCTTAGAATGAAGTGTAAGTGAAAGAGAAAACTCTGCAATGAAATGAATAGACATAATAACCGCAGTGACCTTGACTATAGCAGATATTGTGAAGGTGGTACAGGGTAGGGCAAGGTTTCAGTCTGTTAAATAGGGTTACTCTAAGTCATACTTGATGCAGCCACATCTAACAACAGTATCATCAGTGATTCAATTGATGTAAAGTGCTGAAATGAATGTATAGCACAGAATGCAATCCAGTAAATGTTGACTATTATGAATTGGTTTTTGTTCTTAGTGTTATCATATGCATCATCTACATAGATGCCTCTTTCTTGAAATTACCTATTAAGAATGTAGGTGCTGTCCAGGTTAAAAAAAAAAGTATTATTAAAGATACTTCTTTTTGAAAAATTTTTATAGAAGCTAAATGTAGAAGTTAAGCTATTAATTTTAAGGAGTTGATTGTTCAGTTATAAGAAGTATAAAATAAAGTTGTCATTTTTGATGTTAAAAAGCGTATTCAGTATACTTTTTTGGTTTTATTTGAAATTTGGATATGGCACTGTTTGAGTTTTTGTTTATGTACCACATTAAGTCCCAAATGAATCTGAAGAATTATAGCCATGTCTATATTGATTTCACTTTCTCTTATTTTCTTTGGTTGACATATTTACTGTCAAAATGATACTTTAGCTTAAATTTCAATTTTTAGTTTTATCAAATTCCCGCTCATTTTTCCTTCCCTCCACAAGTATTCTCCCCAACCACTCACTCTTTTCTAACAAATATAGAAATGATTTATACATTTGAAAAAGTTTAGGATGGTATATTTTCCTTAAAGCACAAGTGTAATTGGGATTAGAGTTATGACTTTTAAAATTTAGAACTTCTCTTTTAGCTTCTTTAGGCTGAAAATCTTGATATAACTAAGAAAATTTTCATCTAGTTCATTGAAGTTGTGTGAAAGACTGACAAATTCTTTAAAGCTTTGTTTTTTTCCTCCCTTCTGATTTTTTTTTTTAAGCTAAATTAAATCTGAGGCACCAGTGAATTTTTTTGGAACTGAATCCTTTGATGATTTTCTTTTTTTTTATTGTTGCACATTGTCTATCCCTCCTTCCTATGCCCACTCTGCAATGCACCCCCCTTGTTCCATGTTCTTCTCATATATACATTATGTAATCATATATGCATTTTAGATTGTTCTCCTCTGTTGTAATCCAGTGTTCATTATCTGTCCACTCTTTCCTGATTCCCTACCCAACTCTCCCATGTCTGTTCTACTTTATAACAGTTACTATGCAGTATTTATCCCTTTGTGACTGAGATATTTCACTTAGCATAATGCCCTCAAGGCTTCCCCCATGTAGTATAATGTTTTCCTATTTCATTGTTTTTCAGTGCTGCATAGTGTCCCACTCTGTGGATGTACCATGTTTATATATCCATTCGTTTGTAGATGGAAACTTGGGTTGCTTCCATCTCTTTGCTATTTAGATTAATGCAGCAGTAAACATCGTTGTGCATATATCTGCTTGAGTTTTAGCTCAATTTCTTTAGGGTATTTTTCCATTAGTGGAATTGTAATTGTAGGTAATGGTATTTCCATTTCCAACTTTTTGAGAAGTGCTAGAGAGCGTTCTGTGGTGATTGTACCATTTTATATTCCCAACAGCAGTGAATAAGAGTTCCAATCTCTCCACAGCATTGGTTGTTTGCTACCCTGGTGAACTTTGCTATTGTTGCTGGCTAAATTGTTTTTGATGATGGTCAATTTTAGTGACTTAGTCTTAATGACACTACTGATTGTCCTATAATCTGGTGGTGTTTGAGAGATTGATTAATGTAATACTTAAAATGAAATATTAGGATCAACTATCCTGTTTTTTTCTTTTTGAATGTATGATGTTTATATTAAAGTATAGTAAGTCAAACTGAAAACTCAAATTCTTAGCTGTCAAATTGGTACTGACTCAGCTGACCCTCCTGTAGGTTTTCAGAGGCTGTTAAGCTTACGGGAGAAGATTGTCCATCTCTCCCATGTAGTAGCTGGTGGATTTGACCCACATGCCTTTGAGTTGGAAGCACAACTTCTTTTTTTTAATGAGATTTTAATGAAAGTTTATAGAGAACTTGGATTTCTATTTATTCATTGTTGTACATTTTCCTCCCTGCCCTCCCGTCCCCCTGGAAGCACAACTTCTTACTCATTAGGCTTTTAGTGTTCTGTCCTGTAAGCTTAAGCCAGTGAAATTAGTGGCTACAAATAATAGAAATTGAATGAGTCTATTTATTTTAATAGCATTTAATTTTTGACTTTTTTAAAAAATTATAATTATTTTGTGTGTCTACCGTCAAATCGGCTCTGACTGGTACAGGAGGAGATTGCCCCTCCTTCTCCAGCAGAGCATCTGGTGGATTCGAACTGCGTACTCTGGGATTGCAGTGTAGCTTTAACTGGTTTTTTATGACTCACTTTTTTATCAGTCAAATAGTATTTTGAATAATAAATAATATTGAAGTACATAAATGATAGAATCATTATGGATTTCTACCTAAGGTCCTTTTTTAAAAAATTATATTGATTTGCTTACAGAGTTTGTCTACATTGTGTTTCACACTATACTGCATTCACATTATATTTCATACCATCATTCTGAATCATTATATTTTATAAAATTAATCAACATTAATGAACTATGCCCACCATTGCCCTAACTTTCCAGATCCTCATGAGATCTTTCCCATTTCTTTTAATCACCCCTCACTCCATCAAATTGTGTGACCTTATGATTTCCCCCTGCCCATTCTTAACACTCTGCTCCTACCATTTCCCCCATGGATCTTCATACATGTTTAACTAGTTATCTTTCTGTCTTTATGTGATCTTATATAGTATTTGTCCTTATAGAACTGAATTCACTTAGCATAGTTCTCTCCAGTCCCTCCCAAGTTATGTAGTAATTCCTGAAATAATTGCTGTGAGTGCTGGGTAATATTCTATTGTGTGAACATACCACGGTTTCTCAATCCATTTGATGTAGTTCTACGTTTGGGTTGTTTCCATGTTCTTGCATCAATCTAATAGCCATTTGGCTCAGCTAGATTGCTCTGAGGTGTCCTGCAAAAAAAGAAGCCATTACTGGAATATAGTTCTTTCTCTAACTAGGAGGCATCAGCTAATGTTTTTCTACATGAGAAATGTTGTTGTTGTTAAGTGCTGTCAAGTTGCTTTCAATTCATAGTGATTCTATGTACAGCAGCTCTGAGATCTGCTCTGTCCTTAGCCAACCTCATCATCTCCAATACACCCACCTCCATTACCCCAGTCGCTGAGTGACTACGTATCATCTAGGGTCTTCCTCTCTTATATTGTCTTTCCATCTTCCCAAGCATGATGCCCCTCTCCAAGAACTGGTCCCTTCTTGTAGTATGCCCAGAGTATGTCAGACAGAGCTTCAGCAATAGTAGCCATTGTAAACTGCATTAATATTTATTGTGAGTTATAAAGTATAAACATTGCCATAATAGAAATTTCAATAATTTGTTTAACTATAAAATAAAAATGTATTAGTTTGTGTGTTGTGGTTTTTTTTTTTTTTTTTTTTTTTTTTTTTTTTTTTTTAAGTTTTACCCACCTCCCCCATTTTTCTGGCTACAAGTTCTTTCAACTCAAAACATTTCCCACCAATTTTGCTGAGGTGGCTGACCCAACCCCAGCTAAGACTTTCTTGTTGACACTAAGAGACACTGAGCTCCTTCTCTGTGTGTCTTTGTCAGCCTCTTCTTGAATCCGTCTTGTAGGTCATTCACCTTTAGACTTTTTAGACTTTAAGGTCATTGCCTGCCTGTTTCAAGACAGCTCCGGCATAAAGTGGTGGTCTCACAATCCTCAGTGCTGGTGGAGGTAATCACACAGATCTTGGATGTACTCGTTGGTAAGATACCAGCAGAATTATCTCAGAGGAAATACCTCTAAGCGCAGATACTGCGTAACACCACTGTTACAAAGCAGGACAGGAATGGGGGCTTGGGGGAAACTAGGAAAAGAGTGGATAAATAATGAACACTACATTGGAACAGATGAGGAAAAGAACTGTTTCAAAGAAATATCTGTACGACAGCAGACCAGAATAAGAGGTACATTGCAGAATACACTGTGGGTAGGGAAATGGAGGAAATTGTTCAACAGTGAGTTAATATTTAAAAAATAAAAGTAAACTGGGGGTGGGGGAGGAAGAAAAAGAATGCAGCAGTGAATGACTTAAACTCCAACTATTCTGTAAACTTTTGCGAAAATTACAAGCTTTTAAAAATGTAGGCAAGTTTCTCCAAGCAAACTGTTTCTTCACATAGCCTTATGACTTGAGACTTGATCTGATCTTCATGACATGAAGATTTATCATGTTTCTGCTTGCCAGTTTGGGGTGCTTTGGCATAGGAACATCCTTCTTTACGACAGTCACCATCTCTGTGAAAAGGAGTTCCTGCATAGCGACTGGGGTTTTTTTTTCACCCCCGATTGGTTCTTTTTGAGCATCAACATCCTGACAGTTTCTGCTTCTGAAGTCAGGACAAGAAAGGCCAGTTTCTTGTTTTTACTGATTGCTGACATCTGAAAAATACAAACAAGTTTGTTAATATTTCTTTGCAGTTAGCTTCCGGAATTTATAGTTTTGCCTGCTCTCTGTGGAATCACCATACAGACACATTCCTGCAACAAGTTTCTTCTGGGAATGAAGCTGCAGTTCAGAGTTCATTGGAACGAACTTTACTGTCTTTGAAAGGTATTACCAAACTTAATCTAGATATACTTACTGTTGAACTAACAGTTTTCATATAGTCCTCTAGTTCAATTTTATGCTCACAATATATAGAGTCAGGTTTTATGTCTAGGTGTAATTTTGTATCTGTTTTACTGTTTATACCAGTTTGCCACTTCTTGTTATGTGCCATCAAATGAGAACCAATTCATTGCTGACACTTCAGTGGATTTTTAGAGGCTGTAAATTGCTCAGGAGGTGAATGATCATCTTTATTATTATTACATAGGGCAGCTTTTGGTTTCGAACCTTGTGCCTTTGGATTGACAGTACCTCTCCTTAATCATGTTTACACATAAAATATAAATTTAGAGTTGAGCGTTGTAGATGTAATGGAAGTAAAGGTAACATTGATAAGGCTGAGTCCAACCTCTGCTAACTTCATGAAGGGGAACTGTTCCCACCAGCAACATTTCCAGTATGATTTCTTTATAAAGTCAGACATGGCCTTCCAGTCTCCACACCTACTTGTATCACTGTGTCCAAATTCATTGCAAATGACCACTCAGACTTTATAGAATCTCTTACAGTTATTCGGTATTAGGAAAACAGGTTGTGGTAAGGGGAGGCAAAGAATATCACATAGTCGAAGTCCACATTCAGTAAATAGCAGTTCTAAGCCATGTTAATAGCAAGACACAATCCCTCAATTATTTCAAACAGCTTCTCAGTCAACAGCAAGATACAGTCCTTCCATTAATCCAGTTTCTCGGGTAACAGCAAGATACCTCTGGTGTAGGAACCTCTGGTTTTGGCTCTCCTCTGGCTACGTGTTCTACAGTCTCTCTGATGTTGGCTCTCAGCTATTGATGAAATTTAATGTGATCAGTGGTGAACCACATGTCTGCAGTTGAGGCAGCTAGAGACCATGCCTCCATGGGACACTAAGGCAATGAATAGAAAGGCTTTTGTCAAATTCATGACTCCACAATAGTCAGTTTCAGATACCAGAGTAGAATGGAATATTATACCGTAGAATCTTAAACTAACCATGTGTTACTAGGTTTTCCAGTTGATTTTGAATCATAGTGACCCTATATGTTAGAGTAGTTGAATTATGAAATACTTTTTGTATTTCATAAGGAGATACTTTATTTCCATCATTATGAACTAAGATTGAATGAATCTTTTTGGTTCCTTTTGTATCATGGCTTAATGTTGATGGAAATGATCCCTTTTTTGTGTATGTGTGTGTACAGTGGAAAGATCACTTTTTTTTTGAGTGAAAATTTACAAATCACTGTTTTTTCATTCAGCCATTTATAGAAATGATGTTTTATAACTTTAATTATAATGCATTAATGCAATTAATTTATTATGATGAGAAGTGACTTAAAATTTTAACCTGAAGGGTTTATTGCAGATGAAAATTACTAATAATTATATAAATTAAACTGAGTAGGAAGAACCTTGCTGTTAGAAGTCCAGAGAACAGGCTTTGTCTCTCGTACTAATTACCAAACCACATTTGCAAGGATTTTTATCTCTTTATCTATTAAATGTAAGGATTAATGTCTAAATTGATTAGATATTGTCAGTCTGTATTATTATTGTGATTTTTAATAGAAAGATAAAAAAAACATGCAAATAAAACTTGATTTTACTTTACAGTGCTGCGTAAATTAACTGTTAATGGATTTGTGGAGCCTCATAAAAATATAGAAGTGATGGTAAGTCTACAAGTAATTTTTTTGTCATTTTTTTCAAAGTTATTTTCCAGCATGTTCCCTAAATACTTACTTTTTATTTTTACTAGAGAACTTCTTGACATTCATGTTAGAAGAGTTTATTAATTGATCTCTTAGTTTTTAATCATTCTGTGTATGTTATGGTATACTTTTTAGATTTGCAGTCAGTTTTTATGTATCAAAGTGACTATTGGATATAAGAGAGAAAGTAAACCAATGATATTTCTCTAGCAGCAGTTATATATTGACTATTAACATTCTTAGGCATTTTGATACTATTATATCATAATCAGGCTCATGAGTTATATTTTTTACTTTTAAAATATATTTTAAATTAATTTTGTTTTTTCTTCTGATCATAACATTAATGCAGCTCTTTCTCTTTCTCACACACATGAAAAAAACTTTCCATCAATAAGGCTGTTAACATATTGCAGTGTATATTCTTTGTGGGTATACAGCTATGTATATGGAATACCTAGCTTTTTCATTGCAACTATAATTTGTTACTCTCCATACCCCGAATATATCGGGCTTATATTTTACTTACTCAGGTTTACATTAGCTCTTACAGTGTTTTTACTAAAGCTAAATTTTTGCTTTCTGTGGGTTATCTTAGGGTCTACACAAGAACTGATGAAAAGGTATATTTAGTTGCATTTTAGCCTGCCCAGTAGATGTCACTGTATCATTTTTTTAAAAAATCCATTTATTGCATATTGCCTTTTCCTTTACTCAGCTCATTATATATCTGTTATCTATTTTCAGTTTTTCCTCCCTTTCTCCTTTCCTCTCATTCCTGGTAAACTTCATAGAATGTTTTTTTCTGTATCTAAACCTTTTGTTTCCCTTTTATAATAGTGGACTTTTCTGACTGAATATTTTCATTCTGCATGGTATCTTTCAATGTTAGATGCAATGCTTTATTTAATTCTTGTTACTGCTAATGTTACATTAAATGAAAAAAAAACAAACACAAAACCCCCCACAAATTGAGAAACACTCATCAGAGTGGTAGAAGTAATGATTCTGTTGTCAAGAATTTAAAGATCACTAACAGACATCATTATGCTGTGATGACCATTTTTGTTCTATGAAAATATTATATGCTTATCTTTTAAAAAGGAAAAAATCTAAAAGGAAAATATAAAATTTTGCTCTTCAGTGTATTATTGATGTTATACTTTGTCAGTGTCCTTTATAACATGTATATATAATTTATAATACATTATGTATGTATGTAACCACATATATAATTTCTTTTACAATTTAAAATTTTATATGTGTTTTAGGTAAACAGCATTTTCTGTGTGCTGTTTCTTTATGTTAGTAATGCTCTTATATATTGTTTCTTTATGATTTCATGACACATCCTTATTACGGTTAGTGAACTTTTTTTTTAAGACAGACGTGTATATTGTAATTGGTGTTGTAAAACAATGTACACGAATGATTATTTGGGGGAAAAAAGATAAAGTTAATGTAAAATATATATAATTTTGTTACTCAGTTATATATTATTGGGAGCTCTGGTTGCCTCGTATTAAGAAACTACTCCGCAGCGTGGCTTGAACTCACCAGCTGCTCCATAGGAGAAGTTGAACAGTCTTGTCTGTTCTGTTTATTACCTCTGGAAATCTGCTGGAGGGTCAGCTATGAGTCGGTTCCTACTCGAGGGCACAAACAGCAACAACACCGCAACTAATTATCTATTAATATATAAAGAATGCAAAATTAAATATTTTAGTAGACCTTTCATTATGTAATTAAAAAAAATATGTTTTCCAGATAAATTCCCAGAAATAAAAGTTTTAAGTTAACATGTATGTGTATATAAAATATTGATACATATGACTAAATTTCCTGAAGATACATGAAAATTTAATCTTAGTTAAGTACTAATTGTTGTTGTTGTTATGTACCATCGAGTCGCTTGCGACTCATAGTGACCCTGTGTACAACAGCCCTAAACTTCTGCTCTGTCCTGTGCCAATTGCACTGTCTCTGGCACTCCCATCCCAATTACCGCAGTCACTGAATCAGTCCACCTCATGGAGGGCCTTCCCCTCCTGCACTGTCCCTCCACCCTCCCAAGCATGATGTCCCTCTCCAAGGACTGGTCCCTCCTTACAACATGCCCAAAGTATGTCAGACGAAACCTCAGAATCCTTGTCTCCAAGAGCTGCCTGTTTTAACCCTTTCCAGGATGAATATGTTTGTTTTCCTGGCAGTCCATGGTACCCTCAATACTCTTCTCCAGCACCACAGCTCAAAGGCATCAATTGTCCTTCTATCCTCCTTAGTCATTGTCCAACTCTCTGATGCGTAACAAGTGATAGCAAAGACCATGGCCTGTATCAGACTCACCTTTGTCTCCAGAGAGACACCATTGGTCTTCAGTACTTTGGAGAGGTCCCTAACAGCAGAAAATTTAATCTTAATTAAATACTAATATATTTGAAAATTTATTGGTTTTGGCTCTGATGCCAAAATGAAACGGAACAGTTCCTTGCAATTACCTAACAAGGATTTTAGTTCAGTGAAAATAGGATATTGTTTTGTTCTCTTTTCATCTCTGACTTTGAAACAAACTTTGCCATATGGTAAATGCTTGATAATTATCTTTGTGGATTTTTCTTTAATTATTTCTATTGGTTTGCGTATAATCACTCATATACATCATGTTTTGTACATGCACTTTGTATTTTATACAATCATTCATATATATTGTTTCACACATGTATCTTGCATGTTATTTAGTCACTCATATGTATTATGTACTATACAATTACTTTTGCTCTATGCCTTTCATTATGCTGTCATCATATCAAATACCCCCTGACCATTTCCCAGTTCTTTACCCCTCTCCAATCAGCCCATTATCCCAGTGATTTTTCACTCTTCCCCTTTTTCTGCTGCTTTCTCTTTTGGACATTTATACGTATCTTACTCAATTATACCCCCCTCTTATTACAATAGTGACCTTATGAGATATTTCACTCAGCATAATGCCTTCTAGTCTCTCTCAAGTTATATAGTATTGTGCAAGTTGTTGTTCCTTGTTGCTGATTGCTGAGCACAACTCATAGCGACCCTGTGAACAAAAGACCTGAAGCCTTTTTATAACTATCATCATTTCTCAAAGTTCAAAGTGTTTCTTTTCCAGAGGCATGTGGTTTATGAAGTGGATGCCACTCCTGCTTCCTTAGTGTTGCATAATATTCTATTATATGAATGTACCATAATTTCTCAGTCTGTTCATTTGTTGATGGGCATTTGAACTGTTTCCATTTTCTTTGTGAATAACCCTGCTGTGAACATAGGTGTTCCTATCTCCATTTGTGTCTCAGTTCTGGTTTCTTTGGAATATAGTCCTAGCAGTCGAATTGCTAGGTCATATATGATCTCTCTGTTCAGCCTTTAGAGGAAATGCCAAACTGCCTTTAATTGTAGTTGTATCACTTTACAATTCTACCAACAGTGCATAAGAGTTCCAATCCCAAATGCCCATCTATAAACAGCTGGATTGAGAAGTTGTGGTACATTCACATGACAGAATAGTAGGCAGCACTCAGGAGCAATGATTTTGAAAAATACCATATAACATGGGAGGCTAAGAGAGCATTATGATGAGTGAACTAACTCAGGTGCATAGGACAAATACTATTTAAGACCATTTTTGTAAAACCAGAAAGATAACCAGTAAGATGTGTTTGGATATTCAGAAAGGAAAGGGGAGGAGGCAGGAAGACGAAGGGTGCAGGGATAAAATCATGAGGTCCTAGAGTTTGGTGGGTGGAGGGAGGGGCGAAGGAATTAGCAAAGATCCAGTGGGGATCTGAAAAGACAGGGCATAATGGCGGAGCATGGTTCAATGGTGATTAATTTTATGAGGCACAGTGTTTGGGAGTGATTGTAAGAAACACTATGGGAATGGAAAAAAAAAGTTCCAGTTTCTCTTTATCGTCTCTAACATTTATTATTTGCTACACCCACTGGAGTGAAATGGTATGTCATTGTTTTGATTTATGTCTCTCTAGTAGTGATTTTCAATATTTCCTCATAAGTTTCTTGGCCGTCTGAGTGTCTTTTGTGAAGATTCTGTTTTGTGATTGGGTTATCAGGATTTTGTGTTTTTTTGTTTTTTTTTTTTTTTTATGAGCCTCTTGACTGAAATGTAAATGCCTGATGGTTTTTTTCCAAATCTCTGGACTTATTTTTCACCCTACTGGAGAAAGTTTTTGATGCACATAAGGTTTTGATTTTAAGAAGGTCCCATTCATTAATTTTATTTTCTCGAGGTTGAGCATTTGTCATTATGTTTGCAAGCCTGTTTATGCCATAGATCAGGGCTTCTAATTTTGTTCCTATTTTTGGTAATTATTTGTTGAATGAAAGTGTTAAGTGAGAAGCATTATATTAAGAAGCTCAGTAATTCTCTTTTATTATTAGTGAGTTAAAAAAATTATATTAATGAAAAGTGATTATGTTCATTGTTTGTACTTTTCCTGGAAATGATTTGATTCATATTCTATAAGTTGAAATAGTAGCTTTCCATGAATATTGTTATTGTTTTGAAAATCTTTAGTTGTTTTATCGAGAGTCCTCTCTCACTTAGGTAGAAATTAGATGCCATTCTTTATTTACTTAGTTAATAAGTGGTTTGTTTTAGCACCTAAGATTTATTGACTAGTTGGACAGAGGATACAATTTTAATGAATTTAGAACAGCTGCTTAAATTGCTTAAGGATCTTATAAATATGAACCTGAAAAATGCTAGTGGAAGCAGGAATAGAGTGGTTAAACACTATAGGGAAGGCAAAATCAAAAGGAAGATTATGGATGATGAGGTAGTATGTACATTGCAGTAACAGTTGGAACCAGGACATGCGTAGCTGTGGAATATGGAGAGGAAAGAGTAGAGGGAAACAGACTAGGAGAAGGTTAACACACAGAAACAGTTGAGAAGGGTTGACAGCCAGGGACATGAGGGGAGGAGAGATTAGCAAATGGGTAGGTAAGGAAAAGGAAGAGTTCAACGAAGTTTCAGTAGAATGTTGTAAACTACAGCATTATACAATAGCTATTATTGTTAATAAAATATGTGAAGAAAAACCAATTCTTTTTGTTTTAAAAAAAGCTTTAGTAGCAGTAAGTGATAGTGTTGACATTTTAGCCTCTGGAAATATATTTGTGTTTGAATCTTAGTTTTCTGTTTTGTTTGTTTATTGATTTTTGTACCTGTTAGATGCAGTGATTTTGAACATTTAATAGACCCTGTGCAGTGGCTCCACTTGAGAAATTGGTTTCTCCTGTCTTGATAAGGGTTACGTAAAGCTTTGGGTTTTGTGTTGGTATGTGTTTGGTTTGTGTTATTGTTCTTTCACTCCATAAGTAGGTGTCAGCTGGCTAGATTCTCCCCTTCCCCTTTTAGCCAACAAGGACCCAGGGACGGAGGGAATACTTGGTTTATCAAAGTCAACAGCATTCGTTGGGTGTATCTTTTTTTTTAATTTTATTAAATTTTATTAATTTTAATGAACATTTACAGAGATTTGGGGTTTTCATTCATTCATTGTTGCACTATGGGTGTATCTTTAAAATTCCGAAGTGATGGCTTCACTTTGTGGCTGGTCTGGAGGCCCCTGTGCAGTGGCTCCACTCTAGAAGTTGGTTTGTCACATCTTGATGAGTATCATGTGAAATTGAAAATGAAATTTATTAATGCTAAGCATTAACATTCTTTAAGTGGTTACAGCACTTTGTCTATTTGCTATACTGAGTAAGTTGGAATTGCTATGATGCTGAACACTATGCCATAGTTGAGTCAGATGCCATAATGGTTACCCATCATGGACAGTGTTTGGAGTAACTTCCAGGTTGATTCAGGTTTGGAAGCAGGAGTGGCACCCCTTTCCTAAACCAGATGCCTCTGGAAAGTCTGTGAACGCTTTCAACATAAAGAAACAATGTTCATTGTAGAACAGAGTTCAAGTCTTTTTTCCCTCGGGTCGCTATGAGTCATATTCAACCTGATGACACTTAACCACTTCTAAGTGAGACTAGTGTTATATTTTGGAGGAACATTCTTCTGCTTTGTACATCAGTCTTTGCCAGTTTGCTGTACTGAGGTAATCTGGGTTTACTGTGATGCTGAACCTTGTACCATTGGGGTGTGGAATGCCATAATGGTTTCCCAATGTGGACAGTGTGTGGTTGAGCTCCTGGTTGTAAAACAGATTTGGAAGAAGGAATGGCATCCAATTCCTAAACCACATGCCTGTGGGAACTATGAACTTGGAGAAATGATGATAACTATAGAAAGGCATTGTTAGGCCTTTTCTTCATGGATTCGCTATGAGTTGTACTTGACTTGACGGCAATCAACAACAACAGATTCTTTGTCCTTAAACAAAACCCATATGAATTTACATTATTTTTGGCAATCTACTGGCCCAAAAGCCCTCTCTGTAGTCCCAAAGGCACACAGTTCCAACCTACCAGCTGCTCTGCAGAAGAAGGATGGGCTGTTTCCTCCCTTATGATTGTTTTACTGCCTCTGAAAACCCACTGGAGGGTCAGCTATGGGTCAGTTCTGACTCAGTGTCACACAGCAGTTAGCCCATCAGAATTCTTACCCATATCCATAAACTTTGGGAAGCTGATACTGTTCTTTTGACTTAGTTTCTGAATTTTCTTTTTGAGCAGTTCAGCTATTTATAATGCTATATCATGAGTTTTGTTCTTTTCAAAATAAAAAGATATTTTCACAAGAATAAAAAGAATATTTAATTTATAAAAAGAAATGAATTCTATTCATATGAACATCTTAAACCTTCTTATCTCTGTTTTTGCTAGATGCTCCCCTCTTGGCCTGTGAACAGTTGATTGTTTTGCAACCACTATGGAAGGCTGTATGGCGCTTTCTCAAAAAGTTGCAAATAGAAATATCATTTGACCCAGCAGTTCCACTACTGGGAATTTAACCTAAAGAAACCATAACTGCTACCCAAGCAGATATATGCACACCTGTGTTTATTGCGGCTTTGTTCACAATAGCAAAGAGCTGTAAACAACCCAAGTGCCCATCAATGAACAAATGGATAGAGAAGATCTGGTACATTCACACAATGGAATACTATGCAGCATTGAAAAAGAAGGAACTCATGAAATACTATACAAAATGGATGATCCTGGAGGACATTATACTGAGTGAAATAGCTCAGTCCTAAAAGGACAAATACTGCATAGGGCCACTGTTGTAAAACGGGACTGACATCAGGGTTGAGGGAAAACAGAAAAGGAGGGGAGGAATTATGTATATTGCATTGAAACAGATGAGGAAGAGATTTGTCTAAAAGGGACATATGAATGGGTATTGTCATCACAGACATCCAGAGTGAAGGATGCATAGTGGAGTGAACTTGAGGGGAGGGATAGCATAACAATGAAAGAGTTTTTCTTTTTCTTTTCAAGGAGAAGAGTGATTTTGGGGGGAAGGGGTGGGCAGGGAGAAAAGTGCAACAATGAATGACTGGAAACCCTAAGTCTCTGTAAACGTTCATTAAAATTAATAAATATAAAAAAGTTGATTGTTTTTAGGAGCACATTTTTCTTGGTTGGTGGTGGGACTTTTATAGAACAGTTTATTATTTGATTGAAAGATGATTCTGTTTCAAGTTAGGAAATTGTCTTAGAGCAGTAGTCTTGGGGTACCTCTAGTTCTGTCAGACCAGTAAATGTAGTGTTTTTTATGCATTTGAGATTCATTTTACATTTTTAAAGTTGTGTTTCTGGTCAGAGCATTTGATACTGGTAGCCGAGCGCACTAACTCTCTTGTTTCAGATCCGAGGAGACTGTGGTTCATATGGGCCCTTTAGTCCTTTGTACTATTTGCTTGTGTGAGTTTTCAGGTTCTTCACTTTCCTCTCCTCCATACTAGGAGAGGTAGATAGCTACATCTTAGATGATCTCTTGTTGACTTTTAAGACATAGGTGATACTCAACCCTATGCTGTAGACCATCTTTATGAACTGTTTTTTTGCCAGTTATCGTAGATATCCCCACCCTCAGGCTCATTAGCTCAGTTCTGCAAAGTGATTTTGTCTGAGAAGTATCCATTAATATCATTTACAGTATGCACTATATACACACATGGAATATATGCAATATATACAAATATGTATCTAGAAAGATCTATAGGCATGTCTCTATAGACTCTTGTCTGTATTCATGTACAACCTCCAACATATCTATGTAGTATACATATCTACCTTTGTGTTGTTCGTATCTTAGACCTAGATTATAAATGACACTGTACACTTTCTATTATTTGTATAGTGGTATGTGTGTTTTTTGAGGTAAGAATTCTTCATGTAAATTACTTGTACCAAATATTAATTAATTATTGGGCATGTAGTATTACCATATTCTTAAATTCTAGATGGTGACAACAAACACTACAAAATTTTATATCTCAGGGAGCTTATATTTTGTGAAAAGACAAATAATAGGCCAGATGATATATAAGTTGTGAGGAGACATAAAATAGACTAAAGAGAATATAGAAAACTTAATGAAAAAGAATACTTAATAATTTTTTATTTATTGCAAAGTAATTTAGATCAGTGAAGCTGTGAAATAACAATTATTTTCTTGTAGACTTCTTTAAAATATATTTTACTTTCCTTAATTTTAGCATAATTTCCTGTTAATTTTTTTATGATGTGTTATAACATTTTTGAAAAAATTAGTAAGTCAATGTTTGTAACAATAAACAGATCTTTTTACAAGATACTATTTTCCAGGGTTTTCTACATGGGATATTTGAGCGGCTAAAACAGTTTCTGGATTGTAGTGAGTATTTACATAACAATGTTTTATTCAATAAAATGTTTATTCATAAATCACCTCTGCCTTGTACTTGAAAATCTAGAGATGGTGTTTTGATAAGTGTCCCATTTATCGATCTATTTGTGTAGGCTTTTGGTAGCTGGAAAATCTTAGATATATGTAGACTGCAAAATGTCTGTTTGTATATATGTTTGTGATCCCATAAAGTGATAATTTTTTCTTCAAAAGGAGAGCCGTTCTTATTTTATTAATGCTGCCTAATAATTTTAACAATGGCAAACCTACGTAGGGGATAAAGAGTGCGTGCTCCAGGGTGCATTATGATCCTGACAGCACCTCTTTTCTTCCTCTCCTTCATTTATTTGTCCAGCACTTCTATGTAGTCTTTCTTTCCATGTGGGAGACATTGCCTGCTATGGATGTTGGTAGTGCTGGCCCTACCTTGGGCACTTTGAGGCTTTTGTGTCTACTGATATCTTGTTCCTGCATCTGCATACTTAGTCCCTGTGGGCACATCTCCATGTCCTCCATCATATGTCCTGTGCCCAGTAGTACATAAGATCTCTATTGTAATTTTCTCAAAGCTACATATCAGGCAAAACAAGTCTCCTGTTTTCAGCAAATACAACTCTCTAGCTTTATCTGGTAGGCTACCATAAGATTTTATGGAGATTTAACCAAGATTGTATAGGAACTGTATGTATATAATAGTGGGATGTTTTGCACAGTGTTTAAATTCCATAATGTCCTATTTCACCAAAGGTATAATGAAATGTTCAGTGATACATAACTTACAATTATTTTTAAAGAATAACTTTTTAATGAATGTTGCATTTTTAATTAGAAGAATTGATCTAAAATTGGATATCTTGATAAATCTTTGAAGTTAAATTTCATAGGTATGTACAAACTACTTTTTCCCCTGCGTGCTGAGAAAAATTTTAGTCTATTTTGTTTCCATTCCTTTCTCTATTTCTCTGCTGTTACTACCTGGTTTCAGGAAGCCATCCATGGCAATTATATTTAAAAAAAATTTTTTTTTTACCTTTTTTAAAATTAATTTTAATAAAGATTTACAGAGATTTTGAATTTCCATTCATTCATTGCCGCACTTTTCTCCCTGCCCACCACTCCCCACCAGCTCGCTCCCCTCTCCGAAAAGAAAAAGAAAAAAAAATTCCTTCATTGGTATACAATTTCACCATTACATTTTTAACAACACATACTAAGTGCAAATGATATGCCAAATAGCTGTTTACATTATTTTGTTGTCTCATGCCATTGAGTTACTTCCAGTTTGTAGCAACCCTAAGTGGAGTATACAGAACACTGGCCAGGCTTGTGTCACCCTCACAATCCATACTGTTCTTCAGCTCATTGCTGTACACCCTCTTGTTGGGGCCATATTTAAGTTCCTTTTTTTTGCTGAACCTCTACTAAGTAGCTTAGATTTACAGACTGTTTTCTTTTGGTACATTTTATGCATTACTGAAATCTAAGTTTCCTTTAATGATACTTTGATTTTTTAATTTTCTTGTTTATTAACTTTTACTGGTTCACCTTTCAGATTCTTGTACTATTATAAAATATCCCTTACCATAGCTTCATAGGAACACTGGTGGCTTAATGGCAAGAAGCTGTGTTGTATCCCAAAGGCACGTGGTTCCTTCCCACCAGCTGCTCCTTGAGTGAAGGATGGGCAGCCTTTTCCTGTGTGATTTACTGCCTCTTAAAATCTGCTGACGGGTCAGCTATGAGTTGATTGTGACTCGATGGGACCCAATAACAACAGCAACATACCTCCATAGCTCTACTTCAACATTATACTCTGTTCAGACTCTGATCAGCCTTCTAGAGATGTACACATACTCTCTGTGCCAGTTTCCCTTCTGTGCACATTCATGGACTTTTGTCTTTTTTCAAATGTCTGTGTGTGTCAAAGCCAAAATGAAAGTAGCTTTTGCACTGTACACCTTGATGGTTTTCAGCTTGTCTGTGCATGTACACAGTTTCATTAATATATCTTAAAGTTGATATTTGTTCGTTTGGTTTATACTGATAGTCATTTTCTCTTCCTGTGTTTCTTATGGTTATAAGGTACTTTTTGATTGTTGTTAGTTCCGGTGAGTTGGCCATGACCCATAGTGATCCTGTGAACACACGGTCTGTGAGAAGATCTACAAGTAGATCTGAACCTTGCCTTGTTTTGTGCCATTCTTCTCATCTCAGATATAGTTGAGCCCATTCTTAGAATTGATTGTTATAGTCATTATGTCAGTCTGTCTTGTTGAGGGTTTTCTGTTGTGATAGGGATCTTGTGTTTTACATTTTTTACTTCTAGATTTGAAGGAGGCACAAAACCTTTGTTAACATGCATGTGTGTCTCTATAAAACATACTATTGTAAGTGTGTGTTGTATTTTGATTAATTTAGTTTAATTTCATTTAATTTAGTTAAATACAGTACTGTGCTATGAAGTACAAATTAGTTTTGTGTTGCCCAAATCTCAGTTTGAGTTTTTACACTGCAATCCCAAATGCATGCTATTTTAATCCACCAGCTGCTTCACAGGGGAAGGATGGGCAATCTCCTCCCATTCAGTTACTGTCCCTGGAAACCCCTGGAGGGTCAGCTATGGGACAGTTCCATCTCAATGGCACACAACTACCACCATCACAACAACATATACGGCAGCATTAAGAATATACACTAATGAATTAATGATTAAAAATATTCACAGGTACTACTTTTTAAAAAATTTACTGTGTTTGTTTAAACTTTATATGCTTTTACTAATATTTGAAATGCATTTTTAACAGGTAGAAGAATAGGTACAGAAAATGTATGTAGAGATAGATTGGAAAAGACCATCATTCTTTTTACTAAAGTGGTAAGTTCTGTTTTATCTTAAGGAGATTTTTCTCTAAGCTAGATCGTGCTATTTATATATGGTAAGGAAAATCTCATTTTTGTAGCCATTTTTGGTTTGGAAACTGCATTGCTCTGAAATAGATCTTTAAAAACAGGTGGAAATAAGAAACATGTATTTTGTGTTCCCCCCCGCCCCCCGCCCTTCTTTTTTATTGAGTGCTCAGTAATAGAGCTTTGGGTTCCCTGCTAAAAAAGAGAAGGAACAGAAATGACTGATTTTTTGCTTTTGTGGTTAAGTAGCTATTACTGTAACTCTCATATTCAAAATAGTTTAGTCTACCTACTCTTCCAAGGTCCCGAACAAAATTAATGCAGAGCCTTTAAATTAAAAATTAAAAAAATAAGAACAGTAAGACAGAATGATATAATTAGTCAAGTCACTGGGGTTATGCTAGGGTTTGTATAACTGATGCTTGTCTGCATTGCTATTACTAGCAGTTCCTATTCAGTATGCCAATTAAATAAGTTTTAAAAAAGTATCTCTTAGGTAGTTTGCTTTACCAAAATTCTGGATATTGAACTAGTGGGTTTTTCAGCTGTGGCATTTAGTTCTTGCTTATGATAATAGTGTGGGTAGATGGAACTCTGATGATATCCATAGCAAGTTGCACTGTTAATCCAGATGCCAGGCTTTCCTGGTTGTTTTAATCGATCAGCGGCTCTGAGAAAGATGGACAGTCTCCTCCCATGTGCTTTATAGCCTTGAAAACCTTTTGGAAAGTCATGTGTGAGTCATTTCCAACTTTATAGCAATGAGATTTGAGCTTTCAGACTAAGTTGTTGAAAAATGCTATTGAGTCTATTTTGACTCATACATAGGACAACAGAACAAAACACTGGTCCTGTGCCATCCCCTCAATTGTTTGTTGGAACTGCTGTCGGTTCCTCTCTTTTGCTGATCACCTTTAATTAATAGCACTAATCTTACTTATGATAGTCATATTTATGCTCTCTGGAGCTTTATTAAAACTTTGTGAGATGCAAAATTTCAGATAGACCCTTTACTTCAAAGAATTGAGTAACCAAGGCCTTGTGATATTATCCTCCAACTCTTAACAGATGCTGATTATTTTAAAGTAAGCCCTAGATTGTATATGCAGTATTGGCAGCACTTAGTAGTGTGCATTTATATGATAATGAATTTAAAACGAAACACATACATTTAACACCATTATGACAGTTCAGTAATACTGATTCCTTTGAATTTCTGTATAGTGTAAATGTTTCAACATGATGACTATACTGCTAACCGAAATGTTGGAGGCTGGAATTAACCCCGAGGCCCTTGGAAAAAGAGCCTGATCTATATGAAAAAAATCAGCCATTAAACACTCTATGAGTAGCTTAATTATTTTAATGCTGTCAATAGGAAGTATTTCTATAAAAATGTTGAAATAGGACAGTAAAAGAAGGAAAAAAGTTCCCATGAGCATACTTGTACTCTTAACACATACATTGACTTGACAGCAACTTATTTTTTAATGATTTGTTAATGGAATCTAAACAAATAAGTTTTTATATTCTCTGATCATGTCTCAAGTTTTATGTATTTACTCTTTTTTTAAAAAAATTAGGATTTGAATGAACATTTAAAGATTGAATTGGTTTTCCATTCAACTATTCTTATCCATTTTTTGTAATAACATTAATTACAATACCCACATTGACATCTTACTTTTCTCATTTGTAGTTCTTATTTCCTTTAATACTTCTTGCCTTTTTAAATTTTATTTTTGGGTCACTGCAGCTCTCTAGGTCTTTGTTGTTGTTAAGTGCAGTCAAGTTGCTTTTAAGTCAAAGTGACCCTGTTAACAGTTAATCAGAATCTTGCCTTATCCTGTGTCATCCAGACCATCTCTGATATGCTTTTAGTCCATCTTTACATTCACTATGTCATTTTTTTTTCTCCTTAGGAGTCATCTTCTTTTTCTTTGATCCTCCACCTTTCCTAGAGTGATAATCCCTTTCTAAGGATTGATCCCTTCTAACAACATGCCCAAAATATGTGAGACAAAATTTCACCATCCTTGCCTCCAAGGATAGAGTGTTGCTGAGATAGATTTGTTGGTTTTTTTAACTGTTTTAAACAGTACATGGTATAATTCAATATTATCCAATGCAACAGCTCAGAGGCATAAATTCTTCTGTCATCCATATCATTGTCCAACTTTCAGATGCATAACAATTATTTGAAAGGACCATTACTTAGCCAGGCACTATCTAGTTCTTCTGGTCTTAGTTCTTCTGTGCTCATGTGGTCCGTTAGTCTTTTGACTAATTACTTCTCTTACATTTTTTGCTTTCCCCCATCCTCCTCCTCTGGTTCTCTCTGAAAGGGAGAAACATGTAGTTGTGTCTTAAATGGCTGCTTGTAAGTTCCTAAGACACCACTTGCTACATACCAAAAGATGATGCAGAAAGTTGTTTTTGTGTTCTATGTAATAACAATTGACTTTGACGTCTTCCTGTCCTAAGGCACCAGTACCAGGATCTCATTCCCTCATAATGTCTGGTTATGATTAATTATCATGTATATAACAGTTTATCTTGTTCACTTTGCTGTATATATGAGCATATTTATGGTTTATACTTTCATGAATATAGAAATATCATCTGCCAAATCCTTGTTTGGCCATAGATACAGCCCTTTTTATTGGTATACATATATTTGTCCTTCCTGTCTGCCCTTTTTACTGGTCCATATGTTTGTCCTGTCTGTCTGCCTTTATATCTGCTTGTAGATAAGTATTTGTTCCTAAGTTTTTTGTAAGTGACTTGTTTGAATCAAGATCCAAGTAATGTCAAATCTCTTATTAATGTCTTTATGTTTTTCCTTGGTAAATAAAAGAACTATTAGTTTTTGAGGTAAAGGTTCATTTCTATATTCTGCTTTTGACTGCTGATATATATATTGCTTAACACATCTCTACCCCCAGTGCCCATATATGTCTTATACATTTGTGATTAACACTGGAGACTTGATAACTTTCAGGCTTTGTAATGTGTGTGTGAGTGTGTGTGCGCTGGGGGCTAGGGGTGAGATGACAGGAATACATTATAGGTGATGATGTGTAGTTTCTGTTGTAAAGAGGCACACAGTGCTTACCTCTTTCTTTGTATAGTGGTAAGATTTATGAATGAGCCATCCTGAGTAGATTTTCTCCTTTGCACATATGTTGTCAACAACATCTTTTAAGTGCCATGGTGTTAGTTCTCAGAGTAAAATGTGCTGACCTAAACCATGGTATTTCAGTTGCTTTATATCCTTGGGAAAATTGAACAGAAAATAAGGAAGATTGAAGAAGAATTGGTATCTTTGAATAAAAGTGTTGATGAACAGTGTTGAGTATTCGTGGACTATAAAGAAAAACCAAAATAAAACTGTTTTGGAGGAAGTGTAGTCAGTGTTCTCCAGAGTCAGGTCTGGTGGAACTTCATCTCACATACTTTGCGTATATTGTTGGGAGGTGTCAGTCCTTGGAAAAAGACATGATGATGGGAAAAGAGAACAGTTAGCAAAAGCGGAAGCCTCTCAACAAGACAGATTGATACAGTGACTACAACACAAGGCTTGAGCAAGGCAGAAATTTTGAGAATGGTATAGGGTAGGGCAGTTTCCTTCTGTTTATTGCTGGCTTGCTATTAGTTGTAGTCAGCTTGATGACACCTAACAAAAGCATAAAGATGTTGATGATGATTGTCTAATTGTTTGAAAAGTGTTACTAATTCTGTTCCTTTTTTAAATTTATTGAGCTCTATAAAGATGATGATGGTGAGATAGTATGATGCAAGTTAGGACAGCATTCAGAAAGGTTCGTAGGGTCACAGTGAATTGTAATAAACTTGATGGCCCCTAACAATAGAAATAACAAAGAATTCTTAAGCTTTTGACAATACCAAACCACAGTATATGCATGAAAGTCTGTATCATTTATTTCTTTGCTTAAATCTATTTTTAAAGATTTTCTTTTTGTATAGCTATACTTTTTTTATCGTATTTACCCACTGTTAACAATTTAAATAAAAGATGAATCTATATTAGATTCTGTTTTTAAAGTAGGCCAACTTCATATTTGTTGTAGTTAATTATTTGATAAGGGTCTACAGGAATTAGTTATTAAATAGGGAATGGTAATAATTAAATATAAATTGAGTCTTTTTTGTATCTGGATTTTGAAATGGACCTGTTGTGATGCATTGTTTAAAGCATTTGCCTGCTAACCAACTGATGATTTGAACCTACGTAGTGTCCCAGGTAGCCTGCTTCTGTAAACATTTACAATGTTGGAAACATAGAGGACAATCCTCTATCCTGTAGCCTCACTGTCAGTTGGAATTGACTTGATAGCAGTAGATTTAGTATTTTGGTTTGTTTGGAAGTAATGAAGTTCTTAAAAGGTATGTTTTAATAGAATATACATTCTGTGATATACCTTAAGAAATGTTATATTTTTATAAAACCACACATATTTTTCCACCATAGTTTAAAATTTGTTAAAAGTTGTAACTTAGAATGTACTTATTAACTGATTACATTACAATGTGAAATTGAGGAAAGTACAATTTCTTCTCTTTATAGCTTTTAGACTTCCTGGACCAGCATCCCTTTTCATTTACTCCTTTAATTCAGAGATCATTGGAATTTTCTGTAAGCTATGTTTTTACAGAAGTTGGTGAAGGGGTTACATTTGAGCGATTCATTGTGCAGTGCATGAATCTTATTAAGATGATTGTGAAAAATTATGCTTACAAACCATCCAAAAATTTTGAAGGTAATGTCTTACTGGTGATATTGTTTTTCCACCCCATTATATTAATCTTAGTGGGAAGTAATTTCTGTTTCTACTAAGTAGTTTTTTTTTTAAATTACGTCATGTTAATTAGAAAATAAATCTCTGAGAAAGGAAAAAAGAGGTAATGGTTTTGATTGTATGATGCTGCCTTTAAAAAAACAGTACAGTGCGTTTAGAAGATCATCTATTTTGGGATAAAAGAAGGTCAGTTAAAATTTAGTAACTTGACATAATAAGTACTGCAATAATTACATAACTCGTGCCATATTCATTTGAGTAATTGAAAGCTTTTTCAAACTTTAAGTGTTTTTAGTTACACTATATGGAATTACTTCGTGTGTAAATAAGTGTGATTCAGGCACAGTTGGTAGAGAGTGAGGGAGAAAGAAGTAAGTCACTGTAGTGTGTTGTGATTGTGCAGCATGTTATAGTGGTAAGAGAGAGTTAGGATTGTTTCATATATGCTATGAATTAAGCAGAGATTATTTTTAGACTTGTTTATAATAAAAATGAAAAAAAAATTTCCCCTCCAGAATATATTACTTTTTAAAAGTTACATAATTATACTTGAATTGATTGTTTTGGCTATATAGGTAACCTGAACTTTTTCTTTTTCCAGATAGTAGCCCTGAAACGCTTAAGGCTCATAAGATTAAGATGGCGTTTTTCACATATCCCACTTTGACAGAGATATGTAGGAGATTAGTCTCTCATTATTTTCTTCTAACTGAAGAAGAGTTGACAATGTGGGAAGAAGATCCAGAAGGCTTTAGTAAGAATTTTGATATTTTTTTCTCCTTCCATAAATAGATACCACTTATGTGACTGATAAATCGAATAACATTATATTTTAATACCACATATATGATATATCTTAAAATGAAAATGTTGTTGTTCTTATGTGCTGTTAAATTTGAACCTACTCAGAGCTGACCCTCCAGTGAGTTTTCAGTGGTTGTAAATTGCAGTGGAGATTGCCTATCTGTATTCCGTGGCGCTGCTGATGAATTTGAACCGCCTGCCTTTGGGTTGGTAGTACAACTCCTTAACACTAGGCAACCAGAACTTTGCTACAGAAAAATAAAGAAATAATCTGTCATATTCCATATACTGTGCCTCTGTAAATTGCTCTGACTCTGGTGAACTATATACTAGGTTTTAGCTTCTATTCATCTTTGACCCAAGCCATAGTGTTATTAGTTGCTTGCTGTGCATGTGAAAGCTGGACAGTGAATAAAGAATATCAATGAAAAATTAATGCCTTTAGATTGTGGTGTTGTAGAAGAGTATTGAATATTTCATAGACTGCCAAAAGAATAAAGAATCTGTTTTTGAGGAAGTGCAACTAGGGTGCTCCTTGATGATTATGAAATTGATGGTGAAACACTGTCTCACATACATTGAGAATGTTTTTAGGAAGGGTCAGTCATTGGAAAAAAGATGTTTTGCTGGAAGTGGTGGAGGATCAGCGAAAGAGAGAAGACATTCAACGAGATGGATTGAGACAGCAGGTCAAGAATGGGCTGGAGCATGGCAGAGATAGTGAGGGCAGGAGAAGACAAGGTCCATTGTTCCTAGGGTTGCTATGGGTCCCTTGGCTGTCACCTTACAAGGAAAACAACATTTATCTCTTTGACTTACTAACTTTATTTCCATATTTGTGGGTGTTTCTATTTTAAAAATGCCTGAACATTTTATGTTTTGTTAATAAAAAATAAGTTTAGTTCATATAGAATGTCAATCATTCTGTACTACGATGTATTTTTCCCTTTTGGTTTTATGTAATATGTAATTATAAGTCTGTAATGTTTTAACATGAAGCATTGAGTTTCTAAATGTTAAAAAAGTTTTTTTTTAAGTATAAATTTAGGCAATTTATGGAGAATGACTAATATTAACTTCTAAAATATTATTAATGTATTAGTAATATGGAGACTCTTAGGATTATACATTACCTCCTCACTATTATTTTCTCACATTTTGAATTTGCAAAAATAATATCTTGATTATTTTATTCATTAAAGATTTATAGTATTAATGAATATAGTAGTGTCACCTTGACTGGACTATGATTTTCAGAGATTGGGCAGTATGTAAAGATGTTATTTACTGATATAATTGACAGTTGTGTAATAATGAACTCATCCTCCATTTTCATATTTAGATACAGTAATTTCTTTTCCATAATGTTGATTTTCATATAGTGACTTAGATTTTGGAGCCCCATCATGTTGATAACTGAAGAATTGGTATGGTGATAGTATACTAAGTGATAACAGATACTTTGGATGTGATAAGTCCTTTGAGGTTTTCTTCATAAAGAATTAAAAAAAAAAGAATTTTAGAATGCTTATGGATAGAGAAGCGCTTGATAAGTTTCTGTGAGGCACACAGTGGGATATGTAGTATCTGGTAAAGATACATGAGACTTGGTGTTCTCGGACTTGCCTTCAGTGTTATATTTTTAAAAGTTCACAAAAATATTCTAATGCACCTCAAATCTTTGCTTACAAATCTGAGATTTTGGAAATTAAATTTCTAGAGAACATCATTTGTTATATTTTTAATTGCAGCTGTGGAAGAAACTGGTGGAGATTCTTGGAAATATAGTTTAAGGGTAAGTATTAAAATTAAAAATTAATAGAGGAAAGCTTCTATAACTCTTGCTAGAAAATAGAAAAAGATATTCCATTGAAGATTCCAAGAATTCTGTTAAGATAAATAGGAAATTGTAATAGCTAGAAACTGTATTTTAGAGAAGTAGTATTTAATTGTGTTATGCACATTAGTCTGAATTTTTCTTACTGTTAACTTTAGATTTGCAAAGTGAGTTTTTCTTCATTTTGCAGTTAGGTTGGGAAGTCCTTGTCAGTGTAATAATCCCTGATGGAGCACTCAGGTCTTCAGCCCACGAGCTGCTCTGGGAATGATTTGGCAGTCTGTTTCCATAAAGATATACAGCCTTGAGAACCCTTTAGGGCAATGCTACCCTGTCCTGTAAGGTTACTGTGGGCCAGAATTGATATGACAATAGCTAGCATGTACGTGTGTGTGAGAGAGAGTAAATAATGTTAATGGTGCTCTTCTCCTATCTTGCCTATTTCTGTTATTGTGAGGCTTCTTTTGATAACCATTTTACTTCCTTCCCCCCCTTAACATATGTATAGCACCATTTGCCATTATAGTTATTTTTACTTAAAAGAATTCAAGATCATTAATTGCATATATGGTGTTTCTCTCTATTTCTCTCTTCTAAAATTTTTCCATTACCTTTAGTAAAATTTAGTGTAACTTAAGCAATTTCTTTTTTTTCCTCTGGACAATCACTCTTTATCTTTTTTTACATTTTAAGTTTTTACAACTTAATTTTTTTTTTTTAATAGTGATTATAACAATTAGAAAAGTTTGTCCAATAGTCAGCATACTTTGGATTGTTGACAGGTAAAAATGTTAGTTGTGCAAGTCAGAATCTGATACCAGTTAAATGGTCACAGTTTTGTCAAGAAACAAGAACATACTCTTCCATGGATAGGAAGGGATACTGCTATGGCTGACAGGCCCCAAAGATACATGATACATGATTGTACTTTTTTTTATATTTGTAACAAAATTTATCTCTGAGGCTTAAGGGAGAGGATCAGAGTCCAATGCATTACAATGCCTTAATGGCAGCCTTTTGGGCCAGTGCCTGCCGTGGGTGGGGTAGGCACTGAATTGATACAGCTGCAATGGACAATCACTTTTGAGCTTAGTCTGTATACATTTCCCTTTTCTGGATATTTTATATATCTTGGATTCTTTTGTGTAGTGTAGTATAATATTGAGTTCATTTATGTCATAGCATGTATGAGAATTCAATTCCATGGTGTATATATATACACAGATACAGATATTAATATTGAAATAGATATAGATAGGAGCTCCATAGGTGGCCTAGTGTAAGGAGCTCTGCTGCCACGCCAAAAGCACATGATTTTAATCTACTAGCTGCTCCACGGAAAAAAGGTGGACAGTCTTCTCCTGTATGATTTACTGCCTCTGAAAACCAGTTGGGGGGTCAACTCTAAGTCACTTCTAAAGGGCTGGTACCTAAACACACAGACCCCACCCTGTTTTGTTTTTTTAGTACATTTGTTCATAGACTCTTAGGAAATGCCCACATTTTGGCTCTTGTGTAATCTGTTTACATTCTGTTGTTCAGATGGCTGGTGTTATATACCTAGGTTATATGCCATTAATGGGTCATATGGTTATTCTAAGAAATCATGGTGCGGTAAAAGATAATCTGTAAGACTGTCCACCGAAAGGTCAGCAGTGTCCTCTTAGAAAGATTTACAACTTCGTAAACCTCTTGGAGGGACTCTGCCAACTCTGTGGTGGTGAATGGTTATTCTGTGTTTAAGTGAATTATTAACTTTCTTTAACACTTAATATGATCCTCAGAAACCAGACCATTGCTTTCAGTTACAAAAACCATACTCAGTGCTGTTGGGTTAATTATAGTTCACGCTTGATAATCCTTGTAGACTTGCAAGGCTATGCTTTACTGATTTTACATTTTTCTCCTCTTGAGTAGCTGGTGGGTTCATAATGCCCTCCTTTTTTTAGCAGCTTAGTTAGCAGCTTAGTGCTTACTCACTGTACCACCAGGTACTTGCATTTAGTTAAAAGAAATATTTAAAAAATTTTTTGTAATAGAAGATGTAGGAGCTCACCTTTTGTTAGGACTCCCGTTTGTATATTTGCAAATGTTGCCCTCTGAATTGATTCTGGCTCACATTAAACCATTCTTTTCAGTGTCTTCTCAATATTAGCATATTTTCGTTATCATCTACATAGTCAAATACCTTTGCATAGTCAATAAGATACACGTAGTTATTATTCTAATATTCTCTGCATTTAACCAGGGTCTTTCTTACATCAGTAATGATCTCCCTGGTGCTATGACCTCCTCTAAACCGAGCTTGAAATTCTGGCAGTTTTCTGACAGTGTACTCTTCTAGTTGTTTTTCGGTGATCCTTAGCAAGGTTTTGTTTACATGTGATATTAATGATTTTGTTTGATAATGTCCATATTCTTTCGGATGACTTTTCTTGGAACTACGAACAAATATAGCTAACTCTTCCAGTTAGTAGGCCAGGCAGATGTACTTTAAGTTTCCTGGCATAGATTGATGAGCATGGGGTTTGCATCTGTTAGTTGAAACATGTCAGTTGATTCCTGTGGTCATATTTTTGCCAGTACCTTCAGTGCAGCTTGAAGTTCTTCCATTTACTAGAATTGATTCTTGTTTATGTGATATCTCCTGAAATTTTTCAATGTCAACCAATTCTTTTTGGTAAAATGACATTGTTTATTTTTCCATCTTTCTTGCTTTCTGGATTATTAAAGATTCTATACCTAATCTATACCTATACAAAAGACTCTCTACAAAAATCTATAGCTAGGCCAAGAAGCTGTTGTGTGAACAGATCAGGGGAGCACTGCACAGTTTAAAATCAGAAAACATGAGTGTCAAGGTTCTATCTTTTCTTAATACTTATTCTTACTGTAGGATTGAGTCTGTCAGGAGCTCTTTTGAGTTACTGGTAAGGAATTGTGCTGCCAGTGGAAAGGAAAGCGGTTTGAGTACACTAGTTGCTCGCAGGAGAAAGATGGGCTGTCACTCCTGTGTGATTTATTGCCTTTGAAAACCCACTGGAGGGTCTGCTATGGGCCGATTTAATCTTGACAATATGCAGCAACAATGAACTTGCAGTCTGTGTGCTCAGCGTATGCTTTGTGAAGCTTGACTCTTTGAAGAGGTGTGGCATCAGAATTACAGGAAGACCTCATTAACAACCTGTGTTACCTTGCAGAGTAGGGAGAACTTGAAAGACTTGCACTACCATCTTTAATATTGATGACATCTAAACATCAAGAAAATACAGGTCCTCACCACTAGTCTGATAAGCAATCTTATGATAAATGATAGAGAAAGGATTGAAATTTTTAAAGATTTCTTCTTACTTGGGTCAACAGTTAACACCCTTCATCATTGGACAAGCCTTTTTCAGAGACCTCTCCATGATCTTTTTAGTTACTTGCTATGCATCTGAGAGCTAGACAGTGAATAAGGATGACAGAAGAAGAAAGAATTGATGCCTTTGAACTGTGGTGTTGGAAAAGAATACTCTTTGGACGCAAAGATAGTGAAGTTTTGCCTCTCAAACTTTGAGATTATTGTTAGGAGAAATTATTCCTTGGAAAGGTGGAGGGTGAGTGAAAGAGTGGTCGACCCTCAATGATTTGAATTCACCCTGTGATTACAGTAATGATCTCAATGTGTCAGAGACAATGAAGATTGCAAGGTTGCTGTGAGCTGTACTTGATAACATGCAATATCATCAACAACAAATAGAATTGCTCCATAGCTTTTGTTAAGAGAAAATCTGTAGAAGCACATTGCCGTGTCTTTTTTCTCTTGTTGTGCACTGTCAAATCAGACCTGACTGGCACAGGAGGATATTGCCCCTCCTTCTCCAGCAGAACATCTGGATTTGAACTACATGCCTTAGGGATTGCAATACAGCCTCTTGCCACTAGGCCACCAGAGCTCCCTTTGCTGTGTCTTCTTCAGTCGAGCTTTTGGTAGTTTTGAGCTGCTGATCTTGTTAGCAGCCACGTGTTTCACCACTGTATCTTGGGCTTCCTAGATAATTAGTAATTTTTTTTATAAGAAGACATGTTTTCTTAAGTTTTATGAGCTTATATGGAAAAGGACTTTTAAATTAGAGATGCTGGTGTTAGATACTGTCTAGTTGGAACAGACTCATAGCTGAACTGCCAGCGAGTTTTCAGAGGCATTAAATCACACAAGAGGAGATTGCCCATCTTTCACCCACTGGTTAGCTAGTAGATTCAAACCGTATGCTTTCACATTGGTAGTGCAACTTCTTACTACTGAGTGTTATTAGTGCCTTAAACTTTTTAATTATTAAAACTTTTTCTTATAAAAATTACTGACATTAAAATACAGAATACTATCATGGGCTCTTCTTTATCTATAGTTTATCAACTCTTTTGTCCCCCCATTGATCAGTTATTGATGACTAGTCTTCTTTTATATAAATGCATCATTTCCGCTAAATCTTGAGTTACTTTGAGGCATCCATGAGATGACATATATTTCATCTATACTTCTGCCAGTATGTGTAAGATTTTTTAAAGTGTAATACACAGTGCCTTAAAAAATTATTTATTTGTATTTTCTAAAGATCTAGTGATTTAGTACTTATGAAAACAAAATTGTTTTTTAAAAAGTGTGTAGCTACCACTCTAACTTCTAGTAGTCTTTGAGTCTGTTGCAGGAAAATACTGCTTGATTCTTAGGGTGAATTCATATCTTGCTGTTGTTGCTTATACTTTTACTAAGAAATGACGTGGTTGTGGTTTGGTTTTTTTTTTTTTTAGTTTTAATACTTTGTTTTCACTTACATCAACTTAGTGTTTCTCAGAGGAGAAATCCTGACGCAGCCTATGATGACCTGGATCCTGTTTTAGCTTGAGACTGAGCATCAGGTCAGGTGTGTTAGCATGTAGGGATCTCCCCTCCCCTCTGAAGTGCCTGAGTGGAACTGCTGTGCAAGTGACGAAAGAAAGGCATTTTAGGGAAAAGCCTTCTTGGAGCTAGGCACAGACCTCGGCTGTGAGCGCAGCAGTTTGATGGTCAAGGGCCAGAGCTTGCCCTAGTGACCCCACTTGAGATCAGCATTATTAGAGAGTCTTCAGTGATTGATCCCTCACGCAGGTCACATAAACAGTAGGAATTATAGCAAAAATTCAACCTAGGTAATAGGAACAAAAGAGAACTCAGAACTTCACCTCAGGTTATAAGAACAACAGAGGACTTAACAACCCTATTCTAAGTCATAGGAATAGGAGACACAGGCAAACAAATCCTGTACCCTACATGCAGAAAATAAAATAATTTTTAATGTATTTATTCCTGGTGAATCATTTACAGTACTTAAGCAGTAAATGAGTGTTGTTCTAGAATGCTTTACTTTTAGTATGCTTACTTAAAAATGAAAACTCTTTAAAAAAATGTAAACTCTTTGCCTTCTGTATTTTAAATTATTATATAGTATAGATGATTAAGTAGTAAAATACATTTATTTGCTATGAATGAAATAATAGCAAAATCACTGTTTTTTCTCATACTTACAGTATTCTTTACAAAAAGTAGTGAGTCAAACAAAAGCAAAACCAAAAAACAGTTCAAGAAATGGAAATATTTTCAAAGGTGTAGCATTAATAATGAGGTTTTTTTTGTTGGTTTTAAAGCATTATTCAGTATAATTAACCATTGATTTTATTAGGTATTTGTCTTTTTCCTCCCTTTCTAGCCTTGCACTGAAGTACTATTTATAGATATATTCCATGAATATAATCAAACTCTTACTCCTGTACTTCTAGAAATGATGCAGACCCTTCAAGGTGAGTTATATTTTGTGAACTTTTAATACATTAATATTAATTTAACATTATTTAAGTACATATTATGTGTAGTATTATTTCTGCATGTATTGGATATGAATTTGAAAGACAACATGCGCCTTCCTAAAGCAATTTGAGATAGGTCTTGAATTAAAAGTTTGAAATACAGTACTAATGATAAGAACTTAAACTAAATAGAAGGCAGTAGAGTATATTGCTTAGGGGAACAGACACTCTGAAGTATGCTCTAGAAACTAGGGGGAGGAAAGGTTAGAATAATAAATATTAGCACCATTTAGAATTGTGACAGTGAGAATGGAAAGCAGATTTAAAAAAATACTGAAGTGAAATTTATGGCACTTTATCATTACCTTTTGTTAACAATTATTTAGTAATTAATAGTGATAAATAATTTGTGCCTCTTCTCCTAAACTAAGACAGTGATTAGAAAGATGTGCATCAGTGTTGTTATGTGGCATCAAGTAACTACAGCTCATAATGACCCTGTATACAACTGCTCTGAAGTCTGCTCTGTCGTGAGCCAGTCTCAGTCTCTGACATACCTGCTCTCATTACTCCAGTTAGTTTGTCAATCCATCTCATCTAGAATCTTTCTCTCATGTGTGATCCTTCCATCCTTCCAAGCATGGTATCCTTCTTTTAGGACTGGTCCCCCTGGCAACATGTCCAAAGTGCATGAGATTGAGCCTCAAAATGCTTGGCTCCAAGGAGCAGCTTGGTTTAACCCTCTCCAGAATAGCTATGTTTGTTTTCTTAACAGTCCATGGTGTGTTTAGTACCCTTCTCCAGCACAGCAACTCAAAGGAATTGATTCTTCTGTCATCTTTGGTAATTCTCAAGCTCTCTTTGCAAGTAATTGCTAAGACCTTGATCTGGATCAGGTGCACATTAGTCTCTTGACTGACACGATTGCTCTCTATCACTTTGGAGAGGTCTCTGACAGCGTATTTTCCTAATGCAATTCATATTTTGGTTTCCTGACTACTGGTGCAAAGAGTATTCATTTTGGACCCAAATTGTTCACAATCTCAGTCTCTTCTCCATTCATCATGATGCTGCCAGTTGACCCAGTTGTATGAATCTTATCTTCTTGATGTTGAGCTTCGATACATATTGAAGGCTTCAGTCCTTGACCTACAGCGAACACTTCAGGTCCTCCTCAGTTTCAGCAAACAGAATTGTGTCATCTGTATAATGTAGGTTGTTGATGAGTCTTCCTTGAATCTTGATTTCACGTTTCTCCTCAGAAAGTCTAGCCTCCTTTATGATCTGTTTTGCATATAGATTGAAAAAGTATGGAGACGAGGTGCATACTTAACACACTTCTTTCCTGATTTTGAATCATCATTGTTATCTGAAGGCAAAGAGGACAAAACTTTGTCTCACACATTTTGGGCATATTGCTAGGAGAAGCTACTCCTTCGAGAGAGACATCATGCTTGGAAAAGTGGAGGGTCAGTGAAAGAGATTAAGGTCTCCATACTGTATGCTGAACACATTATTTGAAAAGCTGAACTCTGTTAAGAAGAATGTAGCACCAGGATCAGAGGAAGATTCATCAGTTACTTATGCTATGCTGATGACACAACCTTGCTTGATGAAATTGAGGAGAACTTAAAGCATTTGCTGCAGAAGTTTAAGCACTGTGGCCTTCAATATGGATTGCGTCTCAAGAAAACAAAAATTCTCACCACTAGACCAACAGGTAATATTATGATCGATGAATGATTGAAACTGTCAATGAATTTGTCTTACTGTGATCAGCAGTCAGTACCTGTGGTACCAACAATCAGAAGGTCAGAAGATGTGTTGCACTGGGAATGTTTCTCTACATTTCTAAGGTGCAGCAGTGTCATTTTGAAGATTAAGGTGGCTCTGATTTGGGCCATGATCTTTTCATTTACTTGCTGTGCATTTGAGAGCTAGACAGTGAATCAGGATGACAGAAGAATTGATGACTTTGACTTGTGGTTTTGGAGAAGAGTACTGAATATCCTATAGATGGCCAGAATAACAAATAAGCCTTGGAAAAGGTGGTGCCAGTGTGTTGTTTGGAGACAAAGATGACAAAACTCACATGTTTTGGGCTTATTACTAAGCTGTTCCTTGGAGAGGGGCATTGTGCTTAGAAAGGTGGTGAGTCAGTGAAAGAGATGAAGACTGTCATTGAGATGGGTAGACACCATGAGTACACCAGCAGACTTGAGTATGCCGGAGATTGTGAAGATGACACAAGATAGGACAGGGTTCAGATCTGTTGTTGTTAGGGTTGTTACCGGTTGTACTTGACTTGATGGCACTTAACGGTAAGACAGTGATTAAGTTTCTATCAGTCATACTCGTTTTTTCTAGTGCTTTATACAGTCAGTAAATATTTGATTGGTATTCTCTGGTTGAATTTGTCAGATTGGAGAATAATCAAAGATGATTCTGAACTGTTCAGTCTTGATCACAGATAAGCAGAGGTTGGACTTACACAGTTTAGGAGTGCATATTTAAGAAGTCTTGGTAGGAGATCTGAGGTTCACAGATAGAACCTGGGGCTTTCTACTATAACTGTATAAAGAGAGGAAAAGCCCTCTTTAAACATTAAAAAAGTTGTCAAATAAAACCTGTTCAAATAAAATGTAAAGAGAACAGTATGAACGTATGTCTGGGAGAAGAGGTTACTCTTTGATGTGTGGAAGTATAATAGAAGATGGAAGGTAGCACTGTCTTCCAAAAGAATAAGTTATTTGTTTGCAGTAACATTGTAAGGGATCAGAGATGAGGTGGTGATGAGTAACAGTGGTAAAGGAGTGACAGAAGTAGTGAATTTCCTGCAGGGTAGGAGATTCTTTGTCTTGTTTATAGAACTAAGAGGTTAAAAAAAAAACAAAAGAGCTAAAGAGATAGATGAAAGAATTGATGCAGTAAGACTTGAAGAGATTGGAGCTTTTGAGCCCAGAGTATTGCTAAGTGGGAGAAGCAGAAAAACTGGTTATTTCCCATATAGAATTGAGGATTGCTATTTCCTAAAATAGATATATAAAGAGAGAGGACGAGGGTAAGGCTCTCTATATATTCAGTACAATGAAGAGATACTTAGAGTAGTGAATGGCCTAATGAAGTAAGGCCAAGTAGGTCATAAAAGTTTCAGGGTTTAAGGAATTCAACCTTTTTTGGGGTCCCTGTGATAAATCAACAAGGGATGAATAAAAAGATTGCAAAACAATTCTGCGGATCAGAATCTGTGAAAAATTGCTGTGTGTTTATGGAACCGGTCTGCTGTGTTTTGTTACTTAATCTGATACTTCAAGTTTTGGAAGTGAAAGAGGAGAGTGCCAGTAATTAATATCAGAAATAACATTATGGCATTTTTCTACTATTTTATATATGATTGGAAAACTATCAAATTAAGTTTCAAATAAAAAAAGTATTTTGCCAGATTAAACAGCAAAGCCAGTTTTATGTTTCTTTTACTTGTGCTTGGTTTTTGTAGGGCCTACCAATGTGGAAGATATGAATGCACTGTTGATCAAAGATGCTGGTATGTTAATCTTGATGATTTGGGATCATTTGTTTTTCAATACATCATTGGCTGTGGACATTATTGTTCTTAAAGAATTGGGATATGACTTTACCTAAAATACAGAAACTATGTGATGAGGAACATAATTTACGTAATCCGAAGTTGCAACATAAAATAGGATGATTAATGCTAAAATAAGTAGTAATCAGTACTGTGAAAAAATAAATTACAGTTTGCATGTATTACAGGAAAAGGCTCCTGAGGAAATAGAATGTGAAAACATAGTATTCATAATATTGAGAAGTTAATTACTGAAGGGAATGGGTATGGAAGGGGGTTCCAGGCCAAAGGAGTAATATGTACAAAGACTTAAGAAGAGAAAGTCCCATAGCTTTTGAATTGTGAGTTCTTTAGGTTAACTGGAATGTGACAGGTTGTAGAGTGCTGGAGAGATGAAGTTAGAGAGAGAGACTTTATTTTATGTGACTCATACAATATCACATCCATTTGGAAATAAGTTAATTCATAATTTTTATAATTTGGCACAAATATTTTTTAAAAAGTAGTACTTTCTCTGAAGCCATAAGAATAAGAAAAACAGTAAAATCATGTAAACAGTGTTTTTGAAATGCATAATAATTTTGCTATTAAGATATTGTGTATTTCCTTTTACATATTTATTTCAAAATAGTCCTAATGCTTAGTTTTTCATTTAAGAACATTTATCATTTTATATTTGTAAATGTAACAACTGAATAAAGGACAAGTATTTGAATTTTTTTCCAACATTTTTTTTTTCTCCTCAGTGTATAATGCTGTGGGATTAGCTGCTTATGAGTTGTTTGACTGTGTTGATTTTGATCAGTGGTTTAAAAATCAACTTCTTCCAGAATTACAAGTCATTCACAATAGGCAAGTATAAAGTTTGTTTTATTTTAAACTTACTTAAGTTACTGAGTTAGATAAGAAGGCATTGAAATTGTTTGCATTTATTAAAAAAAAATCACTGGATAGCATAGGCACTAGCATAGGAAGCAGTACAATTACAAACTTATAAAGATAAGTAAGCAAAACAGTTTGCTACTTTGTTACTTTACTTCAAATATGAATTGTGACACCTGGGAAGATTTGATGTTATATGATGGTTGTAGGAGAAAAGATACAGGATTTCATGAGAAAGTAAAGATAGATGTCTCTGCTGTCCAGAAAGATAATATGCACCAGAGTAGACCATTTGGAGACTAGGCAGGATCTGGACCTGGTGTCGTCTACTTGCTGTTATGTGCCTTTGAATTGGAGCTGACTCATAGCTGACTCTCGAGCTAGTTTTCAGAGGTTGTAAATAAAATGAGAGGAGATTGCCTTTCTCCCATGGAACATCTGGTGAATTTGACTTACTTGCTTTTGGATTGACAGTGCACCTTCTTATCACAAAGCTCTCTTAAAGTGCAATAGCCCAATTGAAATAATATTCACAAAAGGTACCTTCTTTGAGATCATAGAGAGCAAAGTAGAAATTTTTGGGCAAAGAGAGGAGTAGGAGATGGACAAAGCTTTGTGGACACTCTTAAAACTTTTATTGAGGTACTTAATTCAGTTCCTGATTCATAAGGTATCTTACTTAGAAGGGAGCTCTGCTGGCTTAGTAGTAAGGAATTTCACTGCCAACACAAAGGTAAGAGATTCAAATCCACCAGCTCCTCCTGAGGGAGAAAGATGGACATTCAACTCTGGTGCAGTGTACTGCCTCTGAAAACCTACTGGAGGGTCAGCAGTGGGTTGACTCACCACCAACAACTCAGTAGTATGGATGGTTATGGTATTTAGGACTTTGACTCGTTCTTATGTTTAATATAAATTTATATGCCTAATTGGTCTAATTTTAGATACTAAATAAGTAAAATATATAGATGTATTTTAAATACAGTTTATAGTTCATATGTTGCTGTTATTATGTGTTATCAGGTTAGAACCAATTCATAGCTTATCCTTCTGTGTGTTTTCAGAGCATGTAAATCACACAGGAGTAGATTGCCCATCTTCTTTCCAGGGAGCAGCTGCTGGATTTGAAACTCACCATTAAGTCACCAGAGCTCTCTAGCTTATCTGTTGTCACAGGTTGTTGTGTACCTCAAGTTGGAACTAATAGCTGTTCTTCCGTCAGGTTCTCAGAGGCAGTAAATCACACTAGTGGAGGTTGCCCATCTGTTTCCTATGGAATACTCCTGCCTTTGTGATGGCAGCACAGCTCTTTGTCACTAGGCCACCAGAGCTCCCTAGTTTATATAGTTTATACAGTCATATTTAGTTAATACATATTTCAAAGGGAGCTCTGGTGGCCTAGTGGCAAGAAGGTGCACTGCAATCCCAGAGGTTTGCTGTTTAAATCCACCAGACGTTCTGCTGGAGAAGGAGGGACAGTCTTCTCCTGTACCAGTCAGATCTGATTTGATGGTACACCCACACAAATGAAAAATTAAAATAAAATAAATAAATAAATTAGAATAAAAATAATAAAAGGAAAAATTATTTAAAAAGTATATATTTATAAATCAGAAAGTTTCATAAATTGTGTTTAAATTGAAGATGTGAAAAAATATTCCCAGTGGCTTTCCCCCTTCTTCTAAAATATGTTTTTGTGTTACTGTCACATTGGAACCAGTTTATAGCTGACCCTTTAGTGAGTTTTCAAAACCAGTGAATCTTAGGGTGGAGATTGCCCTTCTTTCTCTTGTGGAGTTGGTGGATTGAAACTGCATGTCTTTGGGTTGGCAGGGCAGTTCCTTACCACTAGGCCACCAGAGTCTCCTGAATAGTATAATTCCTTTTAACTGACTTCTGTATATTTGATGTCAGAATTGTTGCTGTGGTGTGTATCGGCCACTTGATTCCAGCTCCTTAACACCCTGCATCTTTAGCACATTGGTCACTCACTGCCATTGAGTTGATTCTAATACATTGTGACTATTGCATTTCCAAGGTTGTAAATTTTGCTAGGAGACTGCCCATCTTTCTTCTTTGAAGTACCCAGTGAATTCAAAGCACTAGACAAGTTCAGGGTTTTGTTTAGCAGTAAGCTAAACACCAAACTACAGACTATGCCACAGACCTCCTTTATTTAGTATATAGTAGTAACATTTTATACTTACATTAAGAAAAGAATAAAAGTCCTATATAGACTCTTTAAGAAACATTTAAATGTAAAGATTTGTTAGAACTCTTTAAAAGTAACTTTGCCAGTGCAGTTATTCATCCATTCAATTATTTAATCTTTTATTCAGTTAAATATTTTTAGCAGTTGTAATTTGTGAGATCTTAGTGGTTAAGATAGACTCTACCTGGAGGACATTATGTTAAGTGAAATATCTCAGTCACAGAAGGACAAATACCGCATAATGGCACTGCTAAAAACAGGATTGCCAGTGGGGGTTGGAAGAACCTAAGATAAGAGGAAATAAATAATGAGTACTGCATTGAAACAGATGAGGGAAAAAATTGTTTAAAAGGAATACATGATTAGGCATTATTTGCTTAACAGTAGTCCGGAACAACAGGTGCATAGCAAAATGGACTGGGGTGGGGGGGTAGGGAAGAAAATGTGCAGCAACAAATGAATGGAAATTCAAGTTTTCTGTAAACTTTTGTTAAAATAACAATAAAAATATATTAAAAAAAACAAAAAGACTCTGCCTTTCCCTTGGGGACTAATGGACCTTCAATGAGAACACTGAAATAAGAAGCTACATGTTATGTGTTAATTTTCTTTAGTACCTGTTGTTGTTAAATGCCATTGAGTTGACTTCACTTCAGAGTGACCTTATGAACAATGGCTATGTCTGACATACTGGAGCCCCCTCTTATGGTTACTTTGTCAGTCCATTTCATGAGGGTCCTTCCCTACTTTGCTGACCCTCCACCTTTCCAAGCAT
>NW_006399849.1:1534520-1540606 GCF_000299155.1 Elephantulus edwardii | reverse complement strand
CAGTGGCCAAGCATCATGTTTTCCACAGACTGGACCTTCACTGTCCCTGTCTCCAAGGAGCACCCTGGTTGGTCCTTGTGGCAGTAGAGGTTGTTTAACCTAGACCAATATATGGAGCACTGAATGTAGCAACTCACCATTTAGGATGATTTAACATTTTAATTATACTTACTGCAACTGAGGAAATGACTTTTCTCTTTATTGCTTTAATGAGAGTACTTAGAGAGCTCTTGTGGCTGAGTGGTCAAGAATTGCAGTGTCAACCCAAAGGCATGTGGTTTGATTCCACCAGTTGCTTTCAGGGGAAAGATGGACAGTCTGCTTCCATGTCTCTGAAAACATTTTGTAGTATCAGCTGTGAGTTGGTTCTGACTCAGTAATACATAAGAAGTAAGGGTACTAAAATATTTAAAATTGTAAGCTTTCCCTTGAGTCTGAAAGCCTGAGGAGATAAATCACCCATCCTCTTCTAAAGCCCATCTCCTTGTCACAAGGCCATGAATGTTAGTAACCTGTGCTGACATAAAACAGAAGAAAGAAGAGAGCTTTCTGGAAGACATGTAGTCCCTTGAGGTTGAAAGAGAGTCAACTTTAAGTACTTGTAGCTTTTAGGTCAAGTATTTCCTACTGACTAGAGAGCTTCATCTTGCTTAGATCCACAGTTAACCACCCTTCGTACGAGCAGTCAGGAAATCAGGAGATACATTGCACTGAGAAAGTTTGCAGTTAGAAAGCTCTCTAAATTACTGAGGAGTAGTGATGTCAGTTTGAGGACTAAGGTGATTCTGATTCAGGCCATAGTCTTTCCAATTATTAGCTGTGCATCAGAGACCTGGACAGTGAATAATGATGACAGAAAAAGAATTGATGTGTTTGAGCCATGGTATTGGAGAAGAGCACTGAACATTCAGTGGATGGCCAAGAGAACAAACAGATATGTCTTGGAGAGGGTGCAGCCAGAATGCTCTTTGGAGACAAGAATGATGAGCCTTCGCCTCACATACTTTAGACATGTTGCTAGGAGGTGCTGTTTCTTGGAGAGGGACTCATTTGGAAGAGTGGAGGGTCGGCGAGGGAGAGAAAGACCCTCAGCCAGGTGGATTGACATGGTGACTACTGCAGTGGGTTCTTGTGTGTGTCAGCAAGTGTGAGAATGGCGCAGGACAAGACTGGGTTCAGTTCTTTTGTTCATAGGGGTGCTGTGAGTTGTGCTCAACTCGAAAGCACCTAACAACAACAACAATAATAACATCAGAACTAAAAATGTCTTTGGCTGACCCTTTGCTTGTGTTGACACTACATTAAATCTAACCTGCTTACACCTAGGAGCAAATGACACTGTTGCTACTACACATGGACTCTAATGTTTTTTGTTGGCACATTCTCTTGGTTTTAACTAAGGAGCCAAAAACAGAACCTTTCAAAAATTATCTGGTTTTGCTTTCCTTTTTATTGACAGAAAACCTAGAAAACCATTGTTTCTCAAATTAACGTGTGTGCAAATCACCACGCTTTCAGGAGAGTGATGCACCTGGACACCATGCTTTGGGGAATAAACTAAAGTGACCTTCAAATTTAATCTTTCTGAAAATCATTCTCTTTTGTTCAGAATAAGAGTTCAGTGTTATAATCCTAATTGTTGTATAGTCTTTGCTTTCTGTTTTCTGAAATCTAGGCATACATATAGCTTAGCTTTCTTTAACATTCTTAGGTTTATTATAAATTAAGTGAAGACAGAAAACACTTGTATAATTGTCTGTTTAATGATGATAGATTTGAACTGCGAGGAAATAACTTACATGATGATCTTTGTGTTTGATGCTGTTGTGGTCACTTGAAGTATGATGAATTGTCTCAGTCTGAGCAATTTTGAGCTTTTAAATGAGTATTTTTTACATTTAAGCTCACTGCAATAGCAATGGTTTAAAAAACCTTTGTCATAGTGGACCTTTGAAGTACAAACCTATGTTGTAGTTTATAAGTTGTACTTGACAGTTCAAACCCATTCTGCTCAAGGTTCAGCTTTGAGTTTTAAAACGATTTTTGACTTTTTGACTTCCGAGAGGTTGACACCCATAGTCTCCTTGTTTAAATGTCAGTTGTATTATATATTTTGCAACTTTAGTGATTTAGTCTAGTGCCTGTAATTCTATGTAGGAATTTTTTTGTTGTATATTTATTAGCTTTTTCCTCTTGCACCCAGAACAGGTATATATATCTTTTTGTCATTCACATTTATTTAATATCAAGAAGAGATTATGTTTGGATGTTAGGTTCCTTTGAATTTGCTCAAGTTCACAGCAACCCTGCGTATAAGAGAACAAGACCCTAATTCTGTGCCATTCTCACAGTCTGTGTTGCACTTTCAGTGCACTGACACAGCCACCTGTCAGTTCATCCTGTTGAAGGTCTTTAATTCAGCCCTCTACTTTTCTAAGCATGATGTCTTTTTCCAAGGACTGCTTCTAGCTGATAACATCCTTGTTTCTAAGAAGCATCTAGACATCACATCTTTCAAGAGAGTACTGTTTTGTTGATGAAGAATGTTGAATATCCCACAGACTGCCAAAAGAACAATTCTGTCTTGAAGGAAGTACAACCCAGTTAGCTTCCTTAGAGACAAGGAAGGTAAAACATCATCTCACATACTTGGGGCATGTTATCAGGAAGACCTGTTCTTGGAAAAAGACATTATTATTCTGGGAAAAGTAGAGGGTCAGCGAAAGAGAGGAAGACTCATTGAGATGGATTGACACAATAACTATAACAATGCTGGAGTGTGGTGGAGATAGTACAGCGTATGGCAGTGTTCAAGTCTATTGTTCATAGGATTGCTATGATTTGTAAGCCATAGACAGAACCTAATAAGAAAAGCATAAAGCCTTATTTATAAGCCTCTTTTTAAAAACATTTAATATTTTTTAATACTTACAGAATACTTGGATTTCCATTCATTCATTTTTGTACATTTTCCTCACTACCCTCCCCCTCTTTTTATTGAATCAAATTTTATTTTTCAGAATGTATGGTTAGTTGGGCCTATTCATGTGTCTTTACCAGCAGCTGGAGCATCATCATCCTTGATGTTTCTCATGTAAATTACTTGAGTTCTATGTTTTGAAACCAGCTTAGTAAGTCCTTTATTTAGCAGCTCCTGAAGGGCCGTGCTGGCCAGGGAACCCCCAAATCTTCAGCTTCTCAAAGACAACAGCTGGGGTTATAAGTTGGGAATTTCTTTACAGAGTTTGTCATATGTGGCTTTATCAAGCAAGTCCAGGTTATTGAGCTTGTCTTGAACTTTGCCTTTTGACCACTTCTTGGCTTTGCCCTCATTTTTTTCACTGAGTCTTTGTCCTCCTTGGCTGACCTCCTGGTGTCGTTCTTTTTTTTTTTGGTTGTCCTTGGGCAGCATCACAAAGCTCAGAGAGGAGCTACCTCAAGTGCAGCCTTGTTAAGATGTTGGATAAAACACATATATTAGCCTTTTACAGTGTTCTCAAAATCTTTGTGAATTGTTTTAGAATTGAACTGTTCTATATTGCTGATCCTTTATTATGTATTTTTGAGACTTTTACAACCCTAGGGTTTGGGTAGTAGTTGTATATATTCTGCTTATCAATTTTTAGCAATATGAGGAACAGAACTAGATTTAGTTTTTATGTACACATGCTATAGGATCAAGGTCATAGTATATTTGACAAAGAAGTTCTATTTGAACAGAAATTTACTTTTAGGATTATATACTGTAGTAGATGTTAAGTGTAGTTATTGAACCTTTCTTTTAAAAACTACATTGCATCGTTAAATTTGGATTTAAAATATTTAAAATCATTAGATGAAATAGGTTCCTTGAAAGTATACAGTATTTTAATTTCATGCTTTTTATTTGTCTAGGTATAAGCCATTGCGACGCAGGGTAATTTGGCTCATTGGTCAGTGGATTTCTGTGAAATTCAAGTCTGACTTAAGACCAATGCTGTATGAAGCAATTTGTAACTTGCTTCAAGATCAAGATTTGGTGGTATGTTTCATAAATTTAAGTATTGTAAAGATTATCATGTTAAACTTCAGTTCATATATTGTTTATGAAGCTGTTATTTGAAGCTAGCATTTATGATTGATAAGCATTTGAAGCTCCTATAAAAAGTTGAAAAACTGCATCTTCGTGAAAATTGATTGCAAAGAAGAAACTGTTGCCGTATCCTATTTATGTAGGATTAATTTCACCTAAGAAAATAGTGGATCATAAACTAGGCTGTTGTTGATTGCCATCGAGTCAAGGTCAACTCATAGCAACTTATGAATAAAAGACCTAATGCCTTTCCATAGCAATTGTAGTTTCTCCAAATTCATAGAGTTTCCAGATGCATGTGGTTTAGGAAGTGGATATCAATCCTGCTTCCCAACCTGTTTTACAACTGAGAGCTCCACTAAACACTGTCTACAATAGGAAACCATTATGGTATTTGATATCCCTATGGGACAGGATCAGCATCATAGCAAACCCAGGTTACCTCATACAGCACATTGACAAAGAATGATGTGCAAAGTGGAAGAATGTTCTTCCAGATATAAAAGCACTAGTTGCACTTAGCAGTGGCTAAGTGTTGTCAAGTCAAATATGACTCCAAGTAAGCTTTGCACAAAATACCTGAAATCTGTTCTATAATCGAGTTTCCAGAGGCATCTAGTTTAGGAAGGGGATGCCACTCCTGCTTCCCAGTATGAATCAATCTGGAAGCGCAGCCAACCACTGTACATAATGGGTAACCATTATGGTATTTGACATGACTATGGAATAGTATTCAGCATCATAGCATCTCCAAGTTGTTCAGTATAGCAAATAGACAAATGATTGTTGTGTCTTTAAAAGAATATTCTTCTACCAGGATAGTAAAGTTTTAATTATTTTAAAGGATAGAATATAGAATTTGTGGCTTGGGTGCATTTTTATTTCATGTAGAAATATGAGCCAATTTTAGCCAATGCCAAAACCACTGATCAAGTCAGAGGTAAATGTGAAAGTTAATAAAGAGATAATGTTATGGTGATTTGATATTCCAATTAATACATAACTTGAAAGGATCAAGAGCTTGTACAAATTATGTGGTATAGAAATCTTTATTTGCATATGTGTGAAGTTCAATTTAAGAAAATTTTAGGGTATATCTTCTGTGTATATAAAGAATTTACTCTTAATTGAGACTTTAGGTAGAAATGAGGAAATGAATATTCTTTTCCCTCTTCCTTTCTTCCTGGTTTATTTTTCCTTACTTTCTTTCATTTGTAATCCTAGTTTCCCCAATTCATCTCACTTTCCTTTTTCTCTCTCTTTGGAATCATCTTGTCCCCTTCTCTCTTTGTTTCACCATATTCACGTAGTTGTGATAATTGATTTTTCTTCCTGAAGCATCCAGTGGATTAAAGACTCCTTAAGCAAATTCTGTGAAACAGAGAGAGGTGGGAGTAGATACTACTTTAACACTTTGGTTTTTAGACCCTATTGCAGAATAAGGGAAGTATCCTATATTTCCAGATGTTAACTTGCTGCTCTATTATTTAATATTAACAAAAATAATAAAAAAAATCCATGCTTTGTTATAGTTTCCCCCCCTTTTAATAATAATATTTAACAGTTCCAGAATGACTGATAACTCATGCTCTATTTTCTTTTAGGTCCGTATCGAAACAGCTACAACTTTGAAGTTAAATATCCTTTAAGATATTTAATAGTACTCAACCACAAAGATTTTGTTAGTAACACTTAAAATTGTGAAATAGTTTGTGAAATTAATTTGAGGTAATTTAAATTGTCATTTTGGTTGGTTTATTTGTTTTATATAAACAATATCCTGATGATGTTGTTATATATTATTGAGTAGTAAGTGACTCAGAGAAGAATGGGAATCCCAGAACACTTGATCGTTCTAATGCGAAACCTATACTTGGACCAGGAGGCAGTTGTCAGAACAGAGCAAGGGAACAGTGCATGGTTCAAAATTGGGAAGGGCGTACACCAGGGGTGCATCCTATCTCCATACCTCTTCAGCCTATATGCAGAATAGATTATCTGGGAGGCTGGGCTC
>NW_006399849.1:1523954-1533437 GCF_000299155.1 Elephantulus edwardii | reverse complement strand
ATATATATATGAATATGTTATTTATTAAAGCTGAGTTTAAAATGAATTATTTTCATTAATAGTTGTTCTACCCAGTTCATATTACTGTTTATTTGTATTTAGCTTGCCGTTTAGTTTGGAGTTGACCTCTAAGCTTTTTCATTTTTCACAATTGTAAAGCATCTAGTATTTTCTTTTTTATATGTCATTTTTATTCCTTATATTAGCCTCTTATAGTATTTATTTGTGCTTGTACTGTACCATAGATTACACATCACTTGAAGTGCAGAATACCAAGTCTTTCATATCTTTTTATTCTTGACTATAAATACCCCTGGCAAGCAGCAAGATATTTTCCTATCATTTATATTCAATAAGTGCTTTTTAAAATATGCCAGTAAAATTGGGCTGAAATAGGTTTTTTTCTTTTAAGAGGATGTTTAAGAAGAAAGGTATATGATAAAATCTCTCTTGTGGGGATCAATCATAGAGATATTAGATAGTAATTTTTCTTTAAATGAAACATTTATTATTTTTTAAATGAAAGAAGTAGGTACTGTTATCCTATAAAGAGTGAATTAGGTACCTGAAAGAATAAATGTTTGTTTTGTATGTCTGGCAGCTTGTGATTTATTGATTTTTAACATAAATTTGTTAGTGGACAGTGTTAAAATCTATACGTAGGATATTTTCTGTTTTATTAATTACATCATCATTCTTAAAACAATAATGCAATCTATATAAAGTTATATATGAAAGGCTCCATAGACCGTGTGTTAATGCAGTAACTGATGTTCCTTTTGCTTTAATGAGTAATTCTTGAAAATAAAAATTTGAATGGTAACAGACATGCTGAAGAGAAGTGACAAAATACTATTAACAACTTAGCAGTGTAAAATGGAAGCATATATAATTTTCTTTTGAAGAAGAAAATTCCTGAGTGAATTAAAATCTAAAACACGTCTTGCAGCAATAAAGAAAAATAACTGTTTTATATATTGGCTTCCTGAACACTTTGAAGTTGTTTAGGTAGTGCTAAAATTTTAGATTTTTTTTCTTTTTTTTTTTCCTGCTTTAATCTTAAGATTTTTTACTTTTTAAAACAAAATTTCTATCTCTGTGTATTTAACAGTCTTTACATAAAGTCTTTCCTAAATCTTTTATTTCCTCTTCACAGTATTTGGAAACCATGTTCACACTACTTTTTCAGTTACTGCAGCAAGTTACAGAATGTGACACAAAGATGCATGTTTTACATGTCCTTTCTTGTGTGATCGAGAGAGTCAATATGCAGGTAATTTTATTTTTAAACATGAAAATAAATGCCTGGAAGGTGAGTAGAGTATGTGTAGAATAAATTACCATCTTTGTCTACTTTGTTTCAAAGTTTAGTCATTCATTAGGTTGTTTTTTACTTTTTTATTTGAAAGATATAAAAAATGGAAAAAATTCTAAAACTAGGACAATCAGCCTTTACTCTTTTCCTATACTGATTTATCACTGACATTTTTTCACGTTTATTATTTAGTTTTGCACATGTGCAGAATATATTGTTTTTAAACCATTTTTTCCATTTGTTGCAGGCTTCACGACACTTTACCTCCTCCTTAGGAGATAATTATTTTTGTCCCTAGGTATAATAATATGATTAGAAAGAAATTTAACATTGATATAATACTCTTCTTTAATATAAAGTCTTTATTCAAGTTTAGTCAGTTGGTTCAATATCATGTGCAAGCAAGATTCTTCTGAAGATCATCCAAAAACAACTACAACAGCACATGCACATCAACAGAGAACTACATGAAGTGCAGGCTGGATTTAGAAGTGGCTGTGGCACTAGGGATATTATAGCCAATGTCAGATGGATCTTGGCTGAAAGCAGAGAGTACCAGAGGAATGTCTATCTGTGTTTTATTGACTATACAAAAGCATTTTAATATGTGGATCAGAACAAACTGTGGCTGACTTTGAGAGGAATGGGAATCCCAGAACACTTGATTGTGTTTATGTAAAACTTGGACAGGAGGCAGTTGTCAGAGCAGAGCAAGGAAGCACTGCATGGTTCAAAATTGAGAAGGGTGTGTTCCAAGCATGTGTCCTGTTTCCGTATCTTTTCAATCTATATGCTGAACAGATTATCTCGGAGGTTGGGCTCTATGAGGAGAAGTGTGGCATCAGGAGTGGAGGTAGACTTATCAACAGTGTGTGTTATGCAGATGACACAACTGTGCTTGCTGAAAATGAGGAGGACCTGAAGCGCTTGCTGCAGAAAGTCAAGGATTGAACCCTTCAATATGGATTGAAGCTCAACATCAAGAAAACAAAGATTCTCACTACTGTGCCGACTGGCAACATCATGATGATAGATGGTGAAGAGATTTATATTGTTGACAGCTTTAGTTTCCCTGGCTCTACAGTCAACACTCTTGGTACAATGGAAATTCCCATTGGTAAAAGTCTACTGTCAGAGGCCTAGCCAAGGTACTGAGGAGCAATGATGTCAGTCTGGAGACTAAGATGTGCCTGATACAGGCCATGGTCTTTGCCCCATTACTTGCTATGCTTCAGAGAGCTGGACAATGACTAGGGATGATAGAAGGAGAAGTGATGCCTTTGAGCTTTGGTGCCAGAGAAGAGTATTGAATATACCATGGACTGCTAAGAGAATAAACAGTTCAACCTGAAGAGCGTGAAGCCAGGCTGCTCCTTAGAGGCAAGGATTCTGAAGCTTTGTCTGACATACTTTGGACATGTTGCAAGGAGGGACCAGTCCTTGAGGAGGGCTGTATGCTTGGAAGGGTGGAGGGATGGTGGAGGGATGGGTAAAGGAGAGGAAGACCCTTGAAGAGAAGGATTGATTTCGTCATTAGGGTATTGGGGATTGACGTGTTGGAGACAGTAAGATTGGCAAGGGATAGAGCAGGGTTTAGGGCTGTTGTACATCGAGTTGCTATGAGTCGCAAGCAGCTTGACAGCACATCATAACAACAACAACAAACAACAGTGATAGCTTATTAGAATATTTGACTCTTGTGTCACCATTGTCCTTTTTTAAAAAAAAACAAAACTTTCCACAATGACTTTACTGATTAAATTTTGGGATAATATTTAGACATATTATTTCAGAAAATTATGCATTCTGTAGAATAGTTGGAAATGGAATTTCATATTTTTCTGGATCATAATTTAAAATATAACTTGATATCTTGGTTTTATGACTCCATTTTTTATTTATAACATACACTTATTTAATTTTCCTGTCAGTAGGGTATTATATACTGTATAGTTGAGTATGAATTAGTTAGTATTTATTTTGAAACTTGGGTTTTATATATTAATTGATCTGTATTTATAAGCTAACTGGAGTCATCTTTGAGATAGAATACTTAGAGAAATTGAATAAGTATTCAGTAAGAATGGACTGTTATAATCGTGTGGTTCTAATTTGAAAGCAAAATAGTACAGCTTAATTATCTCTTCTATTTATCGAATTTTATCTCACTGAAGTGTTTGAGCAAGTATTTAACTTTTCTTTCTGTGACATTTAGGAGGGAAAACATTTTTTTTCTCTACCTGTTTAGTGTATGCTGTTTTAGAAGCAGAGTAAGGAAACGATGATCATTAATCAAATAGATTTTGTGCTATATAATCATGAGATTATAATAGGTCATATTTAAACTGTGAAGATAGAGTATATCTGTTTCATCACTGATGATTTTCATGTTAGATTAATTTTCAAACACAGTTAGCTAAAGCCTCGAGCTTGAAAGGGGTCCAGTTTCAGTGCATATCTATTTTATTTTTTTTAGAGATTCAGTATCAAAACTGTGTTAAGCTTCTAGGTGTGTCTGTGTATCTATGAAATAGCTTTCTTAGTCAGTCCATAGTGGGAAAGTTCTTGTGGCCTGGTGTTAAGAAGCTTTGTTCCAATCCACCAGCAGCTCTGTAGTAGTAGGAAAAGGATGGACACTCTCCTTCCATGTGATTAACTTCCCCTGAAAACCCCCTGGAAGATCAGCTGTGGGATTGTTTCAACTCAGAGACACACAACAATAATAATTATACCTAATATTCATTACAGTTTTATAGTTGTATGTTCATTACTGCTGTTACCTTTTTCTGTTTTATTGCAAGGATTTTTATTTTTAAATATTACAGGAATTTGAATGCTTTTCATTATATCTTTTCAGTGCTTTGTCCACAGGGCTTGATACTTAAAAAATGCCCGGTGGATAATTATAATTGACTCTTTTAAAAACGCATTGTTATTTTTGGTTATGTAAGCGAAATGGCATCTGTAAGAAGAATAATCAGGTATCTTAATATTTTAAATTAATAGCTTCGAAATGAAAACTGATTTCCGTATAGCGTTTTATACTAAATACGTTTTAGTTTAATAAAGAAATAAATGTGATTCTGATTTAACATAGTTTAAAAATATTTACTTAAGAGGGCTGTGTGTATAGCTAATGTAACTAAAAGAATATATGTTTACTACATTGAATCTAGTAAATATTAAATATTTATGGCCTGGCACTTGATAGTACTTTTCAAAGTAGGCCACCGTCTTTACTAGTAAAATTCTGTTGCTTCTTATATTTCTGTTACATGATAGATACGACCGTATGTAGGATGTTTGGTACAATACTTGCCTCTTCTTTGGAAGCAAAGTGAAGAACACAATATGTTGAGATGTGCTATTCTGACAACACTAATTCATCTTGTTCAGGTAAGGCACTTCATAGTTTTGTGCAAATGATTTTAACAATTTTTTTAGTGATTTACATAACAGTTAAAGGTTTCATAAATTACTATGCTTTTTTTGTCATATCCAATCACTTTAACAGATGACTTTATTATGTTTATTTTTAATATCTTTTGTAGACATCTGAAAAATATTTTTATTTTTGAAAATAAATATTTCACTGAATGGGATACTATCAGGATTTAGTAGTTCATTGTATCTTGTATGTAGATTCCTTAATATTCATGGCTTTTCTGCATAAAGTTACTATGCCCAGTTTTTAACTTTTTTTAAAGGCCAAATAAAAATTTTTAATCTTATGAATTGGAATGTTGGGAAACCAAATGACTTCAGGTGTCTTGACTTCATAGTATTAGAAATGTGTAGCAGGTATACAGGAACTTGAAGCTACAGAGAGATGACTGTCTTCTTTTTTGAATTGTTTAAACATAGTATGACCCCTGAGAGTGTGGAATGGAAAACTGAAGACCAAGAATTAGAATATCTGATTTTTCTAGCACCTTTTGTTAAAGAAACTGTCATTTACCCACTTAATTAATTTCGTGTCTTTGTCAAAGTTCAGTTGGGTTTAGATGGCATGATTTCTGGTTTCTCTGTTCTGATCTATTCTGTTGATCTCTATGTCTGCCACTGTACCAGTACTGTGGTATCTTGATCACGACGGCTGTGTAATAGGATTTTAGTTCAGGGAATGTGATGACTTCTACCTTGTTTTTCTTTTTCCATAGTGTTTTGCTTATGCAGGATCTCTCTCCATTCCAGATAAAACGGGAAATTTCCTTTTCTATCTCGTTGATGAATGGAATGGGTATATGTGTTATGTGTTGGGATTGCATTGAATTTGTAAATTATCTTTGGTAGAATTGTCAGTTTCATAATACTGAGTCTTCCTATCCATAAGCATGGTATATACTTCTATTTCTCGAAGTCACTTTTTATTTCTTATAGTAAAGCTTTATAATTTTCCTTGTATAACGTCTTTTGTGTCTTTAGTTAGATTTGTTCCCAAGTATTTAATCTTGTCATTAGCTATTGTAATTGTATTGTTTTTCTTAACTCCATCTCTATATTTGTCACTGTGGAGAAATCCGACTGATTTTTGTATGTTGATCTTGTAGTCTGATACTTTGTTGAATTTGTTGACAATGTCCAGTAATTTTCGCGCTAAATCTTTAGTGTTTTCTAAATATACTATCATATAATCTACGTATGGAGATATTTTTATTTCCGCTTTGCCAATTTGTGTACCTTTTATTTTCTTGGTTGCCTTATTGCTCTAATTCTTCAAATACAGTATTGAATAGGAGAAGTAATAATAAGCATCCTTGTCTAGTTCCTGTTCTCAAGAGGAGTGCATTTAATCTATCTCTCTCTTTTGAATGCTATTGACTTGTATTTTGTCAAAGGCCATTTCTGCATCAATTGATAGGATAATGTTGTTCTTCTTTACATTGTTGTTTTAGATTATCTGGGTTCTTTTCATTGTTGTTGTTTTAGAATATCTGCGTATAGAAATCTAGTAATTTTTACTCACCTCCTCTCTCAAGTTTGAAAGATTTTTTGGGGTTGTTGATTGGTGATAGGGAACTCTGCTGGCCTAGTGGAAAGAAACTGCACTGCAGTCTCTAATGGCACACAGTTTAGGCCACCAGCTGCTTTGGGGAGAAGGATGGGCAATCTCCTCTCTTTAACAGTCTCTGAAAACCCACCAGAGGGTCAGCTGTGGTTTGGTTCTGACTGTATGGAACACAGTAACAGTGGTTGGTAATCTGTATCTCAATTATGCATTCCTGCACTCTACTTTTTGAGTAATATTTGTTTAAAAAGTAAACAGACAAAACACATAAATTTTTCTCTGCCACTTTGATACTTTCTTGAAAATGTGAACTTCTTTCAGTAAATAACTTTAACAGTTTTCTAAGTTCCTTGTCAACGTAGTATTGTTGTTGTTGTTGTTGTTGTTGTTATGTGCTGTCGAGTCGTTTGCGACTCATAGCGACCCTATGTACAACAGCCCTAAACCCTGCTCTATCCTGTGCCAGTCGCACTGCCTCTGACACACCCATCCCGATTACCCCAGTCACTGAATCAGTCCATCTCATAGAGGGTCTTCCCTTCTTGTGCCGTCCCTCCACCCTCCCAAGCATGATGCCCCTCTCCAGGGACCTATCCCTCCTTGCAACATGCCCAAAGTATGTCAGACAAAGCCCCAGAATCCTTGCCTCTAAGGGGTTTAACCCTCTCCAGGATGAATCTGTTTGTTTTCTTAGCAGTCCATGGTACATTTAATACTCTTCTCCAGCACCACAGCTCAAAGGTATCAATTCTTCTTTTGTCCTCCCTAGTCATTGTCCAACTCTCTGATGCATAACAAGTGATTGCAAAGACCATGGCCTGTATCAGGCGCACCTTAGTCTCCAAAGAGACACCGTTGCTCTTGAGTACTTTAGAGAGGTCCCTAATAGCAGACTTTCCCATTGCAATATGTTTTTTGATTTCCTGGCTGCTGGTGCCAAGAGTGTTGACCGTGGAGCCGAGCAAACTGAAGCTGTGAATAGTCTCAATCTCTTTGCCATCCATCCTGTTGCTACCGATTGGTCCAGTGGTGGGAATCTTTGTCTTCTTGACATTGAGCCTCAGTCCATACTGAAGGCTGCAGTCCTTGACCCTCTGCAGCAAGTGCATGAGGTCCTCCTCAGTTTCAGCAAGCAGAGTTGTATCATCTGCCTAACGCAAATTCTTAAATAGATCTTCCACCAATCCTGACTCCACAATTCTCCTCATAGAGCCCAGCCTCCTGGATAATCTGCTCTGCATACATAAGATTAATAATAATGTAAAATATATTCATAACAATTTTTTTTACTATATTTCCTTGTGTCTTGTTCTCCTCTTTAATTTTCAAATCCTGTATGTTAGAGATTATATCCTTTTTATAGATAAGCAAAAGAAGGTAAGTGGTTAGCCTTAGTTTGCATTTGCAAATAATAGAATAGGAACTAATCCCTAGATCTTTCTTGTTTTTTTCTTTGACAAATTACATCTTTAGACTCTAGTGGCCCAGTGGGTAAGGAATTGTGCACCTAATTCAAAGACAGGCAGTGTGAATCCACCAGCTGCATCTTGGGAAAAAGATCGTTGCTTCCAGTGTGTCTTATAGCCTCTTAAAAACTCACTGTAGGGTCAGCAGTGAGTTGGTTCTGACTCTGGCGAAGATTGAGTTAGATTAGAATATAAGAGACATGTGAAAAAAATCACATCTCAAACCCTTTTCTGTATTTCCTGAGGCATTATTTCCTCAGGAAATCAGAGTAGTTCACATGTAGTGTGTGAAGTCTGTAGGCCCTTTCCCCTTAATCATAACATATCAGTACTTTGTATAGGTTAATGGTATAATCAAGCAGTCATCCTTGGGATAGGTATATAAAGTTTAACAGTAAAATGCAAACTGTAACCTAAAATGTGTTTCTATTCCATTTAAAAAGATTATACTAAAATTTATTGATGAGTTTACTTTCACATAAAGCATTGTTTTCTTTTGTGTTAAAAATTTAACAGGCAAATGATTGGTGTTTGTTTAATCGCTTTTAGTCTTTAGATGGAAATTGTGATAACTGTCTTAGAATAACTTTTCAAGTCTGCAGTAATAGTTGGCCTCAGTGGAAATAGGCATTCGTTCACAAAATAAGCAGTTATCATTAAGTCATGCTGAGTATTAATTAATATATGGTACTCAGCCCTTGATTACAGAAATGAGTGGAATTACCTCTCTATGAAAGTTATTATCCAGGAGTTCTGGTGGCCTAGTGGCAAGAAGCTGCACTACAATCAAAGAGGCATGCAGTTCGAATCCACTAGATGCTCTGCTGGAGAAAGAGGGGTGTTCTCTTCCTGTACCCGTTGGATCTGATTAATGGTACACACACACACACAAAATAATAATTTAAAAAAGTTATCTAATGGATGACAGATACCTTAAACAGTTGTGGCAAGTACTCTTTTTGCAAGAAGAGCCATTTCTGTGACTGTATCTGGTATTTTATTCATCTTTCACTCTAGATTAAAGTGGAATCTCTGAAAAGGCCTCCTAATATAGGTAGTCTTCAAATAGCATCAGTGCAAAATTGGAGGTATAAATGGTGGCTTAGGGAGTGGAGTTGTAAGCATATGAATAAAACTCAGAAGGCACGAAGCAAGAGAAAAGGAAGAACAGAAATATGATCCACAAGAATTTAGGGGAAGAGTGCTGATAATATGGGGGAATTATAATCAATGTCCTAAAACAAAATATGTATAAATGCTTGAATGAGTTATCAATGTGCATTATAAAACTTTCACTCAAATCACAATACAGAGATAATAAATTGAGATATACTGAAACAACTAGAATGAAAATATGAGGAATGATTATTATAAAAGAAAAATGGGGGGGGAACCAATAAAACTATAGGGCTGGTTTCAGAATATATAAAATGCATCTCAGCAAGATGGGTTGAGAGAGTGACAGGAACAGTGGGCTCAAACACAGCAGAAATTCTAAGGGTGTCACAAGACCAGGCAGAGTTTCATTCTGTTGTACATAGGGTTGCTATGAGTTGAAACTGACTCAAGAGCACCTACCAATAGTAACAGTAAAACTTCCTAAGTGATAAAAAGTTCAGAAAAAGAGGAGGAACTAATAAAAGACAATAAAATAAGTCATTTATATGAGTCCAAAAGGTCAATGATTACTAAAA
>NW_006399849.1:1522584-1523518 GCF_000299155.1 Elephantulus edwardii | reverse complement strand
AAAAAAGGAAGAACTAACTACTTTGGAAGTTCTTGGGTTAAAAACGGAAAATAAATTCAAGCCTCGTGTTGCAGTACTGAAAGATGCTATAGGCAAAATTTTGTATGATCCAGGAATAGTCAAAAGAAAATGGAACAGGGAGCTCTGTTGGCCTAATTGCAAGAAGCTGCACTGCAATCCTAGAGGTACACGGTTCGAATTCACTAGATGATCGGCAATCTCTTCCTGTACCAGTCAGATCTGATTTGACAGTACACACACAAAAAGTAATTTTTTTTTTTAAAAAGGGAAGATGGAGCAATTACATGGAGTCACTGTAACAAAAAGAATTGGCTAACACAGAACCAATTCAGAAGTAACGTATGATCAGGAACTAATGGAAGTGAAGGAAGAAGTTCAAGCTGCACTCAAGACCTTAGCTGAATAAGCCCTAGGAATTAATGGGATACCAGTTGACATGTTTCAACAAATAGATTCAGCCCTACATGTGTTTATCAGAATGTTCCAAGAAATTTGGAAGACAGCTGACTGAGAAAGATCTGTCTTGTTCTCATTCCCAAGAAAAGTGAGATAATGTGGAAATTGTCAGACATTATTAATATAATATACAAATAAAATTTTGCTGAAGATTATCCAAAAACAGGTAGAAGTGTTCAATGACAGAGAACTGCCACTAGCTTAATCAGGGTTTAGACCGTGAAAACAAGGATGTCATTGATGTCAGATACATTTGGCCTAAAGGCAGAGAATATGAGAAGAATGTCCATTTGTGTTTTATTGACTATATAAAGGCTTTGACTATGTATAGCATAACAAATATTGGCTAACATTGAGAACAATGGGACTCCCAGAATATTTATTTTTGCTCATGGAAAACCTTTACACTAAGAGACAGTTGCCAGAATAGAACAAAGCGACACTGCATGGATAAAAA
>NW_006399849.1:1515858-1522100 GCF_000299155.1 Elephantulus edwardii | reverse complement strand
TTTATTTCTCTTTCATTTATTTAAGCATAGGAAAGGGCAAATCTGGTCCCACAGAGTTTGTACAAGGAGATCTAACCTACCTGGCTCCTCACTGTCCTCCATGACAGGGCTCAACAGTGTTTATGGAGGGAACCTTTCCCTTCCATTGGTCCTCATTCCAGAATCCATAGACCTTCTCCTGAGGAGGACCTTCTTAAGGCTCACTGACGTCCATCCAGATTCTGTCATATCACGATAGATGTTCTCTCCCATCAAGCCCTAAAACCTGGGGTACATTGCTGTTGGAGGTATCAGTCTACAAGAAGATAAAGGAGGATTCAGGGCCCTTTATTGGGGTCTGAAGAAGAGGTGGCCCCAGCCTCTAAGGCTAAGACAGATAAGTAGGGGAGAAGCCACTGTTCACAGACTCAATACCAATAGGCTTTCTTATGTTTCCGGGTTTCCTGGATCCCCATTGCCTTCATCACCTCCTCCTCCAGTGTCTTTAGTTGCGGCACATAGCTTCTTTCTAGAGCATCTTCCACTGAAGTGTCTTTGGAGCCATCAGTCCATGTTTTGGGGACGATGCCATCCATTCTGGGGAATTCAGGTTTGGGGATAATTCTTCCTGATCTTGTGGAGACCCATACTCACTCCCCTGCCTCAGTGAACCTCCATTCTATTTCGGTAGGTTTCCTGTCCACAGGATCCACACGCGTGACATGACGGTGAAGCAGAGGGGCTTCACTAGGGATCATGGTTGCCTGATAATCCTCAGTCTTACCAATGTAGCGGTAATGTGTGTTGAGCCACTCCAAAAAAATCCAGTTTCTCTGCTGGACAACTTCAACTATTTGTCCCTGCTTTTCAGCATCCTTCCCTTTTCTTACTTGCATTGTATCCCCACAGAACAGATAGATGCCTGTCGTAATCAGAGATAGGTTCTACAGCCACCCTGCCCCGCGTGGTCCCTGGACGGTTTTTCCTTTTGTCTGCCAAGGAGCCCGGGAGGCTCATTTCCTCTCAGTAGTTGGGAGGCAGATTAACTTTGGATGCCATGGCCCAAAAGGCAGAGAGACGCATGCCTGGAGGTTGTCAGAAATCCTGTATTATCTAATTTAAGCCTCCGCTTCCAGCCTTGTTGCAGAGCCACTGCTAGTCACAGAGCCACTGCTGCTCACTTCACAGCATGTGGGCCCTGAGCCCCAGCCACCTGTCCCTAATTCCTGGGATTTGTCAGTGATGTTAGTTTTAACACTGAAGTGGCTTTGATTCAAGTCATGGCCTTTTAAGTTACTGATTAGGTGTGTAAATGTTTGGCAGTGAATAAGGATGACAGAAGAAGAATTGATACCTTTGAGTTACGCTGTTGGAGCAAAGTTCTGCATATCCCAAGGACTGTGACGAGAACAAACAAGTATATCTTGGAGAAGAACGTGAAACCAGGATGCTTCTTAAAGGTGTAGATGGTGATAAATTTCCTGGCACAAACTGGTGAGACTAGTCTGACATACTTTGGGCATCTTGTTAGGAAAAGACATCACATTTGGAAAGGGTGAGGATCAGGGATAGAAAGGAGGATCCTCAAGGAGATGGATTGCCACAGTGACTGTAACAGAAATATCAGAGATGATGAGGATGGCACACAGTAAGGTGAGATTCACGTCTTTTATTCATAGGATCACTATGAGTTGTAGTTGACTTGATGGCACCTAACAACAACAGTGGCAGTAACAGTGTGATTTTGTTTGGTTGATCTAAGAACTGATATTTTTCAATCATACTTACTGCTCACCCTATAGACATGTCTGTCAGTTGTTTAACTGAAAGTTGTGCCACAGAGGTAAATTCACTTCCATACTAAAAAAGTGGCTAACCTCTCTCTCTAGTCTAGGGAGTTTACCATTCTGTCAGACCGCCTGGTCATTAGTATGATTTTGATTTGTGTTTGACATTTATCTCCCACTCTAATTTGAATTCTCTTGTGGTAATCCTTTTCATAACAGACAGTAGTGGTAGCTGGGCATCAGCTGATGCTTCTGACATCAGTTTGCATTTTTCAACCTCAGGTTGAGATTCTTGGAGTCTGCATTTTAATGTTTGTGGATGTGTGTTTTTTTTTTGTTTGTTTGTTTGTTTGTTTGTGTGTTTGGTTAATGTGTTCTTAACTTCGGTTATTGTTGATTAGTGTGGGTTTTGTTAATTAATGATTGTGGGTTTGTTATTTTTTGGGTTTTGTTTTTTCCAAGCAAGTAGAGGACTTTTCTTACGGAAAATAAAAATCAAAACAAATAAACTTCTTTGAAAGATAGTTTTACTTTGCAAAGGGAAAAATGGACAGATGAAGTTATGCTGGCACATTGTGTTACTGTGACTTTAATTTTCTTCGTTCTTCTTTGTTTATGACAGAGACTAATGGTTTGCACCTTAGAGGACTGGTCATCATCTTTGTACTTTCACTTTTCTTCCTGTTGGATTTCTTTAACTTTTATCTGACTTGTTACTAAGTTTTTTTAAATGAGTATGAATTCACTTTTATTTTGTTGAATAAGGCTTTTGATAATAGCATTGTATTTTTGTTTGGTGAATATAGTGTTTGATATCAGTGAGGATAGTAATAATATCAATACTTAATACTGTCATTTCTGCATGGCTCCCTTGGCCCCTTGGAGATGTTGTTTTCTATTTATTTGGTTTGTTTTCATGTTGTAGATGTTAGTCATATCTGTTAGTTGCCTGTGTAAATTTTTGCTTTGTTTTATTTTCCCTTTTGGGAGGTAAAAATGAAGTCTTCAAAAATGAATGAATTCTTGTACTGTAAATGCTTATGTAACCATCATCTGCTGTAAGAACTGTCAATACTTCATCTGTGTGAATTTAGGAACTGACATTAAAAAAAGTTGGTCACAGAAGGACAAATACTGCATAGTGCCACTGTTGTAATACAGGACTGATATCGGGGTTGGGGGTGAGACAGAAAGATGGTATAAATAATGTATACCGCATTGAAACAGATGAGGGAGAAAACTGTTTAAAATGGATATGTGATTAGTTTTGACAGAAGTCCAGAATGAAGGCTGCATAGTGGACTGGACTTGGGGGGAGGGATTCTATAACAATGAAAGAATTTTTTTTTTTTTTTACTTTGCAAAGAGAAGAGCAACTGTGGTGGAGAGAGGTGGGCAGGGAGAAAAGTGCAACTATGAATGAATGGAAATCCAAAGTCTCTCTAGATTTTCATTAAAATGAATAATATTAATAAAAAATTAGTTGGAAGTGTTGAGTTTTGTAGGCATTCTGTGGTTTGCCATTTTTCTTGTAGAATGATCTAACTCAGTTGTTTTGCTATTGTTTTATATTTTTTCTTGGCAAAGGATTCTTCAGTCTCCTTGACGAATAGGTGCTAATTTAATCTCTGTTTTTTATTGTCTCTTTGTACTAGGTGTTTCCCAGTCTTAGAGCCAGAGAGGACCACTTGTTTGGTGACTTGTGGATAGGATGAACTCTTATTTTTAAATTGCTTTCTTAAACATTCTAAAAGTCTTCTTACTTTTAACATGTCTTTTCTAGCCTTTTCAAAATATCTCATTGTTTCTAAATCTTTTAGGAGCACATTAGCTGATTACTTTTCCTCTTCTCTGCCAACTCTGCATCTAGTGAGACTGCTAAATCATCATTTGCCACTTGCCTTGCTTTCTAGCTTTCAAGTATGAGTTGTTGTTATCTCTTCATGTATTGTCTCTGTACTTAAGGTTTTAGGTCTTAATTAAAAACAGAAGAAAACCAACCAAAATAACAACCTTCTAGGTCCTGTTAGTAGATTTAAAGAGAGAACAGATTAATTGTGTCTATTCAGCCTTCTAGCTTTCTCCAGATACCAGTATTATAACATCTAATACTGAGAATTGTTTGGTGTGACTGGAGCAGAGAGTACAGCTTAAAGGAAAACTTAAAGAACTTATCTTGATGTTCTAAGAAAGGAGTAGTAATGATAATTTTCACTATGCAAAGATAGGCAAGGTACCAGTGGGAATCCTGGTTTGGAAGTGGGGGGAAAAAGGTCAGATACTTGTTAAGAGAGTCTTTGTGCTGACCATGAAAAAATGATGAGATGAAGGAATGGCATGGAAAAGTAGAGTAAATTTGAAAAAGAAATAAAGAGTTAGGGTTGGTTTGGATATATAATGAAGAGGAAGAAGCTATTGTAAGTGTTTGTCATAGATTTTAATAGTATTTAGATGTTGGTGCATGTCACTGGAATTTGGAAATGCAGAAAAAACAATTTTTAAAAGGAAGACAATATAAATGTTTTACATGGTTTCTAGGTGAGAATGCTTTTACTTGTGTGTATTTATGTTTAGAGTTCTTAAGAGATTTGGTTAAGAGATAGAATAGATAGAATGGATAGCATTAGTTTATCTGTAGTATGTGAGAGTAATGTCAAGAGACTGAGACTGAGATCAGTGTTTAGAGGATAGGCCAGTATTTAGGGGATACTATTCCTTTTTTCTTCCTTGATTTTACGCTGTCAAAATAATGAAAAGATTCATAGGAAGTTGTAAAGACAATGCAGAGAGGGCCTGTGTGCCTTTCATCTATTTTACTGCAATGAGTAAATGAGTCTTCCCTGCCTTTTGTTGCTTTTATAAATATTTAATGGTTATTTTTGAGCTTTACTGTTGTTGCTGGAATTTAGATCTCATAACGCATTCTATGCTTAGCGAATGTTCAGATTAAATTTACTTAAATTATATAGCTGGAATTGGGAACATTCTGCAAGACACTGGATACTGAGTCTTTTTAGATTTTTATAGTATTCAAGAAGACATTACCTAGAAATTAAGGATTAACTTGCCATATTAATCTTGTTTGGTTTGTTAGCATATTATCTGTCTTGTCAGTAATGCTTTGTCAGTGTACAAAGAGCAAGGGCCAAGTAGGGATGACCTTGTCTGACCTTTATTAACTTCACAAAGAGGAACTGTCCGCATTCACAGCATCAGTAACACAAAACCAATTCCCATGAAGTCAGATATATTACCCACCCCATGCTCCCATACATCTTTCTACTCATGTCAACACTAATCTTACTACTTTGATAAATCCAAAATCCAATATGATAGCTCACAGACCACACAAAACCATATTGGGGAAGTGAAAAGGTTATAATGCAGATTAATAACAATACAACCAAGGCATCTTACAAAAGATATACTCAGGCACTTCAGCTCTGAGCCTTCTGGCTCAGTCAGTACTCATTCCTCTTCACTGGCAGGGGAAGAATTTATTTTTGTGGCTAGAGTGATTCACTTTATTGGCGAAACTAGCCAATCCTATTGTAGATTGCTGAGATAGGCCAATCCCCTTGTGGATAAGCCAGCACACCCCATTCACATTATCTCTCCCATCCACATTCAAATAATGCTAGAAAGGCCAATATTGAAAGACAGACTACATAGTTAGGAATGGTTGTACACTTTAGAGTCTTTGTGTATTTAGAAATTCCTTACTTAGGTAGGTCTAGTGGTCTTGGTAGGTAAGGAGATTTGCTGCTAACTCCAAGTTAGGTGATTTGACACTGGCAGTTACTCCACAGATGAAAGATGGACATTCTATTCCAGTGTAGGTTATGCCTCTCAAAATCTTTTGGAGGGGCAGATATGAGTAGATTCTGGCTAATTGAGTTGAGTCTTTAAAAATGCTAAAATGCTTTTGCTTATTGATATGTACACTAAGTATCTAAATATAGTCTATTTTTTTAAAGGAAATTTTCAGTCTACTTGACTATTAATTGAACTAGTTAGTTTTTTTTTAGGAGCTCTGGTGACCTAGTTGCACTAATAATCCAAAGGTGGCATTTCTCTCGTGATTCAGATCTCCTAGTGGCTCAGCAGTAGAAAGATGACCAGTCTCTTCCCACATTCTTTATAGCCAATTGAAAACTGCTGGAGGGTCAGCTATGAGATAGTTCAAACTTGTTGGCAGTGAATGAGAGAATAACGATAACAAGTTTTTCTTACTCTGCCCCACCTTTAAATAAAAATTGTACTATCTTTTCTTTGGAGTGTAAAGTAGGGTAAATTTTATGGCTCAAAATTAGTATAGTAATAAAATACTAATTAAATGTAACTTTGATTAAAAAATAATTCTCCCCCTTGAGGAATATTTTTAGGAAGATCTTTAGCTAATTTGTAATTACAGAAAAGTTCAATCTCAACGTATTTAAGGATGAATGTTCTGTATTTCTACTGAATTATATATAT
>NW_006399849.1:1508172-1515351 GCF_000299155.1 Elephantulus edwardii | reverse complement strand
TTTTTTTACCTGATAGTGATTTTCAACCCTTGGACAAATGTTAGATCCCTTAAAGAAAGGGTGTTGGGTTCTGTCCACTGCAACCGTGGCAGTTTATCAGGGCATTATTAGATAAAGGTTTAGAGGCAAAAAAAAAAAAAATTTATACTTTACTAGAAACTGTGAAGCATTTTCATAGATTATTTGACTTTCATTATTTATCAAATTATAGATCATTATGTTTTGTAAGTTTTTTTTATCCTGCTTTCTTCCAAAGTATCTAGATCATAAGTGATACACTAGTCAACTTTCATTAGGCAATAATTAGGCAGACAAAAATTTTGGATAAACCTTTCACTTCCTTCTCTCTGTCCTTGTATATTAATAAAAGTTCTACATTTAAAAAATGCACTTAATTTTTTAAAAAAGAGTGGAGAGGAACAATATGCATCTGTCTTTACCATTATTTTTTAAATTTTTTTTTAAATTTTTTTATTTTTTTGTGTGCGTGTACCGTCAAATCAGATCTGACTGGTACAGGAGGAGATTGTCCCTCCTTCCCCGGCAGAGCATCTGTTGGGTTTGAACCTTGCGCCTCTGGGATTGTAGTTGCAGCTCCTTGCCACTAGGCCACCAGAGCTCCCCTTAATTTATTTTTTTTTAAATTTTTTTTGTCTTTACCATTTTTGCTAATATTCTTTTCCTCTCTCCAAATCTACTTCTGTTAACTTTTTTTTTGTTTACTTCCAGAAGTATTTTTTTGCATACTACATATAGAGCTATGTAGACATTTTAAGAAATTCTTTGACGAGTTTGTGATATACATCTACCTTTTTTGATTGAGTTTGTAGGATTTTAAATTATACCAAGATTCATTCTTTGCCATAGCTATGCACTATTTTTTGTTTTAATATTAGTTGGCTTGCAAAGTTTGTATACATTGTAAACATTGTGTGCTTAGTTCACATTGTGTTTTTTAGAATCATTCCCATGCATTATAAAACATAATGCATGGGAATGATTGGACCCTGTCTTTTCACGTCCCCACCTGATCCTTCCCATTTCCTTCAGCCCCTCCCTCTACCCAACAAGTGTTGCAACTCTATGGTTTAGCTCTACCCATCCTCACCCCTGTGGGTTCCCATATATATATTACTAGTTATCCTTTTGTTTTTACAATAATGATCTTATGTAGTATTTGGCCTTGTGAGATTGGGTTAGCTTACTCAGCATAATGCTTTCTAGTCTCTCTTCCCACAGTTTTATAATATTTATGTGCCATACTTTAATTATCCCTCAAGTGAACATTTTAGAAGCTCTGGTGGCCTTGTAGTAAGAAGCTGCACTGCAATCCCAAAAACATAATGGGCGGTCTCTTCCTTTGGGATTTACTGCCTCTGAAACCCTGCTGGAGGATCAGCTGTGGGTTGATTCCCACTTGATGGCAAACAACAATGTACATTTAAGCTGTTGTTTTAAATTAATTCATTAGATGAAATAATTTATAGATTTTTAAAAGAAGAATTTTATTTTTTTAGTAGACACAAGAAAATATTTTTCATTTGAGACTATGTCAAAACTAAAAAGAAAGTGTGGAATTTGGCTTTTTTTTAGCATGCTTTCTTTAGGCAGTCTAATAGTATTTTTTGGTTTCCAGTTGTAATTTTATTCTAATATTGCTTGTAATTAGAACTATCATAATAAAAAAATCTGTTAGGTTTTTTATGAATTGGTTTTAGACTTGTGAAATGATGTTTTGGTGGGAGTGGGACATGAGAGTGTCTTGTGTTAAGTTTTATTTATACTTCCTGTAGGGTTTAGGAGCGGACAGCAAGAACCTGTACCCTTTCCTGCTCCCAGTTATTCAACTGAGTACAGATGTTTCCCAGCCTCCACATGTTTATCTTCTGGAAGATGGTTTAGAATTATGGTAAGAAGAGAAACCTGATATCCTGTTTTTCTTCCCTTGCTTCTCCCTATTCTTATGCCAGTAATGTAAAATGATATAACATTTAAGCATTTAAGAACAAAAAAAGCAGTTTCCACCAACTTCGTTCTATATCTTCTCATTTTTATTCACTGAAGACTTGTATAGAAAAAAATAAAGAAAGAATATTTCTCAGAACTTATTCCAATTTATTTAATCTTTTTTGAAATTTGGCATGTAAAATGGGTATTCTCATAAATTGTCCAAACCAAAAGTGACTCAGAGTTCCCAGTACAAGAAATATTTTGGAGCATGTTGAATTGTTTTTCAAACTCTTTAAGTACTTTACCTAGTAGGTGCTAAGGGAGCTCTCTTGTCTTAGTGATAAGAAGCTGCACTTCAGCCCAAAGGCAAGCAGTTCAAATACACTAGTTGCTCTGTGAGAGAAAGATGGGTATTTTTCTACTGTGTGATTTACTGCTTCTTAAACTGTCCTGTCAATTCAGATTTATTGGAACAGAACACCACCACCACTACCACCAAGAGTAAATGCTGAGATGCTATGTCTTCACCCAACTATTAGTGCACCTAGGATTGTGACTATTTTAGACTATTTTACTGAGTAATAATAGTAAGTAGTGGTAAGAGACATGAAAGTTTGCTTCTCTGGCTACTCAGTGCCATAAATCTTCATTGAATACATACTGTGTTTAAGAAACTTTAATTTTGCTAAAACTTATTTTAGGGGGCTCTGGTGGCTTAGTGCAGTAGAAATTATGCTGGCAACCTAAATGTAGGTGGTTCTAAACCACCAGTTACTCTACTGGAATAGGTTGTACAGTCTTCTCCTCTGTGATTCAGAGCCTCTGAAAATCTGCTGAAGATTTCAGCTGACTTGATTGCACACAACAACAGCTACAGCTGAGGTTATCCTACTGATGACAGCAAATTTCTCCACGAGTAGTCATTATTAAACATGTAGTTTATAATGCATGAAAGGTTAATAAAAAATAACAACTCTAATATTTATATTGGAATTGTAAAAGCAACATCACAGAAATAAACTATGGAAAAAATTAACTCTTTGAATTGTTTCATCCTCTTTGTTTTCCTTCTTTCCTGTTTTGTGTAGTAATAGCTCAGGATTTAAGAAATTAACCTTTGATTTAGTATATAATATCTGTATCAAAATAGTGGAATCCCTGTATGGCACAAGTGATTACTTGCTGGACTAATTGATGTGTTGACACATCATCTTCTCACCCTTCCACCATCCTTTCCCCAGTGTGCCTCTGAAGGGAATGTCTGCAAAATTGTTCCCCAAATGTGAAAACCTTATAAATAATTGTCGTTATATACCATTGAGTCAGAATCAACCGGTAGCAGACATGCTGGCAGGTTTTCCGAGGCAGTTAATTGCACATGAGGAGATTGCCTATTCTGTCCCTGCAGAGCAGCTGGTGTCCTCAAATCATGCACTTTCCATATTGCAGTAGCTTCTTGGTGCTCGGCCACTAGAGTTCTGTATTTTAAACCATGTTGTTGTAATGTGCCATTGAGTAGCCCACAACTCATAGCAACTCTGTGAAAAACAGCTCTGAATCCTGCCCTGTCCTGAGCCAGTCTCACTGACTCTGATACATCTATACCTCTGGTCCCTGTTCAGTCAATCCATCTCATTCAGGGTTGTCTTCTCCTGTGCTAGTCCTCAGCCTTTCCGAATAGGATGTCCTTTTCCAAAGACTGGTCTCTCCTGGCCATGTGCCCAAAGCATGTCAGATGGGGACGGAGCTTCAAAAACCTAGCCTGCCAGGAGAAACTTGGTTTCACCTTCTCCAAGACAGATGTTAGTTCAGTTGGCATTCCCTTTTAGGATCAAGACTCTTCTCCATCACCACAATTCAAAGGCATCTTTTGTCATCCTTAGTCATTGTCTAGCTCTCTGATGCATAGAAAGTAATTGTGAAGACCATGGCCTGGATTAGGCACACATTAGTCTCTAGACTGACATTGTTTCTTAGTACTCTGGAGACCTTCCTAATGGCATATTTTCTTAGGACAGTTTATCTCTTGATTTCCTGATTGCTGATATTAAGAGTGTTAATTGTGGAGCTGAGCAATCTGTAGTTGTTAACAGCCTCAATCTCTTCTCCATCTCTGTAGTTGTTAACAGCCTCAATCTCTTCTCCATCTTTCATGGTACTGTCAGTTGACCAAGTGATAGAAGCTTTGTCTTCTTGATGTTGAGCTTCAATCCATATTGAAGACTATCGTTCTTGACTTTCTGCAGGAAACACTTTTGGTCCTCCTCAGTTAGGGAATGCAGTTCTACTCTGTATGCTTGGAGTCATTATAAATGGTAATCAACTTGACAGCAACTAATAACAGTAACACTAGAATATTGGACATATAAAAGGTACCACCCTAACCAAAACATTACCTTTCTTAAGGTAAAGGTAACCTCTTTGCAGTTTTAGTTTTTTTATTATCTTCTTTGAGCTTTAAGAGCTTGAGTATATTGTTGAGATCTTTTATGTGTATAATTTTACATGTGTAAGGGTGGGTTACTCTCTGTTAGGAGTTGGCAAACTTGCTATAAATGCCCCAATAATAAGTGCTTTAGACTTTCTAGACAGTACCATCTCTGCCTCAGCTACCCAACTCTGCTGTTATAGAACCAAAGCAGCCATAGAAACTAGAGTAGCTAGTGAAACCTCTTTTTTAAAAAATACAATTCATTATTTTTTAACTACAGGTTGTATTTTGCCAACACCTGCTTTACAGTATGTATTAAAATGTTTATCTCTAGCATATAAGTACTTTATTGGAAATATACAGATAGACAGATGTTAAATATTGGAACAAAATAGAATATTAATTATGATGAAGGCACAGAATTGGATACATTGTCCATTTTAGTCACAAAATTACTTAACAGTATACCTGTTGCCTTTGAGCTAATCCTGGCTTGCAACAACCGTGTAGAACAGAGTAGAACTGCCCTATTAGGTTCCCAGGACTCTAATTTTTCTGGTGGTGGTAGTTGTGGTTGTTGTTAGGTGCTGTTGAGTTGCCTATGACCTGTAGCGACCCTATGTACAAAAGCTCTGAACCCTGTCCTGAGCCAGTCGTGCTAATTCCAACACACCAACCCACATTGCCCCAGTTACTGTTTCAGTCCATCTCATCCATGGTCTTACTCTCTTGCACTGTTCCTCCACCCTTCCAAACATGATGTCCTTCTCCAAGGACCTGTCTTTTCTGGCCATTTGCCCAAAGTATGTGAGACAGTGTCAAAATCCAAGCCTCCTAGGAGAGACGTGGTTTTACCCTCTCCAAGACAGATCTGTTTGTTTTCTTGGTTGTCCATGGTATGTTCAGGTACCATCTCCAGTACTAAAACTCCAAGGCATCGTTTCTTCTTCTGTCATCTTTAACCATCGTCCAGCTTTCTGAAATATAATAAATAATTGTGAAGACCATGTCCTGTATTAGGCGCACCTTAGTCTCTAGACTGACATCGTTGCTTTTCAACACTCTGGAGAGGTCCCTGACAGCAGATTTTCTCCATGCTATTTTTCTTTTATCTTCCTGACTGCTGATGGTAAGAGTGTTGATTGTGGAACTGAGCAAGCTGTAATTGTTAACAACTTCAGTATCTTCTCCATCTTTTGTGGTGCTGCCAATTGGCCCAGTGGTGAGAATCTTTGTCTTCTTGATGTTGAGCTTCAATCCATATTGAAGACTACAGTTCTTGACCTCTTCAGTTTTAGCAAGAAAGGTGTCATCTTCATAATGTGAGTTGTTGATGAAATTTTCCTTCAGTCTTGATGCCACATTCCTCTTCTTAAAGCCCTGCTTCCCGAATGATCTGTTCTGCATATAGATTGAAAAGGTATGGAGACGACGCATTCCTGACGCACTCCCTTCATGATTTTGAACTGTACAGTGTTTCCCTGCTCCGTTCTGAGGACTGTCTTCCTGGTCCAAGTGCAGGTTTCGCATAAGCACAATCAAGTGTTCTGGGGTTCCCGTTTTCCTCAAGGTTAGCCACAGTTTGTTGTGATTCACACAGTTAAATGCCTTTGCATAGGCAATGAAACATAGACATTTTTACAGGTACTTTCTGCGTTCTGCCAAGAACCATCTGACATTGGTAATAATGTCTCAAGTGCCATGACCTCTTCTAAACCCAGCCTATATTTCTGGTAGTTCTTTCAATGTACTGTTGTCACAGTTGTTTCTGGATAATTTTCAGCAGGATTTTGTTCTTGTGTGATATTAGTGATATTGTTCAATAATTTCTGACAGTCATATCGGATAGCCTTTTTTTGGAATGGGAATAAATATGGATCTCTTCCAGTCAGTTGGCCAAGTAGTTGTCCTCCAGATTTCTTGGCACATCTTGGTGAACACATCCACAGCAGCATCTGTTTGTTGAAATACATCATTTAATATCCTTCAATTCTTTGAATGGTAGAGCTGCCAAATTAAGACAGGCTTGGAAGCAAGATTGGTATCCACTTCTTAAACAACAAGCTTTTGGAAAACTCTATTAACATTAGAGAAGTGATGATAGTTACTGAAGAGGGTTCAGATCTTCTATTCATAGGGTTTCTATGAGTTGTACTTTACTCGATGGCACTTTACAAAACAACAACAGTCTTTTGGAAGCAGATTGCTATTTTTTTTTCTTTGAGTTATCTTTTGTCTGCAAATTGCCAACTTTATGATTGGTAACTTAAGTGTTTAACCACTGTACCACTAAGACTTCTTTATCAATGTCACAGACTTTTATCAGTGGATTCTAGTATAGATGACGGACATGGCACAGAATACTACAGGGCTCGGATCTCCTTTGATCATTGGGCTGCTAAAAGTTGAAGTTGACTTGACAGCACATAAAAGTAATCATATATTAATGTGCTTCTTAGAGGTATATTGTTGTTATTATATTCCCTTGAGGAGTCTGCAACTCATAGCGACCCTATGTGCAACAGCTCTAAACCCTGCTCTGTCCTGTGCCAGTCTCATTGTCTCTGACACCCCCACACCCATTACTTCAGTCACTGAATCAATCCAACTTATAGAGGGTCTTCCTCTCCTGCTCTGTCCCTCCATCCTCCCAAGCATGATGTCCCTCTCCAAGGACTGGTCCCTCCTTGTGACATGTCCGAAGTACATCAGACAAAGCCTTAGAATCCTTGCCTCCAAGGAGCAGTCTGGTTTAACACTCTCAAGGATGGATCTGATTGTTTTCTTAGCAGGCCATG
>NW_006399849.1:1493498-1506165 GCF_000299155.1 Elephantulus edwardii | reverse complement strand
TAGATCTGTTATTGAAAATTGCATAGATTAAAATACCAAATCTAGTTCTGTCATTGCATTAGCTTGGTGATTTGAATGATTAATCATCTGTAAACCTGTATCCCCATACATGTGAATGTAAGTCTTAACTCATCATTGTTGTGAGAATGAGCAGTTTTTAATGTATGTAGTAATTTGTCTGTAAATGACATTCAAGGGCTATAAACAGCTAAGATAGTCCATGAAGGGAAGGGAATATGGAGACCATTCTACCTAAAGCCGAGTCCTGATGAATGAATGCATTTTGAGATGACAGAGAAACCATCAAAAAGATTACTATTATAAGAGAAGAACTAAGGCCAGAATGAAAATAATTCTTATAAAAAGGAGTTGCTCAGACACATGAGTAAATGCTCAAAATCACTGGCAATAAGAGAGATGCGAATCAAACCCACAATGAGATACCAGTGGCAAAGTTCAATAAGACAGTAAATAATACACATTGGAGAGGATATGGCGAGATTGGAGTGCTTATACACTGTTGGTGAGATTGTCAAATAGTACAACCACTCTGGAAGGCAGTTTGATATTTCCTCAAAAAGGTGAACAGAGAAATTCCATGTGACCCAGCTATTCCACTGCTTGGAATATACCCCAAGAAAATGAGAACTGAAGCACAAATGGAGATACTAATGTTTATAACATCATTATTTACCATTTTAAGAACATGTTAGAATGAAGAATCCATGCCTTTCAGTTGAGGTGTTGCCTAGATGTATAGAATATCCTTTGATCTGCCAGAAGAATAAACAAATATTTTTTTGGAAGAAGTGCAATGAGGCTATTTTTCAGAGGCAAGGATGATGAAATATCATCTTACATACTTTAGGCGTATTGTCTGTAAGAGCCAGTCCTTGAAGAGACATACTGTACTGGGGAAGATTGAGATCAGTGAAAAGAGACGAATATAGTCGACATGAAGGATTAACATAGTGAATGCAACACTAGGCTTAAGTGTATAGGAGGAGGTCATGAGGATGGTGAAGAAGAGGACAAAATTCAGAATGTTGTTCGTGGGGTCACCATGAGTTATGCTCAAGTACATGATGCCTAACATCAAGAGAGATTGTGACCATTGACATTTTTTGAGATCTTTGTGCATAAGGAATGGAAATGAGGCAACAATTGGCTGATTTATTGCATTGGAGATGATCGTGATAGCTGCAGCCATGGCAGTGGAGATAGCTGAAGGAAGCAGTAAGTGGTGATGTGGTTGATATTTGATGGGAGTAGGCCAGATGCTTCATTATAGCCCAAGATAGGAAGATAGATTTCTGTATTTTTTGATGTAACTTGAGAAAGAGATGTCTAATCAGTTCTCTTTTCACAGTAAAATGATACACAGTAATCATCTTAGATTTAAAGGCTAGAATGCACACAGGATATGAAAGGATTTTATTCCTCCTCATTCCTAAGTGCCATTTCATTAAAAATGACGTAGCATCCCTGTGATCTTTTCCTTAGAGAACACAGATTTGAACTTAGTAGGGATAATTACTACCAGTTGATGTTTGTGTTCATAAATGTAAAAAAGAAATTCCTCAAATTGGTTATTTGGTTCTTTTTTGTTTCCTTAATCCATCTTAGAGATTCATCAATGTTATTAATTTTTTTCATGGAATTAGTCTTAGACTTTGGTTATATTTGTATACTTGCTTTCTATTAATATCTACTGCTTAATTTATTATTGCTTCTTATTGTGGTGAAGAGATTGAGATTGTTCACAGCTTTAGTTTGCTTGGCTCTATAGTCAACACTCTTTGCACCAGCAGTCAGGAAATTTAAAGACATATTGCAGTGGGAAAGGGTGCTGTTGGGGACCTCTCTGGAGTACTGAAGAACAGTGGTGTCACTCTGGAGACGAAGGTGTGCCTGATACAAGCCATTATCTTTGCAATTATTTGCTATGCATCAGCGAGCTGGACAATGACTAGGGATGATAGAAGGAGAATTGATGCCTTTGAGCTGTGGTGCTGGAGAAGAGTATTGAATATACCATGGACTGCTAAGAAAACAAACAAGTTCATCCTGGAGAGGCTTAAAATGGACTACTCCTTGGAGGCAAGGATTCTGAGGCTTCGTTTGACATACTTTGGACATGTTGCAAGGAGGGCCCAGTCCTTGGGAGGGTGGAGGGACAGCGCAGCAGAGGAAGACCCTCTATGAGGTTGATTGATTCAGTGACTGGAGTAATTGAGGTGGAAGTGCCAGAGACAGACTGGCACAGGACAGAGCAAGGTTTAGAGCTGTTGTACATAGGGTCGCTCTGATTCGCAGGTGGCTTAGTGTCACATAACAGCAGCAACAACAGCTTCTTGTTTAAGTTTTATTTTTTGATCTTTGATTATATTTTGTAGAATTGTTGTTGTCAACTCACCTGTGACTCCTAGCGAACCTATGTACAGCATCTCTGAAGCCTGCCCTGTCCTGAGGTAGTCTTACTCCTGTATACCTATTCCCTAGGTACTGTATTAATCCATCTCATCCAGGGTCTTCCTCTCCTGCCCTCCACCCTTCCTGGCATGATATCCTTCTCCATGGATCTGTCCGTACTATGCCCAAAGTATGTGAGACAGAGTTTCAAAATTCTAGCCTCCATGGAGATACTCATTTTCACCCTCTCCAAGACAGACTTATTTTCTTGATTGTCCATGATATATGCAAATCTTTTTCCAGCACCATAACTCAACTATCTCATTAATTTTAAGCCCTTCGTCTTTTCTAAAATAACATGTGATAATAGGTACTCTTAGTGTTTGTTGTTGTTGTTATGTGCCATTGAGTTGCTTGTGACTCATAGCGACCCTATGTACAACAGCCCTAAACTCTGCTGTGTCCTGTGCCATTCGCACTGTCTCCGACACTCCCATCCCGATTATCCCAGTCACTGAATCAATCCACCTCATAGAGGGCCTTGCCCTCCTGCGCTGTCCCTCCACCCTCCCAAGCATGATTTCCTTCCCCAAGGACCGGTCTCTCCTTACAACATGTCCAAAGTGTGTTAGACGGAGCCTCAGAATCCTTGCCTCCAAGGAGCCACCCGGTTTAACCCTTTCCAGGACAAATCTGTTTGTTTTCCTAGCAGTCCATGGTATTCTCAATACCCTTCTCCAGCACCACAGCTCAAAGGCATCAATTCTTCTTCTTTCCTCCTTGGTCATTGTCCAACTCTCTGATGTATAACAAGTGATTGGGAAGACCATAGCCTGTATCAGACGCACCTTAGTCTCCAGAGAGACACCATTGCTCTTCAGTACTTTGGAGAGGTCCCTAACAGCAGACTTTCCCATGGCAATGCACCTTTTAATTTCCTGGCTAGTGTTTAGTAATAATTTAAAAAAATACCTCCGATTAGCAGTTCTTCTTTCATGAAATATGATACAATTTCTACTGTATAATTTAATTAGGTCTATGATATGTATTTTGTGATAACTTAAGATTTTTTACCACTTAGATTTGTTTTTCTAACTTGTTAAATTATATTACTTTTTTGATTCTGGAATGTTTCTCTGATAGGCAACCTGACCTTTCCAGTATGTTTAAAGTCAGTGATATTAAAGACAAATCTGTGGTCAGTTACTTCTTCATAATGTCCAACCTCCATATTTATTTGTTCAGCATAAAGATTGAACAGTATGGAGAAAGAATAGAGCCCTGATTGATTTTAAACCAAGTTGTGTTTCCTTGCTGTGTTTGGACAACAATTTCTTGATCTAGGTATAGCTTTTGTGTGAGCATAGTGACATGTTCTGGGATTCCCACTTTTTTCACAGTTAGCTGTAGTTTGTTGTTTTCCACAGTCAAATGCCTTTGAGTAGTTAATAAAACATAAATATGCATTCTTCTGGTATTCTCTGTTTTCAGCGAAGATTTATCTATTATTAGCAATGAAACTCCTAGTGTCATGGCCTCTTTTAAACCGAGTTTATGCAAATCTCATGGACAAGAATCATATTGACTACATCTGTTGAAAGTATTGTTGGAGAAGCTCAACATCTACAGTTAAATCCAAGTGGTATGGGATAGGCTATCAGTTATTTCCATGCAAGTTTAGATTCAAACTGAAGGAAAGTAAAACAAGTCCACTAGAACAAAAATACAACCTTGAATCTCTCTGACTTTAATTTATAAATCATCTCAGGGATAGGTTTGAAGTGTTGGATGCTCGTGACCAAAGACCAGCTGCGTTGTGAGATTACATCAAAGATACGATCCATGGGAGAGAAGAAAGAAAAAAAAAAGAAAAGAAAAATATACCATCCATGAAGACAAAAAAAGGTCATTACAAGGACAGAGTAGACAAAAACAGCCAAAATGGATGTCATAGGAGTCTCTGAAAAGTCTCTGAAAATTACACTAGAGTATTAAGAAGACAAAAGAAAAGGAACGAAGTTACTAAGTCAAAGAGGTGAAGAGAAGATTTCCAAGTGCAGCTCATGAAAACAAAGTATTTTAACAGAATGTGCAGAGAGTTGTAGAATAAAAAGGGAAGAACTTGGCATATTTCAAGCTGAAAGAACATGAAAAAGAAATTTCACCATTGAGTTGCAATAAGGAGAAATGCTATGGAAAAAATATTGTGAATTATCTAGGACGCATCAAAAGAAACTGGAAGGAATATAAAGAGTCAGTGAAAATACTAACGTATTTTCAGAAAGCTGTATGGCAAATAGTAAATGGAGAAAGACGTTCGGACTAGATTGAAGACATTGGTAAAGAGTAAGGCCCAGGAATCCATTTGATACTAGTTGACATGTTTCAAGTAACAGATAGAGTCCTGGATGTCTTAACCATTTTTATCAGGAAATTTGGAGAATTGCCACCTGGCCATCTGATGGAAAAGATCCATATTTGTTTTCCTTCCTAAGAAAAGGGCTCTAACTGAATGTGGAACTTATTGAACAATAAAATTATTAATATCTCTTGGTAACAAAACATCACTGAGGATTATACAGAAAAGCTTAGAACAGTACAATGACGTATTGGGGAAATTGTTGTTATGTGACATCAAGTCAACTATGACTCATATTGACCCTGTGAATCATAGCTCTGAACCCTGCCCTATCCTGACCCAGCCTCACAGTTTCTGCCACACTTGACCCTGATGCCACAGCTATTGTGTTAATCCATTTCAACCTCAGTTCTCCTTTCCTGTGCTGTTCTGCACTCTTCCAAGCATGACCTTCTCCAAGGATTGATCCCTCCTGTCTGTATGTCCCAAATATGTGTGATGGAGTTTCAAAATCCTTGCCTCGAAGGAGCAACCTGGTTTTACCCTCTCCGGTACAGACTTGTTTGTTCTCTTGGCAGTCCATGGTATATTCAGTACTTTTCTCCTGAACCACCCCAAGGCATTGATTTTTCTTCTATCATTCTTAGTCATTGTCTAGCTCTCAGATATAGATCAAGCAATTGAGAAGACCATGACCAAGATCAGACACACCTTACTATATAGACTGACATAATTGCTCTTTAGCACTCTAGAGACGTTCCTGGAGCAGACTTTCTTAAAGGAACTCATCTTTTGGTTTTCTGACTGCTGCTTTGTTGACTATGGAAGTGAGCAAGCTGTAACTGTTAACAACCTCTGTCTCTTCTCCATCTATCATGGTGCTGCCATTCGGCCTATTGGTGAGAATCTTTGTTTTCTTGATGTTAAACTTCAATCCATATTAAAGGCTTCAGTCTTTTACCTTCTACAGTATACTCTTCAAGTCTTCCTCAGTTTCTGCAAGCAAAGTTGTATAATCTCCATAATACAGGTTGTTGATGAATCTTCTCCAGTCCTGATGCCACATTCTTCTTCATAAACACTAGCCTTTTGAATGATCTGTTCCATAGGTTAGAAATACCTAAGATACAATTCTTCTGTCAGGATGACTTTTGCTCAATTGGGCTTTCCAGCAGATGTCTTTGACCTTTGACTTTGGAGCTCAGGATCCTTTGAGGCTCTGACATTCATATTTAAGACAATGGTAAAAAAAATAAATAGATTTTGTATGTTAATAGTGTTTATCTGATAGTATTAAATGCCAGGGTGCAGGGTATTACCTCAGTTTCAGTCTCAGGATTAAGATGCTCTTGATCCAGCTCAGAGATGTAACTAAGATCTAACTCAGACAAATGTTAGAAACTCCTTTAGTTCTGCTTCTGATGCACCCCTCCTGTTTATCAGACGTAGTTCATCACCAGCAGTACCAACATCTGGTTCTCTACCACTTCTCCTGCTGTCTTAGTCTCAGAGGTTTTATCAAGAATTATTGGCCCCAAAGACATGCTAAACACCAAAGACATAGGTTCCTTTTAGGTGGTAGTGTGATTTCCCCTATTTAACGTCTTATCGAGAAAAGCCTTCTTTACTCTTCCCACATAAATTCTCCTGTTTTTAATTTTTGTGAATAGTGTGAAACAGTTGATTGTAGTTACTTGTTAACAATCTTGATGTAAAAAATAGTTGGTTTTTTATATATCGATATCGTTTGTAAATGTCCTTATTTCTTACTTAATTTTTCTACAGAACTTCCTTTTTATTATCTTTATTGTATCTTTTATGAAAAATAACTCTACCTTTTTTCTTCTCTCATCCTAATATTGTTAATTTTTTGGTAGGTGATATGAGAAAAACCCTTCTATAAAACTTAAATATTTCTGAGGGTAGACATGTCATGATGATGCTGTTGTGTACTCTTGAGTCAGAACCAATGCATAGCTGACCCTCTGGTGGGTTTTCAGAGACATTTAATCACATGGCAGGAGATTGCGCATACTTCTTCCGTGGAGCAGCTGGTGGATTCGAGCTTCGTGGCTTTGAGATTGCAATGCAGGTCCTTGCCACTAGACCACCAGAACTCCCCTCTGGTGATAGAGGATCTTTTTTCCTTTTTTATGTTTTTTGAGAATGTGATTTCAACATACCACTAATATTGTTCGTAAAGGAATTCAGTAACATTTCTTATAATCTAATAGTTTTAATTTTTAGTAAATTTATTTTTTCATAAACAGAGTCCCATTCCTTTTTGATGATAGTTATTGTCACAGTCATAGTTTTTCCCCCTTAAAATTTTTTGGAAGATAAATAGGTAGATTAGCTTTGCCCTTCTGTGTTAACCACTACCACCTGTGGATGTCATATTTTTTAATGTTGATTATTTCATAGAACACCGTGAGTGAAATTGTTTGCTGTTGACCTTTGTCATATTGTGAAATCCATTATTAAGTATACTGTATAAATAGTTTTATGTATTCAATTTTTAATCTAAGGACATATTAAATATGACAAAATAACATTTTAGGATATTAGAACAGTGAAATAATATGTGAATCTGTGATAACCAGACTTAATATTATAATGTTATTATTTTAGATGTTTTTGCCATATATACAGAAATAATGTTATCTAACTTGTAAGTTTTTAAGTTTTTATTAATTTGGTGATTTTTTTCCTAGAAAACCAGTTTTTATAACTGTCTTTTTCACTTTGGTTTCGTCCTTAATTTGATACAAATTTTAATTTCAAGTGATTATGTTAATAGACTTAGCACAGAATATAATTTAATTTTTTTGGTTTGTTTTTCCTTTCTAGGTTAGTGACATTGGAAAACAGCCCATGTATGACACCAGAGTTACTTCGTATGTTTCAGAATATGTCACCACTACTTGGTATGTGATAAAGTATAAACTTAGGGAATATTTTAAATAATTTGGGAGTACTTTAACTGACTTTAAATTACAGCGCTTCTGTTGTTAATGAAAGTCCTTGCTATTGATAAAAAAGTTGGGCAATATAATGATTTTTACACTTTTCCATAGAACTTTTACTCATATTTGCATTTGAGCCATCCTGACTTATGATGAACATGTGTATGTCAGAATAGAGTTTTTTCCATGTGCTTCATAGAGGTTTCAAAGACTGATTTTTTTAGAAGTAAACTGGTAGGTCTTTCTTTTGAGGTCTAATGGTTAGGGAGTTGTGCTGCTAACCCAAGTTGGCTCCTCTTGGGTACTTTGAATCCACCAGCTACTTTGAGGGAGAAAGATCAGTGGTATCTTCCTGTGACTTTATAGCCTCTAAAGCCTTCTAGAAGGTCAGTTTATGACTCAGTACTAACTTGATAGCAGTGAGTGAATTTTCTGAAATATAGTGGTTAGACTTGAATTTCTGAAATGTTTTTTAGTAGCTGAACATGTTAATGATTTGCACCACCCAGTGTTCAGGGACTGTTTTTTATTAATGAGTAAACTAACTGACATAACTTTGTTGTTGGAAGTTTTGTAATAAAAACGAAAATATATGTTGTTAAGAAACTACAAATTAAACATGAACTTTTTCTAGTAAATTGTCTGTACATGAAGGCAGTTATCTAAGGTATGAAGTTGATACAGCAAAACGACTTTTATATGCCATGATTTTAATCAAGCATCTTTTACAAAGTGATTATTTTGAAATTCACTTTGTTCTCATTTCTCTGATTTAGCTAAGGGTCCACCAAGAAAAGGACCACTAAATATTATGAAATCAGCTTTGTTGCTTTTTGTGTTATTAGTTACATGTGAGCTATAAAATCATGAAGCTTATTATTCTAAACAGCAGATTTGTCATATGAAACTTCCACCCAAGACACATTGTTAGGTGTAGTTTCTTAGTCTTCCTGGATGAGATCTAATTGAAATTATTTTGCCAATCTGAATATGCATCCTGATAATTAATAATAGAAAGACTATACTTACTGTTAAAAACTATGTATCAGCAACCATTCTAAAATGTGCAGTTATTTTGAACTTTATTTTAGAACATCCTGCTTATAGAATTGTTATTTTGTGTGTTAGTTAATCACTGCAGGTTCACATTTAAACTTGGAAGCTCTTTTGAGAACTACATATAATGCTATTTACTGGTGGTCCTTTGGCCCTTTTTCAGCTTGCAAAATGCTACCATCGTTTATTGTTTATTTATACTATTGCAAAATACTATTAGTTTTTTTCCATTCAAAATCTTCATTCTCCAAGACTCATCCATGAAGCATCTCGAATTTTTTCATTAAAACTTCGGGTATACTAATATTTTCATTAGAAAGTATTTAGATAGTAAAACACTAGGAAGAAGGCTTAATTATTATGTCACTATCTGGAGACTTTGGTCTGAGAACTTACTTGTTGTAATAAATATTATTAGAGTCAGAAATATTACTGAGGTTTAATTATGTATCAGAAAAATATACTCACACTTTGAAAGTTTCAATAAATGTGGACTGAAACGCAGTTTCAACTGATAAAAAACAATTTTCCTCTCCTCATTTGTTGGATGACCATGGTGGCTGGATTATGTCCCTCACATTTTCTCTGAGTTTTTCTCTTCTTCTGCTCCATTCCTCAGAATCAGGTGAGATGTCAAATGCCAAAATAACCATTTGTTTTCCCATAAAAAGATATTTGTTATTTATCATCTAGCATCTCCATAAAAGGGAATACTTCCAAAGATGAAGTTACTTTTCTGTAGGCCATTCACTTATGAGCACACTCCTAGGAAAAGTGAATTTTGTCCTCTATTCATACAGCATAGAAAAAGAATAGAAATGACCTCTTCCCTTTATTGTCCATTTAGTTCTAGTCTGTGCTTTCTACTTGACACTGGAATGGAAATCTTAAACAGACACATTATCAACTCTGTCTTGTCAAAGAAATCAGCCACTCTTGTAGGGTACCTCACACAGTGGCATCACATCACCGCTGCAAATTCAGCATGTCTCACCTCTACAATAAATTTTTCTGTAGGTTAATGGGAAGGAGATTTAGGAGCCAGAAGGATGATATTAAAACAAACAAAAAAGCATATGGCTAATTTTAGTATAGCCTTAAGATGCTGTTTATATTGTAGATTTTGGTAAGTGGTCAAGTATAGAAGTTTTTATTTTGGTTGTTTTTGTTTCAGATAATACTGTATTTTGGTAAAAGTTCACACAAAAAGTTAGGTTCCCATTTGACACTTACTACACGTATGCAGAGACATTGATTACATTTTCCATGCTGTTTTAACATTCTCATTAATTTCTTTTTGGATGTTTTGCTTCCAGTAATCTGATTTCCTTATCCCCTAACCCTTTCATCTTTGCTTTAGAGTAATTGTTGACCATTAGTCATTTTACCATAAAAAGCTGCGTGGTGGTGTGTAGTCCTTATCAAATCAGTATTCTGCCTACTTTTGTGTGTTAAAATACCTGGTTTATACTAAGCACGATTTAATGTTTTGCTATTTTGTTTTTTAGTACTATAGTTAACTTTATTACTGTTACTATTACTTTCACTGTTAACCTTCCTAATATTTTAAAGAAGCATAGGATTTACTTAAATAAATAAGGAAGTAATAAAATTTCAACCTTGTCATTATAATAACCTGATTTAAACTTTCTTAACTTTAAAAGATTTTTAAAATTCTCTATTTTATAAATAGTATTGATCAGTAGTGATATAACTCTAGTTTGCCTGTGAAAAGCGTGTTTTCCCACTTCCTTAGGTTATGAGTTAGATTTAAAAAAAAACAAAACCTTGGAGTAGGGTAGTACCTTTTTTTTTAAAAAAAAAAAATTGTTTCTCATTTCTCCTATTATATGTATATAGAATTTCTAAAACAATTTATACCTGGATAGCATTTAGGACTATGCTTTGATCTTCATAATGATGAATATACAGACTGCGTTTTGGTATAGTACACAATTATACATCTGAATTTGTTCATATTCAGAATAGTTTCCACTACCAACTTGGAAAGAATTCCTATTTATATCTTATTCTGGTGATTAAATTTTTAAAATAGTTTTTTATGTGCACATTTTTATACAGGGACAAAGCCAAAGGATTAAGATTATTTAATAAGCACAATATAACCTGGAGGATTGTACAACAGGAAATTATATCATGAAATAGGGTAGACACTTAACTAAATGCTCTTTGCATAAACTCATTTAACTAGATGTCAGAATATGATAGGATGATAATTCTCATGTTATTTGTAATATAACTAAAAATGTAGTTTGAAATGAAAAATTACATCATAAATAGTTACTTAATTTTTATCTGAAAGGACTAAAAATGGAGCTTGATAATCTTTTCCAAGTTTTTTAACAGGTAGGAAGGAGTTAGAAAAGCATTATTATTGTTTGATGCTGGGTTTAGACGTATGAGTATACCCATTTGAATACCATTCAGAAAATATTTATGAAGAAAGCTATGTAAAATAATAGTATAAAACAGTCAAGCAGTTTAAATTGATTTTAAACAGTGAGTTAATTTTCCCCTTCTTCTATTTCATTTATTAAAAGAAGTTTAATACTTAAAATTTATTATTTTGACAGAACTAAGTTCAGATAATCTCAGAACTTGTTTTAAGATCATCAATGGTTATATCTTTTTGTCATCAACAGAATTTTTACAGGTATGTTATAGTAGCTTTTTTAATTTTAAGAAGTTAAATTGTTTTGATTGTTTACCATTTTAAATCAGGGTGTACCTTTTCAAATTTTAGATTAGAGTGTTGCTTTTTTGTGGATGGGTAAAAAGAACACAGGGGGAAACACTATGAGAATTGCCCATTGCATGAGAGATATAGTAACAGTTTTAGAAATTTTGTTGTGTTTTTTAACATTGAAAATGTGTGATATAAATATTTCTTTATGTTCCTGTTAGTGGTGTAGTGTTGGACTGGTAACTGAAAGGTCAGTTGCTTGGGAACCCATCTGCTGATTTATGGGGGGGAAAATGAGCATGTCTGCTCCCTTTATTTAAGTTTTATAGCCTATGAAACCTGATTGAGTAGTACTGACCTAGTATGTGGGATTGTTACAGGAGTTGGGTAGACTTGAAAACAGTGAGTGTTTAAAAATGTTCTTATAAAAACTAGTGTTGCAGTGAGCTTTATATTTTTCTAATTTATAGTCTTAACCTTTTCTAAACTACTGTATTTGTTTCTTTGTATGATAAATGATTTTCAAATAGATTATGAGTTTAATATTTTATGTGTTTTTAGTGTTACATGTATACTCATGTATACTGGTATTTGGTTGCATTTCAGACATATGCAGTAGGTCTGTGTCAGTCCTTTTGTGAGCTGTTAAAGGAAATTACTACAGAAGGTCAAGTTCAAGTGCTTAAGGTATTGTCATCTTTTAAGATAAATATTATTATAGGCTTTCTCACTGTATTTTGTAAAGTTAGACCATTTGGACTAGGGTGATTATCAAGAATAAATTTGGCACAGTTCTGGCCAGGATATTATTTTATTTATTTTTAATTTTGTTTTGTTTTTTATTAATTTTAATGAACGTTTATAGAGACTTAGGGTTTCCAGTCATTCATTGTTGCACTTTTCTCCCTGCCCACTCTGTCCCCTCCAATTCACTCTTTTCCTTGAAAAGAAAGAGAAAAACTCTTACATTGTTATGCAATCCCTCCCCCCAGGTCCACTCCACTTTGCAGCCTTCACTCTGGACTTCTGTAATGATAAGAATACTCATTCATATATCCCTTTTAAACCGTTCTCTCCCTCATCTATTTCAACGAAGTATACATCATTTCTCCCCTCCTTTTCTGTCTTCCCTCAACCCTGATGTCAGTCCTATATTACAACAGTGGCCCT
>NW_006399849.1:1488646-1493208 GCF_000299155.1 Elephantulus edwardii | reverse complement strand
CATACAGCCTTCCATAGTGGTTGCACCATTTTACACTCCCACCAACAGTGAATACGGGTTCCAGTTTCTCCGCAGCCTTGCCAGCATTTGATGTTTGCTGTTCTGTTAAATTTTGCTATTCTTCCTGGGATGAGTTTATACCTCATAGTTTTTTACGACATTATTATTATTTTATTTTATTTTTTTAGCTCTAATTTTCACTTTTCATGTGTTGAACCTAGGCTTTATTTTTTGCCAGTCAGTTCACCTTTATTTAGTACTGCTCTGACATGCTTACTAGTAGAGACTTCTAACAGATACCAAGAGAGCTTCCACATAGAACTGACTAGGAGGAAAACCTATGGGACAACAGACTTAGCAGTTTACTTCCCCCACGTCAGCCAGTGAAAAACTGTGGTTCACAAAAGGCTTCAGTGGTGCAGGTCCATGGAGCATTTTACTCCACTTTGCATGGGGCTGTCCCAAGTCAAATGTGACCTTATGACAGCTAGCAACAATTTAGACCATTTGCAAATGACAGACAGAGAGGATAGTATGATGGATTGGCATTTTAGTTCTTACTGAAGGAAAGAAAAAGGAATTTGTCATATGAGAAGGGGTGTGTGTGTGTGTGTGTGTGTGTGTGTGTGTGTTTCCTTCCTTCCTTAGACTGTGCTTTTCTATTATCTGAGTTCAGAAGATATGTTTTCTATTTTCTCTGAATACATATTAAGTGATTTGGAAGGCTAAAAGGGCTGTAATTCTTTTCTTTTCCTTTCTCCTTGATTGTGCAGTGAATATCACTATATTGTTATGTGCTGTTGAATCATCTACAACTCATAGCAACCGTATAAACAGTGGCTCTGAACAGTGGCTCCTGAGCCATTCTCTGAGCCTTCTGCGACACACCTGTCCCTGTTGCCACAGTCACTGTGCCATTCCTTCTCATCTAGCGTCATCGTCTTCTGCATTGGCCCTCTACCTTCCTAAGCTTGATGTCCTTCTCTAAGGAATGGCCCTTCCTAACATCATGCCCAAACTATGTGAGGTGGTGTTTCAACCTGGTTTCACCTCCAGAACAGACTTGTGTGTTTTCTTGGCTTTTCGGCTTTTCATGGTATGTTCTAGACTCTTCTCCAGCATTACAACTCAGAGGCATCGATACTTCTTTTGTCATCTTTATTAATTGTCCAGCTCTCAGATGCATAGCAAGCAATTGAGAAGATCATGACTCACTGTAGTCTCTAGATTGACATCATTGTTCTTTAGCAATCTGGAATAGTCCTCGACAACAGATTTATCCAGTGTACCTCATCTTTTGATTTCCTGACTGGTGGTGCCAAAGATGTTTATTGTGGATCCAAGTAAGATGAAATAATTAACAATCTCAATGTTTTCTCCATCTATTATGATGCTGTTTACTGGCTTGATGGTGAGGGTTTTTATTAATGTTGAGATACAATCCATATTGAAGGCTGCCATCCTTTATCTTCTGCAGGAAACATTTCAAGTCCTCAGTTTCATTGAGCAAGGTTGTGTCATCTGCATAATGCAAATTGTTGATGAGTTTTCCTCCAATCCTGATGCCACTTTCTTCATAAAGTTCAGCCTCTCAAATGATTTGTGTAGCATATAGATTGAAAAGGTATGGAGAAAGGATACATCCGTGATATACTTTCTTGAATTTGAACCATGCAGTCTTCCCTTCTCTGTTCAGCCGACAGCCTCTTAGTCTAGGAGTAGGTTTTGCAATAGCACAATGAAGAGGATTTCATTTCCACTCAATCTTTTCTTCCACATAGCCACAATTTGTTGTGATCCACATAGTCAAATGCCTTTTCATGGTCAAAAAACCACACAGATAGATCTTTCTCATACTCTGCGTTCAGCCAAGATCCATCTGACATCAGCAGTGATATCCCTAGTGCTCATACAGCAGCCAGCTCGCAGTGCCAGGGTACTTAGAGAAGGGGAGCAAAACAGTGATTGAAAGAAAATACAGGCACAGTTTAATCTTTAAGAAAGGAGATCAGGGAACTACTTAAGAAGGAGAAGAGTCCAGATAGCCTTTACCCCTTCACATTTATTATTCGCCTTCTTCAAGATCAAGTTAAGACAGGCAGCGTTTTTTGTTCCTAGACAAATTCTGTAGTGTTGTTGACTTGTCACTCCACTATATCCGGGAATAAGCACCGCAGCTCCAGGAACTTGTTTATCACTCCACCATATCCAGGTATATTGTATGTAGAGATAATGAATGTGGTCACTTTGCCAGTTCCTCAGTTTACTAAGTTTCTGCTTGTCATATGTAAGTAGTGTGCCATCTTCAAATGATCATGGCACAAGTCTAAATCTCAGCACATAGATCCTCTCCATGGTGGTCTCCACCATATCATGACCTTTTTATGGTAGCGGCTTATATTTTTGGCAGTTCTTTGTTGATATACAACTCTAGTTGTTTTGATTATTCTTCAGGAAGATTTTGGTTGCATGTAATATTTGTGATATTGTGCTATAATTTCCACATACTGTTGGATCACATTTGGGAATTGGAATAAATATGGATCTCTTACAGTCAGTTGACAAAGTAGCTGTCCTCCAGATTTTGTGACACAACCTGATGAGCACATCCTGGGCTACATCTTTTTGCTAAAATATTGCAGTTGGTGTTCTCTCAATTTCTGGGACCTTATTTTCTACCTATTCCTTTAGAGCAGTTTCAACTTTTTCCTTTATTACCACTGGTTCATATGCATCTTCCTGAAATGATTCTATGTCAGCTATTTCTTTATATATTCCTTCCATCTTTTGATGCCTCCTTGATAATTCTAGATTGTGCCTATAGTATTTTTCAGTATTTAGAGTTTTGGGGGGTTTTTTGCATTATTGTTGTTGTTAAGTGCCTTCAAGTCGTGGACAACTCACAGCAACCCTATGAACAAAAGACCTGAACACTTGTATAACTTTCTTCGTTTCTCTAAGATGATTAATACTTTAAAAGCATTTTTATTTTGTCATTTTAATGAAAGTGTGCAGAAGAGTTGGATTTTCATTCATTCATTCATTGTTGCACATTTTCCTCCCTCCCCCAATTCAGTTTTTTTTTAAATATTCATTCATTATTACACAATTTCCTGCCCCCTTTTTCTCCCCCTCATACCCTTCATCCTCTTCCAGTCTTCTTTGCAATCTGCCTCTAATTCTGGACAGTTGTCTTACATATAATGCCTAATCATATATCTCCAGGATGCTGAAATATAGCGGTGTCAGTCTAGAAACTAAGGAGCACCTAATCCCGTCATGGTTTTCATAATTACTTATTATACTTCAGAGAGCTGGACAGTGACTAAAGGTGACAGAAGCAGAATCAATGCCTTCTGCTGGAGAAGAGTCTTGGACATACCAGGGACTGCCAAGAAAACAAATAGGTCTGTCTTGGAGAGGGTGAAACTAAGTTTCTCCTTGGAGGGTAGGATTTTGAAGCTTCATCTCACATACTTTGTGGCCAAGAGAGGCCAGTCTTTGGAGGACATCATGTTCGGAAGGGTTGAGGGATAGTGCAGGGGAGGAAGACCCTGGATGAGATGGATTGATACAGTAACTGGGACCATGGGGGTTGGTGTGTCAGAATTTGTGAGACTGGCTTAGGACAGGGAAGGGTTTAGAGCTTCTGTACATAAGGGTTGCTATGGGTCTCAGGCAACTAGATGGAACATAAAAACAACAGCAATATTCCTTTTAAACATTCTCATCTGTTCAATACAGTGTTCATTATCTACCCACTCTTTTGCATCTTACAGTATTGCAACTCAAGATTAGAATTTGTTCTTCAGTCTCTTCAGCTTGAGAAATGCTGAATGAGTTCTTCCCTTTGATTTTCTAATTCTATCTCATTGCATTTTTTTTTATAATACTTAACTCCCTTCAGTTCTTACATTCAACTCTTTATTTCTTCCCTTTATCTTGACATTTATTCACTCTCTCCTGACATCCAATTTGGTCTTTTCTCCCTCCTCTGTCATTGTAAATGACATTTTGCTCTCTTCATGGATGATATTCTTAATATTATCCCACAACTCATCTGGTCTTTGTTCATTAGTGTTCAGTGCCTCAAAACTTTTAGATGGTTTTTAAATTCGTGTGGGATAGAGCAAAGGCCATATTTTTGGTTCTTGTGAATTCATTTTTATTTTCTTTAGCTATAATTTCAACTTATATATCAGTAGTTAATATCATTGGTAATTTCATGTTAAATACATTTTGTGTATTTAAAATGTTACTGTTTTCTGACTTGTGTATTAAAAAATGTCTACCCAGCTAGAATGGTACTGAAACTGTCTTGATAAAATACTAGAAGTATTTTAGAAATAGCTATAATGTTCTTTTACAAACTTAGTTTCAGTTTTTCAAACTTCTGTTGCATATAATTTGCCCCCCATAATACTTGTACAGAAGGCAGTTGATATATATTTACTGAATAAATGATAGTAAATTAAGTTTATGTCTGTCTGAATGAATGAATAGAAAAGGTTTTATTAAAAGAAACTTACAGTATAACCAAACCAGTTACCATTCAGTTTTAA
>NW_006399849.1:1464787-1488546 GCF_000299155.1 Elephantulus edwardii | reverse complement strand
CAAATGCCACAGTGCTTGTCAAAGCCAGTTCTGATTAATCTTCTTTGTCAGTGTATCCTTTGCCATTCCCTATCACTCCTCCCTGAGAGAGACTTCACCTTGAGTCATAAGGAAAAGGGGACGGCGTATTCTCTTAGCTACTTCCTGCTGAAAAGGGACGCTGTGGTTAAGAGATCATTTTAATGTAAAAGCTGGCCTAATAAAAATTTCCAGTCTTAACCTTGGATATCTTCAAAATAAAACCATTGACACTTTTACTGTACATGAAACTTGAAAGAAAGGAAGAATTTAAATTTGAACTGACATTTTAAAAGTCATGTCAATGATTTAACTTTTCTGTAGACATAACGACCGTTCATTAGATAATTTCCTAATAAAGAAAAAATGACTACAGTGATCAGTAACAATTTAGGTCGATCAGGATAGATAGTCATTTATATAAATTATATTTCTCTCAGATTTCCTAATGACGTTGTTTTTGGGTGCTATTGAGTTGAGAACTCACAGCGAACCTATGGGCAACAGATCTGAACCTTGCACCTTGCCCCATCCTATACCATTCTTCTGATCTCTGTTATGCTTGAAGCCCCTTGAGGTCACTGTATCAGTGTATCTTTGAAGGCCTTTCTCTGTTTTGCTGACCTTCTACCTTTTCCAGCATGCTCTCTCTCTTTGGCCTGATTCCTCTTGACAGTATACCTAAAGTGAGATAAAGTTTCACCACCCTTGCCTCTAAGCAGCATTCTGGTTACACTTCTTTCAAGGTAGTTTTGTTTGTTCTTTTGGGAGTCCAGAGTATATTCAGTACTCTTTGAAACACAACTCAAAGGCATCAGTTATTCTTCTGTCATCTTTATTTGTTGTCTAACTTTCACATGCATAGGAGACAATTGAAAAGTTCATGGCTTAATCTTTATGCTGCAATTCTTGCTCATTACAACTTTTCAGAGGCCCGTGGCAGCAAGGTTTTACAATGCACCATGCCTTGTTTTCTTGATTGTTACTACCATGAATGATGATGATGGATCCCAGTAAAATTAAATTGTTTTAAATTTTATTGTCAGTATTTTCTCTGTGTATCATGACTTGGTTTTGCCAGTAGTAAATGAATATTTTTCCTTTCTTGATGTTGTAATGTAATATGATGTATGGTAGGCTATGTTCTTTTATCTGCAGTAATGCTTTTTTTTTTGCAAAGCAGGGTTGTATCATCAGCATAATCCAGCTTGTTGATGTGTCTTCCTTTAAATCTGATGGCATAATATTTGCTATAGTATATGTGAGATTTGAATTGTTTATTCACCTACTGTATAGCTCTCTTCTTGATAAAAATACAAATTAATTCTTAAGATAAATGAGATCCTTAAAAACAAAATGTGATGAAGAATACGGCTTTTGAGTGGTTTTTTTTTTTTTAAAGATTTTCAGTGTTCACAATACACAACATTTTCAGATACTGTCAGTATTATATATCCTATAGATTTTAGCCTAATTTTTGTGTTTATATGTAGGTTGTCTTAGAAATGTAAACTTTATATAACTTACAACAAGTGAAGTTTGTAGTAAATGGATACCCCGGCAGTTTTTAAATCCTTAAATCATATGATTTTTAAGGAGAAATGCTATTTGACTACCACAGATGGGGTGAATATTCCAGAAATTATGAGGAATAATGATGAATTCTAATTGTACTATTAAGACAAGATTTACTGGGCCTGATCATTTGAAGTTACTTGGATGTGGGAGATAAGGTTCTTATAGGAAGAGAAAATAAATTCTAGTTTCTTTTGTGTGTTGGTTTACACCTCGCTCTACTGCTTACACACTCTTAAAGACTCTTAAATTCCCTCATTTGTTATGCTAGGTGATACACTAATTCATTTTTAGTTTGTACAGATACACAATTTAGTGAATGTTAATGAAAATCATCAGTGTTAAATTATAATCTTTATATTATTAGTGCTTCAGAAAGGGCATTAATGTGTCACATTAAAAGCTGCCACACCAAATTCACATTGAAAATACAGGGTGTTTTTTCTTTTATGTATGTATGAGACTTTTTGAAAAAGGTTTTTTTTTTCATGTGTGTGCATCATTATTATTGAAGTAATTGTTGAAAAATTATTTATAGGGACCATTATAAAATATTTTCCATAAAATAATCATTTTAGAATGTATCCTAAGGAGATATTTAGTTCCTTTCTGTATTTGTCTGAAATTTTGAGTTCACTAAATAATTTAGAAGTAGAATAGCATTGCAGATGATACAGGATAGTAAATTTAGACTGCTAGAGTTGGTGTATTGGCCCACTGCTTTACAGTTCTCTGACTGGGTAAACTATTTCATTAAGCTGTTCTTTACTCTCTGTATATAAAATGATGATGATGATGATACACTTGCCTACTTCTTAAGGTTAGTATGAGGTTAAATGACCTTACATACATAAAGAATAATTGATGGCTTTTAGTTACGGTTTTGGAGAAGAGTACTGATTGTTCATGGATTACCAAAAGAACAGATATGTCATGGAGAAGGCCCAGCCCGAGTGCCCCTTGGAGGCAAAATGACAAAGCTTCATCTTCATACTTTGGGCATGTTGTTAGGAAGAAACATTCCTAGGAAAGGAACATCATGCTTGGAATGGTGAAGGGTCAGTTAAAGAAAGGAAGACCCTCAGTCAGGTGAGTTAACACAGTTACTGTAGCATTGGGTTCAAGTATGCCAAGAGATGATGAGAATGACACAGGATAGGTTTCAGATCCTGTTGTCCATAGGGTCTCTGTAAGTTATGGCATGGTAATATAAAGTATGTGAGGAGCTGGAATTAGAAATGTGCTTGACATTTCTTCAGCTGAAAGAACTGAAGAACAAATTCAAGCTAGTTGAAATACTGAAGGATTATTTTAGCAAAATATTTAATAGCAGAAGAAACACTAAAAGGTGATGGAGAGGGTTTGATGGGCACTTGAACCATTTAAGAAAGTAGCATGTAATGAAGCATTCATCTAGACTGCACTGAAGATGTTGTTAGGTGCCGTCGAGTTGTAGACGACTCATTGTGACCCTATGAACAAAAGGCCCGAGCACTGTTCATAGAGTTTCTGGAGGCAAGCTATTTACAGAAGTGGATGCCACTCCTGCTTGCAGGCTTATTTTAATCGGGAAGCTCCAACAGACACTGTCCGTCATGGGTAACCATTATCGAATTTGGCACATCAGTGTCACAGTGCTCAGCATCACAGCAACCACGAGTTACCTCTGTACAGCAATGCACAGACAGTGCTATACCACCTAGAAGAATGACAGAAAAACAATTTGAACGAGGGCTGAGGGCTGCATATTAAAATCACCCACCTTGGGCTTGGTAGCATAACTTTCTGTCCATTAGCAAAAAATAATTTCCTCACAAATTAATGATTATGAATCGAGCTGTTTGAACAAACAGATTCAGCACTAGATGTGAATCATCATCAGTGCCAAGAAATTTGTCGTTGTTGAAAGAGCACTATTCCCATTCCAAAAGAGAGAAAACTGTGTAAAGTATGGAAATTATTGCACTGTATCTTTAATATCACATGCAGTCCTAATGTTACTGAAGATTAGTTTTAAAAGTGGCTAGAGCAGGACATCAACAGGAAACTAAGAGAAATTCAAGCTGGGTTCTGAAGAGATCATGAGTGATGTACCGTAGTATATCATTGCTGACGACAGATGAACTTAGTCCTGAGAATACCTGAAAGATGTTTTCTTGTGTTACATAGACTGTACAGATGCATTTGACTGTTCATCACAACAGATTATTGATAACATGCAGAATCTGTACACGGACAAGACATAGTTGTTTGAACAGAATAAGAGGACACTGCATAGTATAAAGTTAAGAAAGGAGCTGGTTAAGGCTGTATCCTGCCAGTGTACCTATTCAGTTTGTATGCTGAGAAAATAATCAAGATGGACCATGCGAAGACGGCTGTGACTTCAGAGTTGTAAGAAGACTCACCAACAACCTGTGATAGGTAAATGACATGGCTTTGATTACTGGAAGTTAAAAGACTGATGTAGAGCAAACACTACAAACTTCATTATGGATGGTATCTCAATATAAAGAAAGAAAAAACTCATAAATAAAAATAGACAGTATCATGGTGGATAGAGGAAATTTCATTTTATAAGTTGTTAATTCAATTTTACTTATCAACACCCATGGTAAAAACAGTCAAGAAATCAAAAGAAATAATTGCATTTGGCAAAAGCTGCTGTCTTTTAAAGTGCTACAGGCAAGTTTGTCACTTTAAAGACTATAAAGTGTGCTTGAACTGAGCCAAAATATTTCCTGTTGGTTCCTATGCATGTGAAAGTTGGACAAGTTGGAAAATAAGGAGGATTGAAGAACTTTGGTATTAGTAAAGAGTTTTGACTATTCTAAGAACTTCCAAAAGAATGGACTACTCACCTTAGAGGAAATTAAGCCAAAGTACTCCTTCGAATAAAAACAATTTGAAACGTAATCATTTGTACTGTGGGCATATGCTGTCAGGTGGGGCCAGTTAATGTAAAAGCACATCATACTTGGTAAAGTGGAGGATCAGGAAGAAGAGAAGAATACCCCCGCCCCCGCCAAAGAAGGTAGTTGACACAGTGATGGTAACAGTGTGTTTGAGCACAGCAGCGATTGCGATGATGGCACAGGATAAGGCTAGGTTTCAGTCTGTTATTTGTAGGGTTCTGTAAATTTGCCTTGACTCGGTGGAATCTAACAACAACCTAACCATTGTTTGAAAGTCAAAGTGAATAGGTAGGAAAAATATTTTGAATAGTCTGTCTGTTGCATCAGAAAGTGTTTGTTACTATTTTTTTATTTTGTAATTTCTCTTTGAGGGATAAAGTAATAATTTTGTAATCCCAAATAATTTATTTAGTTATTAACATCTTGGAATATAGACAAACCAACCAATTAGTCAACCTCATACTTTGAACATTCCTCAAGAGAAATATTTATTTAAAATAAAGATATTAATTAAATTTCATAGGAAACTAAGCAAGTGATTTACATACTGATAAAGATGTACTCTTTATTTAAAAAAACAAACAAAACAAAACACCAAGCCCTTTGTGGGTTCTTTAAAGTTGATTGTATTGTTTCTGCAATTTCAGAATAGCAGTTTTTTAAAAAAAACTTTTCTATTAGAGAAGCGCCCAACCTTACATACTTTTATGTTGTTGTTATTGTTGTTGTTATGTGCCGTCCAGTCGCCTGCGACTCACAACGACCCTATGTACAACAGCCCTAAACTCCGCTCTGTCCTGTGCCAATCGCACTGTCTCTGACACTCCCATCCCAATTATCACAGTCACTGAATCAATCCACCTCATAGAGGGCCTTCCTCTCCTGCGCTGTCCCTCCACCCTCCCAAGCATGATGTCCCTCTCTAAGGACCGGTCTCTCCTCACAACATGTCCAAAGTATGTTAGACGGAGCCTCAGAATCCTTGCCTCCAAGGAGCCACCCGGTTTAACCCTCTCCAGGACAAATCTGTTTGTTTTCCTAGCAGTCCATGGTATTCTCAATACTCTTCTCCAGCACCACAGCTCAAAGGCATCAATTCTCCTTCTATCCTCCTTGGTCGTTGTCCAACTCTCTGATGCATAACAGGTGATTGTGAAGACCATGGCCTGTATCAGACACACCTTAGTCTCCAGAGAGACACCACTGCTCTTCAGCACTTTGGAGAGGTCCCTAACAGCAGACTTTCCCATGGCAATGCGCCTTTTAATTTCCTGACTGCTGGTTCCAAGACTGTTGACTCTGGAGCCAAGCAAACTAAAGCTGTGTACAATGTCAATCTCTTCACCATCCATCCTGATGCTGCCAATTGGTCCAGTGGTGAGAATCTTTGTCTTCTTGACATTGAGCCTCAATCCATATTGGAGGCTGCAGTCCTTGACACTCCGCAGCAGGCGCTTCAGGTCCTCCTCAGTTTCAGCAAGCAGGGTTGTGTCATCCGCACAACGCAGATTGTTGATAAATAGTCCACCAATCTTGACTCCACATTTCTCCTCATAGAGCCCAGCCTCCCGGATAATCTGTTTTGCATATAGGTTGAAAAGGTATGGAGATAGGATGCATCCCTGGCGTACACCCTTCCCAATTTTGAACCATGCAGTGTTCCCTTGCTCTGTTCTGATGACTGCCTCTTGGTCCAAGTATAAGTTTCGCATTAGAACGATCAAGTGTTCTGAGATTCCCATTCTTCTCAGAGTCAGCCACAGTTTGTTATGATCTACACAGTCAAATGCCTTTGCATAGTCAATGAAACACAGATAGACATTCCTCTGGTATTCCCTGCTTTCAGCCAAGATCCATCTAACATCAGCTACAATATCTCTAGTACTACAACCCCTTCTGAAACCAGCCTGGACTTCTGGTAGTTCTCTGTTGATGTGCTGTTCCAGTTGTTTTTGGATAATCTTCAGTAAAATCTTGCTTGCGAGTGAAATTGTTCTGTAGTTTCCACATTCTGTTGGGTCGCCTTTCTTTGGGATAGGAACAAATATCGATCTCTTCCAGTCAGTTGGCCAAGTGGTAGTTCTCCAGATTTCTTGGCACAACTTGGTGAGCACGTCCAGGGCAGCATCTGTTAACTGAAATATGTCATTGGTATACCATCTATTCCTGAAGCCTTATTTTTTGCCATGTTCTTCAAAGCAGCCTGAACTTCTTCTTTCATCACCATAGGCTCTTGTTCATATGTTGTTTCATACATACTTTATAGCACTCAAAAAACCTTCAAAGTCCCATCATGTTGATTCCAAATTTTAGTGACCCTTCATTGGATTACATGGCTTATAAAATTGTAGCAAGAGGAGGCAGCACATTTTTGTCCCTCCTTGCAGTTGGTGATGAGCAGCCTTTTGGTATCCGAGCAGCCTGCTAGTGATGGCAATGCCACAGCTCATCCAGACACAACTTCCTTTCCCATTCTACCAAAAAGAAAATCTCTTTGCTCTTTGACGTGGAATATGATGATAGCATTCATTTTAGTTTAGCATTATAACTTGTGTTTTAATGACTTGTCTAAATATATTTCCAAGTATGTATGACATTTTACACAAGTTATATTAAAAATAGATTCTTTGTAATGACTCATTGACAACAACTATAAGGAGAAAAGAAAATTGAAAAGATTGAAGTTGTGAATGATTTTATTTTACTTGAATCCATAGTCAGCACCCTTGATAGTGACAGTCAGGAAATCAGAGACCTTTTGCTTAGGGCAAATCTGCTTTCCAAGGCCACTTTAGAGTGGTAAAGAGCAAGGATGACAGTGTAAGGACTAAGGTGTGCGAGACCCAAGCCATGGCCTTTTTCCATTGTTTAATACACTTTTTGAGAGTTTGCCATTGAATAAGACTGAAGTATTGCTACCTTTGAATTGTAATGTTAGTGAAGAATATCAAGTATCCCATGAACTGCCAGAAGAACAAGCAAATCTGTTCAGAAGAAGTGCAGCTAGAGTATTCAGTAGAGGCAAGGAGGGTGAAACTTGTCTTAAGTACTTTGGGCGTGTTGTAAGGAGGTACTCACATCAGAAGAAGCCGTCATATTGGAAAAAGTAGATGGCTTGAGCAAAGGAAGTTGTGCTGGAATCCCAAAGGCACATGGTTTGCGGGAGAAAGATGGGCAGTCTCCTCCCATGCAGTTAATTGCCTCTGAAAACCCACTGGAGGGTCAGCTATCAGTCTGTTCTGACTGTGTTACAGAACTATACCACCATCACCATAACAAAGGGTTTGAGCATGGCAGGTATTGTGAGCATGACACATGATACTGTGTAATAGGTCTACCTGTTCACAGACTAGTCACCTTTGGGTTAACAGTGTAGCTCACTTGGAATAATACTCCACTAGGGCACACTACACTGGTTAACATGAAAGTATCTTTGTGTTGTTTTTTTTTTTTTTTTTTTGAAGGGGATATTTTAGGACTATGGTTGTATCCTGTCAAGTTGGAACCAACCCATAGCTGACCTTCCATCTGGTTTTCAGAGGCAGAGTAAATGGCACAGGAGGAGATTGCCCATCTTTCTCCAACAGAGTAGCTGGTGGATTCGAGTTGCGCCCCTTTGTGTTGTTAGTACAGTGATTTACTACTGAGCCACCAGAGCTCCCCTTTTAGGACTATAAGACTTTTATTTTATGATGGTACTTAAATGTTGGGAGAATGCTTTGATCCAGCTATAACTAGCAATAATAATAGAATTTTGTTTTAGTTCATTGTTTTCCTATTTCAGTATTACCATGATCCTTTTCTTTATATTGTATGCTGTGTTATATTTTAAAAGCCCCTGTTTTTCTTTTTTTTTTTTAAATTATTTTGTGTGTGTGTGTGTGTACCATCAAATCAGATCTGACTGGTACAGGAGGAGATTGCCCCTCCTTTTCCAGCAGAGCACCTGGTGGATTCAAACTGCGTATCTCTGGGATTGCAGTGCAGCTTCTTGCCACTAGGCCACCAGAGCTCCCTAAGCCCCTGTTTTTTAAAGTAAATGTCGCTGTTCAATAATTTCTGACAGTATGTTTGTGTTACCTTCTTTCTTCTATAAAGTAGAAAATGACAATGTTACAAAAATTGTGTAGGAAGAGACCAGTATGCCTGTTTGAGGATCTTACAGCTTAGAACAAAAATAGATTTTTCATTATATTCTGTGACTCCATACATTATAAGATTAATATAATCATAATTAAAAATATAAAGATTTTAACATTATTTCTTTAATTTAGAATTTGTTGAGTGTGTGTTTACACACACACACACACACACACACACACACACACACACACACACAGTATTGAATTTTGAAGTTTTCAGTTATAGTCATATTAAGCAGTACAGAACCAGGTTTCTTTCATTCATACTGATGAGTCTTAATTAAAATGGCACAGATATTTTTAAGGTATAGTTTATTCTGCTGAAATAAAAATAGGCTGCTGCTTTGCATTTGTTTTGTGTACCAGCAACTCTTGAGTGTGTAATGATTAAGTACTTACTAGATTGATAATTTAAAAATTGGTAGTTTGAACCTCATACTGGCTATCCCAGAGAACGATGTGACAGTCTGTTTCTGTACATATTTATAGCTTTGGAAATTTAGAGGCAGTTCTGCTCTTGTCTTGTAGAGTTGTTAGGTGTTGGGATCTGTGACTCTATTTGCTTTTCTTTTGGTTTATGTGCTACTTGTTCTAAGTGTACAGAGTTAATTTACATCAACTTGTGATGATAGTAGATCTTTATTTTTACAGATAAGACATTAAATCACAAAAAGGTAATTAATTTTTCTAAGGTCACACAGCTAGTAAGTATTGCAGTTGTGGCAGAAACCCTTCGCATTTTTACTTCAAAATCTATTTGGACTTCAGTCTAATGTGAAATGAACAAAATTATGTTTGAGTAACAAAAAGAAGCAGCCTGTATTTTGGTACAGGTTTTAGAAACATAATCTCTGCAAGTGTATTTTTAAAAGGAGTGAATGAAAACAAAAAAAAGTGAAAAAGGTTTTCTTGTTATAACCAAATACTGATAAATAATCAGCAGTAAGTTAATGAAGAGATGTGCAATACTTTACTCAAGCATACATGTAATACCATATACATTTGTAAGAATAACAAGGAAACTCTTTACAGCCTTAGAGTGATTTTTAGAATATAACCAAGTTGCAGAGCAGTTTTTAGAGGTTTTTTTCCTTCTTTTTGTTGATTAGAGAGTGGAAAAAGTTAATAATGGAAGAATAAACCAAATTAATAAGGATGGCTTTGATATGAGAGATAAAGGATGTATACTAGATCTGTCAGGCTGTATGTGATTTTGTATTTTTGACTTTGGAGTCTCATAGATCTTTTAATATGAGTAAAGAAGTATGCAGTTTTTTTCCACGATTATTAAAGTATATAATTCTTTTTTCCTTTCCATTTTTCAATAAACTTAAGGGTAAATTTGGTTTTGGCACTCAGGTACTGAATTGTTACTGTGAGTTTGATTTGTTTTAACGGCAACAAGTTTGTAGTTCCTACTAGCTTTCCATGATAGCTATAGAAAGACTTCATAGGGTCACTATGTTCATAGGGTCACTATGAGTCACTCTTTACTCAAAGACAATCAGAAACAACAACTAGCTTTGAAAATCTTTTTGTTCTTTATAAGTGTAGCATTTTCTAAAAGTTTTTGGTTTAAAAGGTAAAGATAAGCATTACATTAATAAATAAAATTAAATAAATGAATCAGCTTTCATTCAGAAATATCTTGCTGCTTCTTTGACTCTGGAGGCATGTAGATCTTTTTTTGTAACAGTTACAAAATTGACTTTTTATCAAAAAGTGTCCTTTGTCATGAGGACAGCAAAAAGGAATGGTACTCAGCTACCAGTAAAGAATGCTGTGATCAAAGATTCTATAGAAGACTATCAAAGGGCGGAAATGGAGAGTGAAATTTTTTATTCATTTTCTACCTCTCAGATGCATATGTGCCTTAAAAGACCGTGCCCTTTATAAAACTCACCTTAGTCCTCAAACTGACATCTTTGTTTCCTAATAACTTTTATAGGTCCTTGACTACAGATTTTCCCAGTGCAGTATGTCTCTTAACTGCTGGTACCCAATGTATTGATTGTGGCTCCAACTAAGATGAAATCATTGACAATTTAAGTCTTTTCTCTATTTATCATGATGTTGCTATAGGTCCACTGCCAAAGATTTTTGTTTTCTTGATGTTGGGATGTAATCCATATTGAAGGCTGCAGTATTTAACCTTCTGCAGCAAGTGCTTCACGTCCTCCTAGTTTTGAGTAAGCAAAGTTGTATCGTCTGCATAATGTAGGTTATTGATGCCAGCATACAGATTAAATAGGTATAGAGAAATGATACACCCCTGATGCACACCTTTCCTAATGTTCAACCGTGTAGTTTGTGTTCTCTTGCTCTGTTCACACTCCAGCTTCTTTGTCTAGTATGTGTAGGTTTTGTATGAGCACAATTAAGTGTTCTGGGATTCCCATTTTTCTCAGTGTTAGCCATAAATGTCTTTAGATAGTCAATAAAGGAGAAATAGATATTCTTCTAGTTTCCTGTGCCTTCTCTTAGATTCCATCTGATACCAGCAGTGACATTCCTGGTGTCATGGTGTCTTCTAAATCCAACTCAAACATAGCTGTCTATGTACCATTGTAGCTGCTTTTTAATGATCTCAGCAGTATTTTGCTTGTATGTGGTGTAAATGGTATTGTTTGATAATTTCCACAGTCTGTTGGATCACAGTTCTTGAGAATTTTTTTTATTACTTTAATTTTATTTTCTCCTTGATGTTGTTTGACTCTTTGGGCATATATGCATATAGATGTTTCTGTTAAGCTGATACATAAGCCAGCAGAGATAACTGGAGATAAAAAAAAAAAAAGTTAAAATCCATTCAGTATGTAGAACAATTCTGGACAGTAAGCAGTTAACCCACTCAAAATGCTATATAACAAATGTTATTATTAGGTGTTGTCAAATTGAGTTCTACTCATAGAAACCCTATGAATGAAAGATCTGAACCCTATTCTATTCTGTGCCATCCTCACAGTTCCTGACGAGACAACAAGAGTCCATTCATTGCAGTGGTCAGTGTGTCAGTCGATATGGTCGAAGGTCTTCCTTTCTGACCCCCCACCCTTCTTAGGAGCATGCCCTTCTTTAAGGAACAGCCCCTCCTAACAACATTGCCAAAGTGTGTGAGGTAAAGCCTCATCTTTCTTGCCTCCAAAGAACACTGGCTGTACCTTCTCCAAGACATATGTTTGCTCTTTTGGCTGTGCATGAGGTTTTCAGTGCTCTTCTCCAACACCACAGCTCAAAGCAGTTGTTTTTCTGTCATCCATATTCATTGTCCAGCTCTCAGATACATATCAAGTGAAGTTTGGTTCTGCCTTGAGACTGTTTCCTGCAACCCTTTAAAAAAAAATTATGTTTTCTCTTCTCTTCTCTACAACTGCAAGTGTGGTAGATGTTCATGGCTCTCATAATTGACTCCTGGCTACAGCCTTACTCTCTCTTTGAAAAATAAAAAGCAAAAAGTATGCCAACAAAGCAGTCTCTAATTGACTTTCATGCTGTACCTATCTTTGTTACAGGGAACTTTTTATGTATAAGTATTTCTGTTTCTTTATGGTATTAAAAAAATTTGCACATGCAACATCAGTAGTCATAATTAATAATTTATATGTACACGAATAAAGGATACAGTTTATTTAATCTACATTATATTACAGTATTCCTTTTCCTTTCCCATTTGTTGATAAAATGTCGATTTGTTTTTGGCAGTAGTATACTCTTCACTACTGAAAGGCCATTTATTTATTTATTTAGTTAGTTAGTTTATTATTTTTGTATGTCTACCATCAAATTGGATCTGACTGGTACAGGAGAAGATTGTCCCTCCTTCTACGGCAGAGCATCTGGTGGATTTGAACCACGCACCTCTGGGATTGCAGTGCAGCTTCTTGCCACTTATTGAAAGACTTTTTAAAAAAGATTTCATTTGTTCTTTTAGAAATTTCAGTTTTATATTGTTATGCAAACAAAATTCATATATATTGTGTTTAACACTTTCCTTCATTTTCATATATGTGTTTTATAAATTAATCTCTGTTGAATTATGCTCACCATAACCCCATCTTTTCAGGTTTCTGCTGGATCTTTCCCATTTCTTTTATGCCCTCCCTTCCCCTTCAGATTGTGGGGCCTTGTGTTTTACCCCTGTCTCTCCTCATCCCTGTGTGCCCAACTCTTTTGAAACCCTTTTAGACTCCCATACATGTTGTACTTCTATTTTTACAATAATGGTCTTATGCAGCGTTTGAGTTTGTTCATTGCTGAAAGTCTTTATTGCCTTTGTGAGTGCAGCATTTTCTGAAGGATATTAGTTGAAAATGAGAAGATAAAATTAACAGTATACTTAATGTTGCTCCAACATGTTAAGATTAAATGTAGTTCTATATAAAATGTGTAGATGTGCCAAAATATCTTTTGTTATACCAGACTAACTAATTTTTAAATGGATTATCTTGAAATTGTGTTCAACACTAGAATGAACAATTCTGGTTGTGCAGCGATTTAAGTTCTTGTGAAAACAGAAAGGTTTCCTGTTAGAACTCACTCAGTGAAGAAATCTGGCTATCTGCTCTTATAAAGATAACAAAAAGTCTGCAGTCTGTTCTTGTAAAGATAACAAACTCAAACCACTGCCAGCAAGTTAATTCCAACTCATAGTGACTGTTACAGAATCAGACTCTCCTCCAGGGCACCTGAAGCTGTAAATCTTTACAGAAGCAGGCTGCCACCTTTCTACTACAGAAGGGCAACTAGGTTTGAATGATTGACCTTTCTTTTGTTGACTGTCAAGTTCTTTAATTACTATACTACCAGGGCTCCTTCACATAAAGACTCTAGCCTAAAATGCTCTGTTAGGTAGTTCTTCTCTGTCATTAGTGTCATTAAGAGTTGAAATCAACTTGACGGCACAACACAACCACCAGTAGTGCTATTCTGTTCTGGAAAAGTCATACCTCTTTATTGTTTCTCCATATTTGATGTATGACATTTAATTTAATGCGTATATTTTTGGTAAATGTGTTTTGGGTAAAGCTTAAAATGCAATAGATTTAAAAATGTCATTTATTTCCTGTGTCTCTTTGTGTTTTCAGGTTGTGGAAAATGCCCTTAAAGTGAATCCAGTATTAGGTCCACAAATGTTTCAACCAATCTTACCCTGTGTTTTCAGAGGGATTATGGAAGGGGAGGTAAGATTTTTCTTAAGCTTCTATTAATGAAGTAGTTCTAGTTTTGATTACTCTCCTTCATAGGGAAATTCTTTTTCTTTATTGTTAACTATAAAAGGAAAACTTTTCTTTTTATTTGGATCATCTTGAAAAAGGTGAAATCTATATGGAGGGTAGAGAAAGTTAGATTTATTTGACATTTCTGTGTTCTCATTTACATGACAATGTATTTATACATAATAATTCAAAGCACAAGGAATAGTTAATAGCCTAATTCCAATGAGGGAAAGATAGTGCTTGTCTTTTTATATCCTAAACATATTACATCATTATTTTGTCAGTCTACCTCTCAAATAAAAAAGTAACCATGCTACATTTAAGCTATTAGCTGTTTAAAGCAATGCAAATATGCTATGTATGTTTCAGGATATGCATACACAAACACATAAATGTATTTTTATTTATTTATATGTGTGTGTGTATTATATTATTTTATTGTTAGTGGTCTTTTTTAATAATTGAGAATTTAGTTCACTCTGAAGAGAAGCAGTATGAAGATGTTATTTTATGTCCTTGATGATATTGTTATACCAGCTATTTCTTAAGCTTGTTCCTTAACACACCTTTTTTATGTGCTGTATTTGAATTCTACAGAGGTATCCTGTGGTGATGTCCACGTATCTTGGAGTCATGGGTCGAGTACTATTGCAAAACACTAGTTTCTTTTCTTCACTTCTTAGTGAGATGGCACACAAATTTAATCAAGAGGTAAGTAGTGATATATTTAAATTTTAGGATGTGCTTTATATCTAAATATAAGTTGAAAATAGTTTGATGAATTCCTCAGGCTTTACTTAAATATAGTTTTTGTACTGTTTAAACTTTTTAATTGAAAATGTTTGATAACTTACGCCATATCCATAATTTGGCAGCGAAGAAAAGAGAAGGAATGTGAGTATGGCAATTAGAACTTCTATAATTGTTACTGCTTAAGTATGGCAATTTTATTCTGCAATAATTTTGATTTTTTTTTTTCTTTAGTCATACATAATCTGCAATGAGAATACTTTGCATAATCATGTTTCTCATTGTTGCATGAGTGGAGAGTTGCTGTTAGAATAACTGTTAATAATTACCTTTTTAGATAAGTATGTATGTTTTAAAGGGAAATTGTTGTTTAAAATTGTATGCACTAGTCAGTTTCTGGAGCCTTGTTTTTTGTTTACCAGTGCCTTCTCAGCACATTAAAATGCCTTCTTCAATACCAGTGATTATTATATGTTACTTACTAAGATGCTTCATTCTTTACCAATTCTTTTTGTTACGGTCACTGTGCATTTCTTCCATATTCTTTCAGTAAGCGGTGCAACATGCTATGGACTGTGTTACCAGAGTGTTCTCCTACCATTTCTTTTTCTACTTTATCATTCATTGTTTTGCCCATAGACTCCTTCATTATTCTAACTCAATGCTGAGTATATTCTTCTCTTCTAGTTTTGTAACCCTGATTTTTGCCCATTTCATGATAAACTTGACTTGCTCTTGAGTTATTTTTTGAAATTATCTGTTCAGCTCTTCTTTCATCATTTGTCTTTTATTTTTAGCTTCTCTATGTGCAAGAGCAACTATCTGAATATCTTCTCACATCCTCTTTAGCCTTTTCTTACTGTTGACTTTTTGATTTCTTGGTAAATGATGTCCATTAGTACATAACACATTTAATAATTAGTATTTAGTACATCATATCTACTCTTGAGATCCTCTCTAAATTTTGTTGGAATATATTCCAGGCTATATTTTGGCTTTCATGAACTTGTTTTAATTTTCTTTAGTTTATATTTGAACTTATGTATGAAAAGTTGATGATCTGCTCCATGTTGGCCTCTGGTCACCTTCTAGCTGGTTGTACTGAGCTTTTCCACTGTTTCTTGTCACAGTTATATTTATTTTGATTCATGTGTGTTCATTCTAGGAGACTCATGTATATAGTGGCCATTTATGGTTTTTTAAAAAGGTATTTGCTGTGAGTTAAGTTGTGGGTAGTACAAATTTCTGTCATGTGATCTCTTGTTTTATGTCTATCATCAAGGCTACATTTTTCACATGCCAGCCCTTCTTATGTCCAACTTTTACATTCCAATGATAAGTTGCTATTAATGCATCTTGGTTGTATGCTTGATCAATTTCAAACAGCAGGAGTTGTAGAAATCGTCAATTCTAAATAATTGTTGTTTTAACAAATCTTGTAGTCTTTACTGGTATATCTTGTCATTGACAGTATTGTACTTTAGGACAGATCTTGAAATGCCCTTTTTGATGATAGAGTGCCTTTCCTCTTCAGTTTGTCTTTCTTGGGATAGAAGTCCTTTTGATTATCCGATTTAAAGTGGACAGTACTAGTTTATTTTAGGCCACAAAAAGAATGCCTGGGATATTAATCTTTATGTGTTGTTGTTACTGTGTGCCATGAAGTTGCCTCTGACCCATAGTGAGGCGATGTACAGCAGCTCTGAACTCTGCCCATCCTGAGCCAGTCTAATTCCAATACACTAACCCCCATTACCCCAGCTACTGACTCAATCCATTTCATCCAGGGTCTTCCTCTTCTGCGCTGTCCCTCCATCCCTCCAAGCATGATGTTCGCCAAGATCGGTCTTTCCTGGCCACATGCCCAAAATTTGTGAGACGGAACTTCAAAATCCTAGTCTCCAAGGAGAAACTTGGTTTCACCATCTCCAAGACATACCTGTGTCTTTACGTATTATATTTCCTTTTATGGTGACTTCCATTTTCCTCAATTCTAATGTTGAGCTTCTATGGTCAAAGTATTATTAAATGTTTGCAGCTATTTCTCCTCATTTTAAGTAATCATATACCAACAAATAAACATTCTTTATTAATTGAAAGTTTTAATCCATCCTTGTCATTCTGATAAATTCTAATTATATACTGCAGACAACCTAAATTATAGCCTGTGAACATTCCTAATAAACCCCCAAAGTATGAGTATGATTCTAAAAACCCGCCCCAAAAAAACCTGCTGTTCAGTTGTAGTAACCAAAACAGTATGGTAATGGTACAATGACAGACACATAGACCAATGGATCAGAATAAAAAGTCCAAAAATAACCCCATTTATCTCTAGACGCCCATGTTCCACAAGGAAGTAAAGCCTATTAAGTGAGAAAACAGCAATCTTTTCAACAAATAGTGCTAGGAAAACTGGACTTCTATGTGCAGAAAGTTAAAGTAGGATTCACATTTCACATCATAGACAAAAATCAACTCAAACTGGATTAAAGATGTAGGGATAAAGCCCCAAACCATAAAGATCATAAGAGACAATATTGAACCAAACTTAGGAGGCCTAGTATGGCCAGAAATGCATATTCAGGAGAGGTTAACATTAATGAATGAAACTTCATAAGGATTAAGTTACTGTGTGCATAAAAAGCATTTCTAATAGAATGGGGAAAGAATACCCCCAAAACCCTACTGAAGGGGAAAAAACATATATTTTTTCAAAAAATTAATTTTAATGAAAGTTTACAGAGACTTAGGTTTTCCAATCATTCATTGTTGCACAGGGAAGAAACACTTTACAATGTCATCTCAGTGACAGGTCTCATAACGAAGGTCTCCAGAATCCTACAGGGCCTCCACAATAATAAGACTGATAGCCCAATTACAAAATGGGTAAAAGATGTGAAAAGACCTTTCACAAGCATTGCAGTGCCTGTTAGACATATCAAAAGATAATCTGAATCACTGGCAATATGAGAGATGCCATCAAAATTGCAGTGTGGTACCATCGCACCCCAGTAGCACTGACAAGGTTTAATATAACAACAAGCAATAAATGTTTGGGAAGAAGTGGAGAGATTCAAACTCTCATACATTGTTGGCCAGATTGTAAAATGGTACCACTTCTCTGGATGGCTGTTTGGCATTTCCTAAAAAAAAAAAACCAAAACCCCAAATGTAGAAATTCCATATACTCCAGCTTTTCCAATGCTAGGAATGTACGTACCCCGAGGAAAGTAGAACCGAGACACAAATGGTGATTTGTGCACCAGTGTTCATAGCAGTGTTATTCATAATAGCAAGAAAATGGAAACAGCCAATAAGTCCATCCATTAAATGGATTTAGAACTTGTGTACATTCGCATGATGGAATACTGTGCAGCACTCAAGAACATTAATTTTGAAAAATATAACATGGGAGAGATTGGAGAGTATTATGCTGAGTGAACTAAATCAGCCTCATAAGGAGAAATACTACATAAGATCATTACTATAAAAATAGAAGGATTACTAATAAGATGTATACAGAAGTCCAGAGAGAGAAAGGGAGGGAGGATTGGGGCTTTGGTTGTTGGGAAGCAAAGCTTGAGGGCACAGAGTTATGTGGGCACAGTGAGGGGATGAAGAAATTGAGGTGGATCCGGTGGGGACCAGAAGAGTTTGGGTAGTGATCACATGGAAAACTGGTGATTGACTTTATCAAACATAATATATGGCAGTGAGACTGTGAAACATTGTAAACAGAGGAATGGGTGAAACACAATATGTATATATAAACAAAACACAATGTATAGAAATTTTCTGTGCAAACCAGAATAAAATACAAATCATTAAAAAAATGCACATTTTACTTGGATGGAATACAATGCATATGAATGATTGTATGCTAAGCAATAGATAAGTGGAGGGGAGGGGAAGAGATGTGTTGCATTGGGCAAATCTACAGTCAAAGACCTTTCCAAAGTGCTTAAGAGCAAGCATATAGTTTTGGAGTCTATGGTACAGCTAATCCTACCCATATTTTGTTGTTGAGGTTTAAAAAAAAATTGGTAATTTCAGTTGCTTTGTATGCATGTGAAAGTAATGGAATAAATAAGGAGGACTAAAGAAGAATCACTACTTATGAATTATGTTGGTAAAAACTACTGAATAAGGTATGGACTGACAAAAGAAAAAATTAAATGGATGTTGGAGGACATGCAACCAGACTGCTCCTCAGAGGCAAGGATGGTGGAACTTCATCAAACATACCCTGGGCATGTTATCAGCAGGCACCTGTTGTTATAAAAGCCACATAGTTTTAGATTTTGAAATTTGAGAAAATAATATGCACGTAGAAAAATTGTAACATCTTTTTTTCCTCTGTTTTGAATAAATACTGATTGAAGAAATTAGTTTTTTATAGATGCTTCAGAATTCTTCTTACTTCTTCATCATTTGGTATAAGTGGTCGTCAGTGTTTGCACAGTTACTTTTTTTTTTAATATATTACCCTTACAGTCCTTTGATTCAGTCCAGCCAGCTTACATTTTTCTCATACAAACACACACACATTTTTATTTATATATATGTAAATGTGTGTATATATGTATGTGTATATTTTATATTTATATATTTATTCTGCTGAAGATTATCTAAAAATGACTGGAACAGCACTTTGGCAGAGAACTGCCAGAAGTCCAGGCTAGGTTTAGAAGGGGTCATGGTACTAGGGATATTGTAGCTAATGCTAGATGGATCTTAGCTGAAAGCATGGAATACCAGAGGAATGTCTATCTGTGCTTCATAGATTATGCAAAGGCATTTGACTGTGTGGATCATAACAAACTGTGGCTGACTCTGAGAAGAATGGGAATTTCAGAATACTTGATTGTGCTAATGCGAAACCTATACTTGGACCAAGAGGCAGTCATCATAACAGAGCAAGGAGACACTACATGGTTCAAAATTGGGAAGGGTGTAGTCCTGTCTCCATACCTTTTCAAGCTATATGCAGAACAGATCATCTGGGAGGCTGGCCTCTATGAGGAGAAATGCGGCATCAGGATTGGTGGAAGATCTATCAACAATCTGCGTTAGGCAGATGATAAAATCCTGCTTGCTGAAACTGAAGAGGACCTGAAGCGCTTGCTGCAGAGGGTCAGGACTGCAGCCTCCAATATGAATTGAGGCTCAGTATCACAAGGACAAAGATTCTCACCACTGGACCAATTTGGCAGCATCAGGATGGATGGTGAAGAGACTGAGATTGTTCACAGCTTTTAGTCTGCTTGGCTCCACAATCGGCAGTCTAGGCACCAGCAGCCAGGAAATTATAAGACTTATTGCGATGGGAAAGTCTGCTATTAGGGTCCTCTCCAAAGCACTGAAGAGCAATAGTGTCTCTCTGGAGACTAAGGTGTGTCTGATACAGGCCATGGTCTTTGCAATCACTTGTTATGCATCAGAGAGTTGGACAATGACTAGAGAGGACAGAAAGAGAATTGATGCCTTTGAGCTTTGCTGTTGGAGAAGAATATTGAGGGTACCAGGGACTGCTAAGAAAACAAACAGATTCAACCTGAAAAGGGTTAAACCGGGCTGCTCCTTGGAGGCAAGGATTCTGAGGCTTCGTCTAACATACATTGGTCATGTTGTAAGGAGAGACCAGTCCTTGGAGAAGGACATCATGCTTGGGAGGGTGGAGGGCAGGCACAGGAGGGGAGGCCCTCTATGAGGTGGATTGATTCAGTGACTGGGGTAATTGGGATGGGTGTGTTGGAGGCAGTGCGATTGGCAAAGGACAGCGCACAGTTTACGGGGGATCGCTATTAGTTACAAGCGACTCAACGGCACATAACAACAACAACAACAACAACATACACACTTTTTCTGTTTCAAGCTTCTTCAACCCATCTTTGTGTTTTGATTTAGTCCAAATTTTATAATGTAGGTTTGCATAAAAAGGGCTAATATAATCTAATTCTGTTTTACTTGTTTAGTCTCATCTCTCATTTGCTTTTGAGTTTCATGATTAAATCATTCTTTATTTAGAACATCCATCAGTTCCTTCAAAGTATCGTTGTTAATTTCTTTTGAGATTTTATGTATAAACTATAAACTATATTCCCTTTACTTGATATATATTTTTTTTTCTACAATTATATTTTATTAATTTTCATAAACATTTACAGAGATTTTGGGCTTCCACTCATTCATTGTTGCACTATTCTCTCTACCCTCCTCCCAGTTTGTTCTTGTCCAAATGCCACAGTGCTTGTCAAAGCCAGTTCTGATTAATCTTCTTTGTCAGTGTATCCTTTGCCATTCCCTATCACTCCTCCCTGAGAGAGACTTCACCCTGAGTCATAAGGAAAAGGGGACGGCGTATTGTCTTAGCTACTTCCTGCTGAAAAGGGACGCTGTGGGTTTCAGGGTGAAGATCTTCTCTCACTACTCTAAAGGGCCCCTTTGGCAGTAGGAAACACATAGACTATTATGGAGATTGATTTTGGAATTCAGATGCACTCTTATTGATTGTGCTTGACTGTACATGTACATATCCTTCAAGATGTATCATGGGGGTGTTGCAACCTAGAAGACACAAATTTGACTAACAAGTTATAAGTACATGAGTCCAAAAATTATGGAAAAGTAAAAGAAAAGATTCTTTCATTGTTTTACAAACCCTCCCCCAGGTCCCCTCCACCATGCAGCCCTCGCTCTAGTCTCCTGTGATGACAGAAATACCCAGTTACATCTCTCTTTTAGACGGTTCTCTCCCTCCTCTGTTTCAGTGCAGTATACATTATTGAACCCATCTTACTCATTCTCTCCCCAACCCCAAGGACGGTCCCATTTTACAACAGTGGCATCATGTAATATTTGTCCTTTTGTGACTGGGATATTTCACTCAGCATAATGTTCTCCAGAGTCAACCATTTTGAATAATATTGCATGAGTTCCTTGTTTTTTAATGCAGCATAGTATTCCATTGTGCGAATATACCACAGCTTCTCTAGCCATTCGTTTGTTGATGGGCACTTAGGTTGTTTCCAACTCCTTGCTATTGTGAACAAAGCTGCAATAAACATGGGTGTGCATATATCTGCTTGGGTATCAGCTATGGTCTCTTCAGGGTATATTCCCAGCCTTTACTTGACATATTAATACCTTTCATGCTCATCAGTTAATTTTAGTTGATTCTTAATCTTCTCTTTATAGCTTAAAGTAACTTCCTTTATCAAAATTTTGCTTCCGCTTCCCAAATCTTTAGTTGGTCTGTGTCACAAGTTTGCATACCCTCTTAACACTTGCTACTTACTTTCATGTTTATCATTAGATGCAGTAAATAAGAGACTAAAAATGACTGCTGCCTTCAGTTTTTACCATAGATGCCTTTTGCCTGATCCTAGCTCTGGTCTTGTTTATCATACTGTATTCCATGGGTTAGCACTGTATGTATGGCCTGTGGGACAGATGTGACTTGACTGTTTGCTTTTGTACAGCCTGAGAATGGTTATTATGGTGTGTTTTTAATGACTAAAAATTGATGAAAAAGTAATAATAATACAGACATATCGAAAGTATGTGAAGTTATATGTTAGAACATTTCCATGTATATTGTTTATGACTAATTTTGGAATTTGTTTGGAACTTAGACATTACAACCCAACAAAGCTTAAAATATTTTCTAAGTAGCTCTTTACATCTTTAATGATTCCTTATATTCATAGTATTTATTTAAAGAAAATTTCTTCAAGATACTGGGAGATCAATAATACGCTAATTTTTATTAAATTTTCATACAATAAATGGATATAAATGATAAATGAATAAAATGCTCAACTGAGATAATTTTGTTTACTATTGATTTCAAACAGATATATGACTATTTTGATGTTAAATTTTAATAATAACTTAATATTCACTTTTGTAATAATTAGGATTTGTTTTATTAACTTTTATGTTAAGTTTTTGGGAGGTCTGGTGGTAAGAAGCTGTGCTGGAATTGTGAAGGCACATGGTTTAAATTTAGCAGCTGCCCTGAGGGAGAAGGATGGACATTAATTGGGATTGCTTAAGTATTTATATACAAAATGGCTATAGTACATTAATAACTTTCATTTCCAAATTAAATATGAATGAAGGCCAATATAAAAAAGTCATTGTTGTTGACTTGATTCCAACTCATTGTGAACTTATAGGTCAGAGCAAAACTACTCCATAGTATTGCCATGCGTTTTGCCTGATTTTGAGACAATTCTCCCTGAGTATCTTCAGTGGGTTTGAACCATATACCTTTTAATTAGCAGTGACGCGGTTAACCACTATTCCACCAGAACTCCTTTACTCAAAGACCAAAAACCTAGACTGATTGCCATTGATTGATTTCTAATGGATTTGGGAAACTCAGGTATAAATAATCATCTTGCCCCAGTGAGTGTGTTTTTTTAAATTCTCATTTTAACTAATGTGCCAAAATATATATTGGATAAGATGAAGAAATATTGAAGAAAAGAAAGAGAACTTAAAATTTATTTTAGGACCTCTCTATATTCATACAGTACAGATTTTAAATTATTTTTTAAAAGAGAGATCCTTCTTTTTCCCATTTATATCGAGTTGGAACCTACTCCTAGCTTTTCAGAGGTATAAATACAGCTCAGGAGATTGCTCATCTTTTCTTCCACAGAGTAGCCAGCTGGTGGATGAGAGAAGCCTGGCTTTGGATTGGAAGTGCAAAATATTTAATCAGCAAACCCTGTCATTCACTTTCAGTTTATATGATTAGTATACTTACTTATATGTTGCTTTATAGATTCTAATGAGTTTTGTATTATGCTGATTCATTTTGAACTGTTTTTAGTACTAATACCATGAAATGGTTTGTTTTCAAGTTTTTTAGGTTGAGTTTGCAAGTTGCTTTTCTTTTGAGTATAGTTAACAAATTGGTCTAGTATTAGATTATTTAGAATATATATAAAAAGGCTAGGGAGGATAGAAGAAGAATTAACGCCTTTGAGCTGTGGTGCTGGAGAATAGTATTGAGTGTTCCATGGACTGCCAAGAAAACAAACAGATTCATCCTAGAGAGGGTTAAACCAGGCTACTCCCTGGAGGCAAGGATTCTGGGGCTTCGTCTGACATACTTTGGACATGTTGTA
>NW_006399849.1:1438507-1464542 GCF_000299155.1 Elephantulus edwardii | reverse complement strand
TTTATAATAAAGTTATCTAACTCAGCAAACTAAGCTGTTGGTTTGGGGAAAAGCATATTCTTTTTGAGTACCAATAATATGGTAGACTGATTTTATGAAATAAAGTTATAAAATCATTAATTTCATACTAGGTGTTTGTTTTTTTTTAAAATTTGCTTGGTTCTCAACATTGAATTGACTGTGAAGAGTTAATTTCAGGCTTTAAACACATTATCACTTTCTTTTTAAAAGTTTGTTGCATATTTTATAGTATTTAAGTTCTTTCTGGGAACGTACCATTACGTTTTTTACATTAAGGTTAAGTTTTCTAGGATCCAACATTAAACATGCCTAATTAGGTCTTATGGAGCCTAGTTGGTGTAGTGTGTAATATGTTGGCCTGCCACACAGAAATTCATTAGTTAGAATCTCTGTCTTCATGGGATAAATATAGGTACTGTCCTATAAAGTGTGAGGGTTCCTGTGAGTCAGTAAACTTAGTAGCAGTGGTTTTTGGCTTAGGAAATTTTAACAGTATTTATCCATAGATAAATGGCATTTCAAATAGACATCTCTTTTTTTAGATGGATCAGCTTTTGGGAAATATGATTGAAATGTGGGTTGACCGGATGGACAACATTACCCAGCCTGAAAGAAGGAAACTTTCAGCTTTGGCATTGCTTTCTCTTCTGCCGTCTGATAATAGGTGAGAAATGTTTATTTCTTTAAAGCATCAAGCATCAAAATGTTATCTCTGTTTACGGTCTTTGGTATTTTGTATTGTTGGAAAGTATTGCTTTTTTGTACGTAGTACTTTGGACATGTTGTCATGCGGGGCCAGTCCTTGGAAATTTACTTTATACTGGGAAAAAGGTGGAGGGTTAGAAAAAGAGAGGAAGACCTCCACTAAGATGGATTGACACGGTGAAAATGGACTTGAACTTTTTGCAGATTGTTGAGGATGGTGCAGGATAGGACAATGTTCACACCTGTTTTCATAGGGTTGCTGAGTTGTAGGTGACTTGATAGCACCTAACAAAAACAACACCACAACATAATATTTTTTTTAAATGTATTTATTTATTTTTCATGTCAGTGAACATCTACAGAGATTTTGGAATTCCTTTCATTCATTGTTGCGCCCTTCTCTCCGTGCCCCCCCGCCCGTTTGCTCCTCTCCTTCAAAAGCAAAACTCCCTCATTGGTACGCAATCCCTCCCCCCCCACATTTCCCAACCACACCCTCAACCCCAAATATAATCCACTCTGCAACCCTCATTCCGTACTCTTACGATAAACATAATGCCCTAAAATATAATACTTTTAAACTATTCTCTCCCCCATAGACTTCAATGCCGTAAACATATTTCATCCAGTTTTTCTCAGTCTTACCCCCACCCCGATGTAAGCCTCATTCAACATAATAATTTTTAAAAATTTTTTTACATTGAAATTTTAATGAAAGATTAGAGAGAGCTTGGATTTCCATTCATTCACTCTTGCATATTATCCTCCCTGTCCACTCCTCCCACCATCCCACAAGTTCACTTTTCTCTTTGAAAGGAAAAGGGAAAAAAAATTCTTTCATTGTTATATAATCTTTCCCACCACCACTTTACTATGCAGCTCTTAGCATGAAGACTCTTGTCATGAAAATAATACCTAATACTATATCTCTTTTATCTCTCCCTCATTTGTTTCAATGCGGGGTTCATTGTTTATATCCTCTTATCTTAATTTCTCCCAAACCCAATATCAGTACTGTTTTATAACAGTGGCATTATGCAGTATTTGTCCTTTTGTGACTTAGATAATTCACTCAGCATAATGTTCTTTAGGGTCACCCATTTTGTATAATATTTTAGGAGTTCCTTGTTTTTCAGTGCAGTATAGAATTCCACTGTGTGACTATACCACAGCTTCTGTGTCCATTCGTTTGTTGATGGGCACTTGGGTTGTTTCCAACTCTTTGCTATTGTGAATAGAGCAGTAATAAACATGGGTGTGCACATACCTGCTTGTTTGGCAGTTCTGGTTTCTTTAGGGTATATTCCCACTAGTGGAATTCCTGGGTTAAATGGTATTTGTCTTTCTAACGTTTTGAGAAAGCACCATACTGCCTTCCATAGTGGTTGCACCATACACTCCCACCAACAGTGAATAAGAGTTCCAGTTTCTCCACAGCCTTGCCAGCATTTGTTGTTTGCTTTTCTCTTAAATTTTGCTATTCTTACTGGGGTGAGATGATATTTCATAGTTGTTTTGATTTGCATCTCTCTTAGAGCTAGGGATTTTGAACATTTCTTCATGTGTTTATTGGCCATATGAATGTCTTCTTTGGTGAAATGTCTATTCATATTCTGTGCCCATTTTGCAATTGGGTTGTTTACTTTTATCTTGTGGTGCTCGAGTATTCTATAAATTCTTGATATAGTCTCCTATCAGATATGTTGTTAACAAATATTTTTTCTTAGTCTGTGGCTTCCCTTTTTACCCTTTTGGATAAGTGTTTGGATGTTCATAAGGATTTTATTCTTAAGAGGTCCTATTCATTGATTTTACTCTCTCGTGGTTGCAAGTACAACATAATAATTTTATTAGTAAATAGTAATAAGGTTGTTGTTGACCTAGATATAGAAAGGTGTAAATCTGACATTTTTTTGAGTAGTATGGTTGACGTTTCCTTTGATAATAATTTTACCAATTTCTTTTCATTCCTGCCTGAATTTTTGTGTTTGAAAAAAAATAATAACCAAAACTACTTTTAATAATAACCAAGGTGAAGTACATACATTCAGTGATTTCAACACCTTTTTTTTTATTTTTAATTTTTTAAATTTTATTTTATTATTTTTGTGTGAGTGTACCGTCAAATCAGATCTGACTGGTACAGGAGGAAATTGTCCCTCCTTCCCCGGCAGAGCATCTGGTGGACTCGAACCGTGCGCTTCTGGGATTGTAGTTGCAGCTCCTTGCCACTAGGCCACCAGAGCTCCCCAACCTTTTATAAATCCAGTTTATAATTTTACTGAAATTTTAGTGGTGTTATAGACTTACTTATTTTTCATAGTGATTTGGGTGCAGAATCCATATACATTGTTTTTCTTCATTCACATTGTGTTTCACATTCATCCCAATACATTGCATGGTTTGTTTTTTTTTTTAAAAAAAATTTTTATTTTATACTGGTTTGCTTACGAAGTTTGAGTTCTTTTTTGTTTTTTCACACCAGATCTTTCCCATTTCTCACTCTACCCATCAAACTGTGCAACCCTCTGATTTCTCCCTGCCCATCTTCTCCCCTCTGATCCTCCCACCCCCTTTGGATACTTGTATTCATTTTACTAGTTATCTTTTTGTTTCCACAATAATGGTCTTATATAGTATTTGTTATGAGAGACTGAGTTCACTCAGCATAATGCTCTTCAGTCCCATCCGAGTAAGGTAGTGATTTCAAGATCATTACTCCTGGGTGCTGCATAGTATTCCATCATCTGAATGTACCATAATTTCTTGATTCATTCGATTATGGTTGCAAATTTGGTCTGTTCCCATGTTCTTACAATGGTAAGTAACACTGCCATGAACATTGGTGTATAAATCTCTGTATGCGCCTCCACTTTAATTTTCTTGAGATATATTTCCAGCATGGAATCACTGGATTATATGGAATTTCTGTGTTCAGCTTTTTGAAGAAATACCAAACTGTCTTCCAGAGTGGTGGTACCATTTTACAATCGCATAAACAATGTTTTAAGAGTTCCTGGCTCACCACATCCTCTCCAACATTTATTACTTGCTCTAAACTTTGCCACTGCTACTAGTGTGAGATGGCATCTCATTGCGCTTTTGATTTGCATCTGTCTTCTATCTAGTGATTTTGAGTATTCGTGTATCCATGTTGTTGTTTGTTGTTATGTGCCGTCGAGTCACTTGCGACTCATAGCGACCCTGTGTACAGCAGCCCTAAACTCTGCTCTGTCCTGTGCCAATCGCACCGCCTCTGACAAAGCAAAATATTACAATGAAATTTGCAAGGAGTTGGAGTCAGAAAATCAAAAGGGCCGAACTCGCTCAGCATATCTTAAGATCAAGGAACTGAAGAACAAATTCAAACCTCGAGTTGCTATAATCAAGGATGTTTTCGGCAGAATGTTAAATGATCCAGGAAGTATTAATAGAAGATGGAAAGAATATACTGAGTCACTGTATCGAAAGGAATTAGAAGACACAGAAGAATTTCATGTATGCATGTTAGACATCGGAGTATCTTCCTTTTTGAAAAGTCTTTCCTTTTGCCAATTTGTAATTGTTTTATCAGTCTGTAGGATTCTGTAAACTTTTGATATGAGACCCTTGTCTGAAATGGTATTGTCAGATGTTTTTTTCCCAGTCAGTAGGTTTTCTTTTCACTCTATTGGAAAATGTTTTTGATGCACACAGAGATTTAATCATTAGAAGATCCAGTTTATCTCATTTATCCTCTCCTGGTTGTATTTCTGGCTGTATTTGTCAGGCTTTTTATACCATGAGTTAGGCCTTACTATGTGTCTTATGATCTTTATGGCTTTTGAGCTTTACCCCTAGGTCTCTGATTCACCTTGAATTGATTTTTATTTATGGTAAGAGATATGCATCCTGCTTCAGCTTTCTGCAGGTAGTAGTACAGTTTTGCCGGAATTGTCTGTTGAAGAAGTTTTCATTTCCTCAGTTGATAAGTTTTGCTTCCTTGTTGAATATCATAGGTTAATGTCAGGGTTCTTGATTTTATTCCATTGTTCTCTTTGCTAGTCATAGTACCAATATCATGTTGTTTTAGTTGTTATAGGAGTCTAGTTGTTTTGAGGTCAGGGAGTGCTGTGCCTCCCACTTCATTTTTGTTTTTCAGAAACACTTTACTTATTCAAGGTCTCTTTCTCTCCACATAAACTTGCCAATTTCCTTTCTCTCTCTTTGAAAAATTAATTTGATACCTGTATTGGGATTGCATTAAACATGTGGATTACATTTGGTAAGATGGCCATTTTTACTATATTGAGTCTTCCTCTCCATGAACACGAACATTTTTCCATTTGTTTATATGTTTTATTGTGTCTCACAGAAATGTTCTGTAGTTTTCTTTGTAAAGATCTTTTGTGTCTCTAGTTAGGTTTATTCCTAAGTATCTCAGTTTGTGGTTTGCTATTGTAAATGGTATTCCTTTCTTGGTTCCTTATCTGTGTTATTTTTGTTACTGAAGAGGAATTCCACTGACGTTTGTATACTGATCTTATAACCTGCCACTCTGTTAAATTGGTCTACTAGCTATAAAAGTTTTTATGTTGAGTCCTTGTGGTTTTTGTGTACAAAATCATATCCTCTGCATAAAGCAACAATTTAACATAACTATCTGTTTACCTATTTAAGTGCCTTTTATTTCCCTCTGTTTATTGCCCTAGCAAGAACTTCCAATACAATACCGAATAAAAGTGTTGACAGTGGGCAGGCATCCTTGTCTGGTCCCTGTTTGTGAGGAAAATGCTTTGTCTTTCTCCATTGAGAATGATATTGGCTCTTGGTTTTACATATACACTTTTCACTATGTTGAGGAAATTCCCTCCTAAAATAACTCCATCTCCAGAAATTCTTATCAAAGACCAAACATTGATAAGCTTCAGAGTCAAACATGAGTATAGACCTATTTTAAATTATTAAAAATAAAAGCAAATTGAAACCTGATGGCGAGAGCTGATTCTTTGTGGGGGTAGAGGGGGAAGGAAATATAGTAAAATCATTAGAATATGTCATAGGGCTGTTTTAGAGCATATGAGTCTTAGTGATAAATTAATCAAATTAAGCCATGTGGTTTTAGAAGACTTGCTGTAGTATGATGATTTAGATTAAGAACATAACTGATTATTTTATGCTAATAATATGACGAATAACCACTTACATAATGTAAAGCCAGTTGCTTTACATTCGTTCATACCTTGTTTCATCATAGAGTCAGGAAACAGCAGTTCTTGGGAAAATTGAGGGTCAGTGTAAAAGAAGACCCTCAGTGAGATAGATTGACATAGTAACTGCAACAACAGGTTTCAGCTTCGTGGTGATTGTGAGGATGATGCAGAATAGGGCAAAGTTTCATTTAATCTTTTGTTCACAGAGTTGCTATGTGCCATAACCTTGTCATCACACCTAATCCTTGAAACAGTCCAAGGCTTGATAATTGCTTTTTTACATAGCAAACCAGTACATTAAAAATGTTAAATAATTTGTTTAAAGTTTGGAGATCTAGCCTGTGGCACAAGCAGATTTAAACTGGGGTAGTTTGTTGCCAGTGCCTTCCTCCCTTCCCCCCAGGTGGTGATGCTGCTTTCCAGGAGGACATGTCTAAGACAAGTGTATTTCTCAGTGATGTTTAGTAGCCTGCCTTTTAATTTTGGAAGACAGCTTCAAGTGACCTACACTGTAAATTAGTGCTATTCTTTCTCCTTTCTCTCAGTGGAGAAAGAGTAGCTTGAGAATTATTCAGCTTTTTAAAATTTAAATGTCAGAGATTCAGGTCTTTAGTAATTGTTTCTATCTGCCATCAGATCACTTGGGACTCAGTGACAATAGCTCTCAACTTAGCTCTATTCTGAGCCACTCTCGCTGTCTCTGACACACCTACCCCATTACTTAAGTTACTGTGTCAATTCATCTCATCTGGGTGTCTTCCTGTACTGTCCTTCCACCTTTCCAAGAATAATGCTCTTCTCCAAGAACTGGTCTCAATTATTTCTTTTTGGTACCATTTTCTGTCCCATCTCTTTGTGACCCTTTCTGGGGCATTCAGTTATTGCCGATAGCATCTTTCAGTAGTGCAACTTGAGGTTTAAAGTCTTTTTTCAGTTCTTTCCTCTTGAGAATTCATATTGAGTTCTTCCATTTTTATTCTCTGATTTCAGCTGTTTGCACATTGCATTATAATACTTTGGTTTGTCTTCCTGAGCTGCCCTTTGAAATATTCTGTTCAGCTCTTTTACCTCAGCGTGTTTTCTTTGTTTTGTCTTCTTGATGCTCTGGTGCAGTTTTCAGAGTTCTGTCTTTTTCTTTCTCCTTTGTCTTTGTGATGATGTTTTCCTCTCTTCATGAATGATATCCTTGATGTTGTTTACTGCCACTAGGTCACCAGAACATCTAGTCTTCAGTCATTGGTGTTCATTGTCTCAAACCTGCCCCAAAGATGATCTTGCCATTCAGATGGAATAAGTTTAAGATTGTATCTCGGTTCCTGTAGACGTACTTGAATTTTCTTCAGCCTTAATCTGAACTTGAGTGTGGATGATGACCCCTTGCATGACAGAATGAATCCTTGCTCAATCTTATACCAGCTTCACAATTTTTCCTGTGCTTGAGCCCATTGTTGCAGTCATTGTATCTTATTCAGTATCCATCTTATTCAGAATCTCCCTCTCTATCTCCAACTATGTATTTGTCACAGCATGATGTTCTTCTGCAGGGACTGGTTCCTATTAATAATGTAACTCTACTATGGAAGGGATATCTGGTGGTCTGATGGGTAAAGAATTGCCCTAGCAACCCAAAGGCAGGTGGTTCAAGTCCACTACCACCAGCTGGTCCAAGGGAGAAAGTTGGGAAACCACTTGCCATGTGAGTTACGGTCTCCGAAACTCTCTGGAGGGTCAATTATGAATCAGTTCTGACTCTATAGCGCTTAACAACAACAGCATAGTATGGAAGAGGTTCTCTGTCTTTTTTTGTTTCTAAGGAGCCTCTCCTTTTGCATTTCTTTTAAGACAGATTTGTTTGTTGTTTTGGCAGTGCACTATTACCTTTTTGCTTTTTTTTCTCAGTCTGTGTACAAATTCTAATCTAAGCATCAACATAATCAAGTGTTTTGGAATTTCTGTTTTTTCACAATATTATCCATATTAGGGACCTCGGGTGGCTTAGCGGTAAGAAAGTGTGCTGCCTTCCAGAGAGGTGTGTAGTTCGAGTCTCCTCTCATGTAATTTAACCGCCTCTGAAAACCTCCTGTTGGGATTCAGCCATGGGTTTGTTCAGACTTGATGGTACACAAGAACAACATTTATAATTTGTTGTTATTCCTACCATCAAATTCCTTTGTATAAGTTATTAAGACACAGGTAAACAGCTGCTCAACCCTTTTACTTGAAAGGCTTAATTAAACATGAATGTTAAACTAGAGTCCAAATAGGAGAAGCCTTTTTGTGAAGACTGGTGACAAATACTTTTATTTCCCTCTACCTCATGTTTGTAGGTAAAGAACAAGACAACTAAATCTTTGAGCTGTTTTGTGCACTGCAGTGTATATATAACCTGAGTGACAGAAACTACCATTTTTGTTCACCTTATTACTAAGCTTTCTCTCACTCTTCTTGCTAAATACTTGCGGACTGTCCATGAGATGGTACTTTGAGATGCCAAACAGATGGCTTTCTTTACCACCTGGAATTTATACGATATAGTTCTATAGTTTTAAATTTTTTAATGTTTTCTATTGTTTAGTAATTATTGATTATAATTATTTTAGCTCAGCTAAAATGGAAAAAATAACCCTTTTACATATGGCTTATTTATATTTGAATTTGTTATTTTTTGGGGGGAAAAAGGAAAATTATTTCCTGGGTTTGATGATTTTTTTAATTGAAAGATTTTATCACATTTTCCACAAAGAACATACCATAAAAATAATAGAAGTACACGCATGATAAAATAGAAATAATGTAAAATATGTGTAATGTAGCACACCTATACATGTTTAACATGGCTTAAGAAATTTTTAGAAGTGAGTTTTCACCTCGTCAATTCTCAATTTGCAATCCACAACTGTATTGGCCTATGTAAATCCTTTTCAAACTTTAACATCACCTAAAGTAGTGTTTTCTAATGGGACTTATGGACTTCTCTCTTTTCAGTCTAGCATGATACTGGGAAGTTTACAAATCAGCTATCTTGCTGGTTGTCTGTGAAACACATGTCTGATTTCAGCTATTTATTTTTTCATAAAATATTTGATAAATAAAAGATGACATCAAGAAAACCAATTTTTCCATCACACCGAAGTGTCTTATGTTGACATGTTGCTATAAAGTATATTCCCTTGTGCTTCTGAGTAAAACTTATGGAAAACACTTATGTTTAATATCTGTGATGTTTTAGAAGTGGGTTGCTATGTCTTTCTTGAGAGGTGCTTAAGGATGGATCCAGGCTTTTAACCTCTTTAGTTAGTTATGAACATTTTACTGTAGAATAGTTTATACAGTGCATAGATTGCTAGACTGAGTGCTTGTATCAAAACTTTAATCAGAATAATGGGCTTTATTTTTTTATTTTGTTGAACTAGGATCCTTGTTCCTTTTTTCCACATTAGTTTGCATATTGTACTTTTGTACAGAGTATAGATTCTGTTTGCGAGATTAGTTGTCTTACATTACTTGGTTGCTACAAATCTTAATAACAAAGTACAGAGATACCTGAATATGGTCTTATTTATTTACAGAGTAGTAAGTAAGGAGCAGTTTTCATTTTTTAAAAGATGTTTTTGTACGTGAGATAACAGATCCTATTTTTCTTTAAATTGTAACAGTTTTTCTCAGATTGTTATAGATGGATCCAGTTGCCACCCCTTTTTTTTTTAAAGTGTGAACTCTGTGACACTTTAAAAACAGCAGTCTATTTGAGATCTGTTTAATTATGCATGAATTTCTAAAAACTGTTCCAAGATACTTTTCCTTACCAGGGTAATTTAGGGCAGAACATACATCGATAAGTAGAAGATTGTGAATGCTGTTATTGCTATTAGTTGCTCTTCAGTTGGCTTTGAATCAGGTTGATCTCATCTGTACATGATGTAACAAAATGATGTTCAGTGCTGCACCGTCTTGACAATGATCACGTTTTGATTCCATTATCATAGACTAACTTCCAATTTAGGTGACTCGACTTTTGATGCTATTTTGATCCGTATGGTTTTTATTGACTAATTTTTGGAAATAGATCACTAGATCTTTCTTCCTAGTCTGTCTTTGACTGGCAGATCCTCTGAAATCTATTCATCACTGATGACCCTGTTGGCATTTGAAATACCGATGGTGTGGTCATTACTATACTAAGGCGAACATAGAATGACAAACTAAAAAAAAAAAAAAAAGAATGACAAACTGACAGATAATTATTAATAGTGACAGCAGGTTAATGTCTTCTTCTGACTTCTGACTGTTATCTAGTATTTCGAGTTTGAGTCCCACATTTCATTTAACAGATGCATTTGCCTTATTCAGTGAAGTTCTCTTTCAGGTAGCATTTCATCCTAATGAATTGCATTGTGTTGTTTTCCATTATTTTCCTTAATATGTCTCTGTTGTATGGTTTTGTGTATGTGTATGTGTGGTTTGTGAAAGTAGCTGGGCTATCTGAAAACCATTCCTCTTACCTGCTCCAGGTACTGCCTATTTTCTGTTACTGTTTATAGTATATCTTACCTCTTCATTGAATTTGCTTCTTACTTCATTATGAAAATAGTACTAGAAATCATATGAAAAGCACCTATCTGCGTACCTACATCTGTACTCATAAAATCTGGCTTTCTCTAATGTTATAGAATATAAACTATTCTTTTTGGCTAAGTTCATTTTTCTACTTGTGAACTTAATCTCCTCCCTCCTAGATTTATTGCTCCTATCCTAGAGAGGGTTAAATCAGGCTACTCCTTGGAGGCAAGGATTCTGGGGCTTCGTCTGACATACTTTGCACATGTTGTAAGGAGAGACAGGTCTTTAGAGAGGGACATCATGCTTGGGAAGGTGGAGGGACAGCGCAGGAGGGGAAGACCCTCTATGAGGTGGATTGATTCAGTGATTGGGGTAATTGGGATGGATGTGTCAGAGGCAGTGCGATTGGCACAGGATAGAGCAGGGTTTAGGGCTGTTGTACATTGGGTTGCAAATGACTGACACTGACGGCACATAACAACAACAACAACAACAGCAACGACAACAACATAATTAGCATTTTTTCTTCAAGTGTTTTTTCTTCTATTAAAGCCTGATGGCTTTAATACCTAATACTATACCTAAAGATGCTATAATACTTCCAACATTTTTTTTTAAAAAGAAATGAAAAATGTGACTGAACATTTTGTAATGATTCAGTAATGTCCTTTTTAATCTACTGCCAAAAAAAAAATACCCATTCCTTTTTCCTGAGCTCATTTCATTTAAACTTTTATCCCCATCTCTCCACTGTAATTACTCCTGCCATGGTCTGTCATTTGTTCTGTGTTGCTGAATCCAGTGATCAGTGCTCACACCCATTCCAGTGTTACTTCTTAATTGTTTTTAGGTCTGGTTGATTTGGCTCCAACTCTCATATTAAACAGAATAAAACACTGCATGGCCTTGTACCGTCTTCATAGTCATTTGCTCTGCTTGTACCCATTTAAGTAGCCATTATGTCAGTCCATCCTGTTATGGGTCACTTTCTTTCTGCTAATCCTCTGCTTTACCAAGCATGCTATCTTTCCCCAGGGACTGCTCCCTCCTGGTAACATGCACAAATCATTTGAGACGTAATCTCTCCAATCCTCACATTAGCATGCTGTCAGGTCGCCCTCCCTCAGAACTGGGAGTGTTTGAACTGCTGCCCTTTTGATTAGCAAATGAGTGCTTAGTTGTTGAGCTCTTTATCCAGACCCCTCTGCCTTTGAGTTGATTTGGACCCAATAACCTTCCATTGAGGTTCAGAGGCTGTAAGCCTTGAGGATAAAACAGTAGATCTTTTATTTTTTGCACAGAGAAGGCTCCTTAATTCTACTAATACTGTCAGTATGTTTTCAGAGTATTATTGTAGTTGTTGATTACCATCGAGTCGAGCGTGACTCATAGTGACTCTATGAACAGAAGACCTAATGCCTTTCTATAACTGTCATTATTTCTCCAAGTTCATAGAGTTTCCAGAGGCATGTGGTTTAGGAAGTGGATGCCACTTCTGCTTGCAAGCCTGGTTTACAACTGGGAGCTTCACTAAATATGTTCACATTGGGAAATCATTATGGTATTTGATACCCCAATGGCACAAATTTCAGCATCACAGCAAACCCAGGTTACTTCATATAGCACATTGACAAGGAATGATGTACAATGTGGAAGACTGTTCCTCCAGATAAAACATCACTACTCTCATTTAGTAGTGGTTAAGTGTCATAAAGTTGAATATGACTCATAGCGACCCTTGCACAAAAGACCTGAACTCTGTTGTATAACTAACATCATTTCTGTACATTAATTGAGTTTAGAGAATTTGTAGAGTTTAGAGAGTTTGCAGAATTTAGAGAGTTTGTTGCGTTTCCAGGGGCATCTAGTTTAGGAAGTGGTTGCCACTACTGCTTCCCAGCATAAATCAATCTGGAAGCTCATCCTGCATTGTACATAATGTGTAACCATTATGGTATTTGACAAGACTATGGAACAGCAGTAGTAAAGGCGATTAAAAAAAAGTTGGAAAGCATAAGCAATATCCTTTGGAAAAGTAATGGATAAGCAGTACATGATATTGTATTTAAATCTTAAATATTTATCTTAAAAATATTACATTATATACAAAGAAATTTTTATTCTGCAACATACAAATACAGGAATATAAGGCAAATAATCATTAAAAGCCACTTAAAGGTCTGTCTTGGAGAGGATGAAACCAACGCTGTCCTTGGAGGTTAGTATTTTGAAGCTCCACCTCACTTACTGTGGGCACATAGCCTGTAGAGATTGGTCCTTGGAGAAGGACATCATACACGGAAGGGTGGACAGATAGTGCAGGAGAGGAAGACCTCAGATGAAATGGATTGATGCAGTAGCTGGGGCGATGGGGGTTGGTGTGTCAGAATTAGTGAGACTGGTTCAAGACAGGGAATGGTTCAAAGCTGCTGTATATAGAGTTGTTATGCATCACAGGTGACTCAACCAATAACATTCTATGACAGGTTTGGAAGTAAGGAGTGGCATCCACTTCCTAAACAGTATGGTTCTGGAAACTCTGTGAACTTAAATAAATGTCGATATTTACCATATATTAAAATACTAATTTGCAGTACTCAACATTTTGTTTTAAAAAACAAAATGCCTATGTATGATTCTGTGAAAATGAAATAGAATTTGTATACTTCCACTCAGTTTAAAAAATTGTCTTTGCAGTTTCTTGCTTTGCATCAGAAAGCTGGACAATGACTAGGGATGATAGAAGGAGAATTGATGCCTTTGAGCTGTGGTATTGGAGAAGAGTATTGAATATACTGTGGACTGCTAGGAGTATAGACAGGTTCGTCCTAGAGAGGGTGAAACCAGATTGCTCCTTGGAGGCAAGGATTCTGAAGCTCCATCTTGGCAGCATGTTGCATGGAGGGACCAGTCCTTAGAGAGAGACTTCATGCTTGGGAGGGTGGAGGGACACTGCACAGGAGAGGAAGACCCTTGATGAGATGGATTGATTCAGTGACTGGGGTAGTGGGGGTAGGTATGTCACAGACAGTAAGATTGGCATAAGATAGAGCAGGGTTTAGGGCTGTTGTACACTATGAGTCACAGGTAACTCGATGGCACATAACAACAACAACACTACTCTCATTCCCATTAAATTGGAACCAACCCATAACTGACCCTCCAGAGGGCTTTCAGAAACTATAAATTGCACTTATGGGGATTGAGCATCTTTCTCTCCAGAGCAGCTGTTGTTTCCTCACCCAAAGAGAGTGAAAAATTGATGAAAGGGCACCAAGAATAATGAAACGGCATTTGTAACAGCATTTATATTTTTCCTCTCATCTCAGTTCTTAGATGTGATTAATAACCTTCTCAATGACTTGATGTGTATTTTGTTTTTAAAATTTAAATCATTACATATAACACTGAAGTCCCTAATATGTACTCAAAACAATGTATATCTTACATATTTTTAAACTTCACAAAAATTACTGACTGTATATCTTGATCCAGCTTGCTTTTTTCTACATAGTAATTTTTGGAAACATACTATTTTTTCCATTCTGATCTAAAAATTCAAAGTAATTTTAAAAAACTTCATTCTTAATTTTGAGGGTTGTAAGAGATGTTTAGATGTGTGTTTTAGGAAAACTGAAATTAGCTACATTCTGAAGAAAAAAAATAGATTTCCTTTCAACAATACTTTTGAAACACAGATAAGATTACTTCCTGTCTCTCAGTTTCCTGTATCCATGGCAACCTTATTTATACACTGATTGTAGAGGAACCAATGGGAAGAGTGGTTTCCTGAGCAAACTGTGGCTTTAAAAAAGAGGGGTGGAGGTCAACAATACCACAGAAAGAAGTGAAGTTTACAAGTGTCGCTCAGCAGCTTAAATTCTATACTGAAATCAGCAGTGATAATATGAATTTACTATTATTGGTAAGATTCCTTAGTTGTGAACTTCTAAATGAAGAAAAATTTCATTTTGATAAAAATGTTTAAAATGTACTTTTTCTATAATCTGAATTTTACGCAATTCTGTTATTTAATTGATATTTGACTTTTATTGATTATGGTAAAGGCATTTTTTTATGCAGAGACCTTCATTATTACACCAGCATATGGTTCATTAAAATTTCAATAAAATTATCAGTGAAAATTTTAAGCTAATCCTGCAAACATTTTGTTTTGCAGTTTATTAATTTGAATGAACATTTTGTCAAATAGTGGCTTAATTGCCTGGAGGTACGTCAAATCCTAGAATATAATCCAACCTTCATTATTTTCTGCTGTTACTGTAATATGATTACAATACTTTTTATTATTGTTAAAACAAAATAGAATACAGAATAGCTATTAATATACATGCTCAACCTAAGCACTTTGACGATTTACAGTTTTACCTTCTCTTTTTATAGCTAATTCTGATATGAACAGAAAAGCCAAGAACAGGGCTATGTGTGGATTACAGTTTTCTCTGCCTTGCCTACGACTGTTCCTTCTTGTTACCTGTTGTCTTATATTAATATTCCATAAAGAGATTCTTGGATGTTCGTCTGTGTGCCACCTCTGCACTGGGAGACAAATTAACTGCCGTAACTTGGGCCTTTCGAGTATTCCCAAGAATTTTCCTGAAAGTACAATTTTTCTTTATCTGACTGGAAATAATATATCATATATAAGTGAAAATGAATTTGCAAGACTTTATTCTCTTGTAGCATTGTATCTGGATAATTCTAGCATTGTCTATGTATACCCAAAAGCCTTTGTTGAATTGAAACATCTGTATTTCCTATACCTAAATGATAACTTTATAAAACGCTTGGATCCTGGAATGTTTGAAGGCCTTTCAAATCTTCGTAATTTATATTTACAGTCTAATCAAGTATCTTTTGTTCCAAGAGGAGTATTTAATGATCTAGTTTCAGTTCGATACTTAAATCTACAAAAGAATCGATTATCAGTCCTTGGGAGTAGTACCTTTGCTGGTATGATTGCTCTTCAAATACTTGATTTATCAAACAATAAAATTTTTAGGATATCAGACACAAGCTTTCAACATCTTGCAAACCTTAGTTGTTTGCATTTAGAAGCTAATAACTTAACAAAAGTACCATCAAATGCTTTTGGAATACTTAGGAGTCTTAAAAGACTTTCTTTGTCACATAACCGGATTGAAGCAATACATCCTTTTGCATTTAAAGGACTTGTCAACCTGGAATATCTCTTCCTGAAAAATGCAAGAATTAGAAATGTTACTAAGAACGGGTTTGGTGGAATTGATAATCTTAAATATTTAATCTTAAGTCATAATAATTTAGAAAACTTAAATTCTGACATGTTTAATGTGTTAAAGAACTTAACATACCTTCAACTTGATAACAACAGAATCATCACCATTGATAATGGTACATTTGCAAACATGGGAGCATCTTTGAAGATCCTTAACTTGTCATTTAATAACCTTACAGATTTACATCCGAGAGTCCTTAAGCCATTGTCTTCATTGGTTCGTCTTCAGGCAAATTTTAATCCTTGGGAATGTAACTGCAAATTATTGGGCCTTCGTGACTGGCTAGCGTCTTCAGCCATTACTCTAAACATCTTTTGTCAGAATCCCCCATCATTGCGTGGTCGAGCATTGCATTATATTAAGTGGACTGATGTCACAAACTGCTCTGTACTTTTGACGAATAGATCCAGAACTTTGGATATAAAATCTCTTTATACTCATCAGAAGACTACTGCATTTATGATGGCTTGGCATAAAGTAACTACAAATGGTAAACATTTGGAAAATACCGACGCGGAGAATGCTACATTTGGGGAACAAATTCATACATCATCTGCCAGTAGAGTTTTTCAAGACAATACCTTTGGTAATCCATTAGAAACAACCTCATTGTTACCTGTGCACATACAGTTTACTTCTTCTATTAACCACAGTGCTCTACCAAGTGATACTGTAGCAGTATCTGGGGAAACATCTTTAATTTGCACACAAGAAGTTGAAAAATTGAATGAGGCTTTTGACATTTTGCTAGCCTTTTTCATCTTAGCTTGTGGTTTGATCATTTTTCTGATCTATAAGATTGTTAAATTTAAGCAGAAACTAAAGACACCAGAAAACTCCGGGGAAAATAGACTTGAATACTATAGCTTTTATCAGTCAGCGAGGTATAATGTAACAGCCTCAATTTCTAACACTTCCCCAAATTCTCTGCAGAGTTCTGGCTTGGAGCAAGCTCAACTTCATAAACAAATAGTTCCAGAAAACGAAGCACAAGTCATAATCTTTGAACATTCTTCTTTATAATGAAACTGGGTATTGGCTATAAGAAAACTTTAATGCCTTGGCTATAAATACAACAGTAACCTCATTACAGATGTACATACTTTATTTGTAAATACATTTAATTATACATGGATTTATAGTTATTAAAACACATGGATTTTAATAATTTGTCAATAGTGTATCATTAAGCAGATATTTTATTTGGCAGACACGGTATTAATTAATAACTAAGAGTTGCCATTTCTGCAAAGCAAATATTATGCTAAACTCTCCAAGAATTGTATTTAATCCTTAAGCAGTCTTCTAGAGGTAGTACTAACTAATTTCTTAAGAAATGAATTCTTTAACTTGTGTCACTTTAAATCTGTATGACTGTTGATGCCATGCTCTTAGCTTCATGCTGTGGTGCTGCTTAGGTACTATGATTATAATTCCATGGACAGTGTTCTTTTTTTCTGTGCAAATTGAAATCAAGAGGAGGCACAATTGTTGTACAGTGCTGTGTAGTAAGTCCTATAGGTAAATGGTTGATAGTACAATGCTATATATAGTAAGTACTCTCTCTACTGGAGATATTACTGTTATAACATATGGAAGCCAGAAATTGTGAGGCGAAAAAGTATTGAAACTTGATCATAAAGTATAAAATAAATTAGTACAGTAAAGAAAACTGAGTAATCAGTAGAGATGACACCATATTTAAGAGCTAGAGAAAAAGAAAGCTGCTTTTCAAAAATGAAAACTATTTCACTATTGCTGAAATGTGAGTAGTGGTCTATTTTGGAAGCTCGCGAGAGTTATCAGATGATGAATGTTGTTGGGAGGTGCTGTTGAGTTGGTTCTAGCACAAAGTGCCTCAGTGTTTAACAGGCCAAAACATTTGTTTTTGAGCCCGTTGTCGTTAGCCACTAAGTCAGCCCATCTCATTGAGGATTTTCTTCTCTGACTCACCCTCTGTTTTACCAAGCTTGATGTCTTTCTCCAGGAACTGGTGCGTCCTGATAACATGCCCAATGAATGTGAGACTAACTCTCCCCATTATTTTGGTTTTAAGAAGCATTCTGGCTGTACTTTTTCCAATAGAGTCTTTTGGCAAGTCTATGATACAGTTAATATTCTTTGCTAACATCACAGTTCATAGGCATTAATTCTTCAATCTTAAAATATTATTTTCCGGTTTTCACGTGAATATGAAACAACTGAAAATGTCATTTGAATCAGCCACACTTTCGTCTTTAAAGTTACAACCTTGCTGTTTAGCACTTTGAAGAGATCCTTAGCAGATTTGACCAGTAGGATTAAATTTCTCATTCTTTGCTCCTTCTGTGAGTGTTGATTATAGATCCAGGTGACAGGAATTCTTGACAGCGTCTTTTCTTTGATTACCATGATGTTGCTTACAGGTCCAATTGTCAGTAATTCCCTCCCCCCACCCCCTTTGTGTTAAGGTTTAATCCACACTGAAGACTGTAGTATTTGATCTTCAGTAAGTGCTTCATATTCTCTTCACTTTCTCTACCTAGCTTGAAATTTTCTCACTTAACCCAGGCACAGTCTGCACAACAGATGAATGTTTTCTAAAGAAATCTGTTCATTTTATTTGTTATGTGCCGTCAAGTTGCATGCAGCTCATAGTGATCCCATGTACAGCAGCCCTAAACCCTGCTCTTTTCCATGCCAATCTTATTGTCTCTGGCACACCTATCTCCATTACCCCAGTCACTGACTCAGTCTACCTCATTGAGGATCTTCCTCTCCTGTGCTGTCCCTTCACCATCTCAAACATGAGGTTCCTCTCCAAGGACTGATCCCACCTTGCAATGTGTCCAAAGTATGTTAGATGAAGCATCAGAATCTTTGCCTCCGAGGAGCAACCTGGCTTCACCCTCTCCAGGACGAACTTGTTTGTTCTCTTAGCAGTCCATGGTATAGTCAACACTCTTCTCCAACACCACAGCTCACAGGCATCAATTCTCCTTCTATCATCCCTAGTCATTGTCCAGCTTTCTGATGCATAGCAAGTGATAGCAAAGACCACAGCCTGTATCAGGTGCACTTTCTTCTCCAGACTGACATTGTTACTCTTCAGTACTTTGGAGAGATCTCTGACAGCAAACTTTCCCAATGCAATTCATTTTATTTTAGAAGAGAATATGTGTTTCATCTCAAAAGACATTTTTAATAGTTTGCTGAATTTTGTTCCTGTCACACTACATCCTCCCCGAGTGGCCACAATTGACTCTTTTTTAATGACTGAAAATGTATATTCATTGAAAAATTTTATAAAATATAAGAGATTAAGGTGCGTTTGATACAGGCCATGGTCTTCACAATCACTTGTTATGCATCAGAGAGTTGGACAATGACCAAGGAGGATAGAAGGAGAATTGATGCCTTTGAGCTGTGGTGCTGGAGAAGAGTATTGAGAATACCATGGACTGCTAGGAGAACAAACAGATTTGTCCTGGAAAGGGTTAAACCAGGTGGCTCCTTGGAGGCAAGGATTCTGAGGCTCCATCTAACATACTTTGAACATGTTGTAAGGAGAGACCGGTCCTTAGAGAGGGACATCATGCTTGGGAGGGTGGAGGGACAGCGCAGGAGGGGAAGGCCCTCTGTGAGGTGGATTGATTCGGTGACTGGGATAATCGGGATGGGAGTGTCAGAGACAGTGCAATTGGCACAGGACAGAGCAGAGTTTAGGGCTGTTGTACATAGGGTCGCTATGAGTTGCAGGCGACTCGACGGCACATAACAACAACACAACAACAGGTTAGTAACCCTTCATGTCCCGATTCCTCACCTAAAGTATTCAATGTTAAAGATATTGAGAGTAGCATAGGTAACTATTCGGAGTAGTAAAAAATTCATTTCACATATGATCTTAAACCAGAATACTCCCCAATTTCAAAGAAGCCATTTTTTCCCCTTGCTTTAATTAATTTTAATGAAAGTTTACAGAGACCTAGGGTTTCCAGTCATTTGTTCTACTTTTCTCCCTGCCCAACCCTCCCATTCCCTTTTCCCCTTGAAAAGTAAAAGAAAAGCTCTTTCATTGTTGTGCAATCCCTCCCTCCAGGTCCACACCACTGTGCAGCAAAGAAGGCATTTTTTAAAAAATGCAATTGAATAGTTTTTCTTTATTAATACATAATTTGATTTAGGCCTGTGGAAAAACTTCAGTTTTCTTAATAGCTGTTTCTATCTGAAGCTAAGGAGCTCTGGTGACTTAGTGGTAAGGAATTGAGCTGCCAATGAAAAGGTACCTGGTTCTAATCCACCAGTTCCTCTGCGGGAGAGATGTGGGTAGTTTACTGCTCATGAAAACCCACTAGAGAGTCAGCTATGGATGGGTTCTGGCCTGACAGTACATGTGAACAACACGTATGAAGCTAGATACCCTACAACCAGATGCTCTACTGAAGAAGGAGCTCCTGTGCCAGTCAGATCCTATTCGACTGCACACAACAACAAAAACCATGGGGAGAAAAGATACCCTAATAGCACAGTGGTTACGCTCCTGGCTATTAACCAAAATGTTGGTTATTCTTCTTTGAAAATGTTAGTTTACATCACGTATTTGATTGATATTTACAACTAATATAACAATGAAACTTCAGATGAAAATTTTTTTAAGTAATGTGTGCATAATAATTTTGTAGTATAATGCTTGTATTTAACTATTTCACATTTTGACTAGTTTTACCTTTAATAAAACCAACTAAATTAAAGCCAAGTAATATGGTGAGTTAACGTAACTAAAGCACTTTGTTATTCTCAATATTATTTTCCTTTCCCTAACATTTACTAAAGATGCTTGATGATACCACTGCAGCATAGACCTACACTAATTTAGGAGAGCCCTGGTGGTGTAGTCCATGGAGTGTTGTGCTGCTAACCCAAAGGCCTGCCTTTGTTGCAATTTCAATCCATCAGCAGGTTCATAGGAAAAAGAAGGGCAGCCTCCTGTGTGACATGCAGCCTTGGACTCCATCTGGAAGATCAGCTAAAAGTCAGTTCTGACTCAGTAGCAATGAGAGAGAGGTCTTAAAATGATTGTTGTTGAAGGCTATTTTTAGATACGAATCTATTTTCCTATTGACTGTTTTCAACAATTGTTAAGGTTCCAGGCCATGCCAAAAAAAAAAAAAAAAAAAGTCAAGACTTTATCCCCATACGAAATGAGAAATAGAGCACACAACTATTAACTTACCATAATATCTAAACAAATAAAATTTTAAATTATATGAGGTTCCATTGTGAAGTTTCAGAAACATCTCTCTCATTTCTGTCATGTCTAGAAACTTACAAGCCCATCATAGCAAATGAGTTGAGAAGTCAAGATGGGTAATTTCTTGTGTGATTTATAGCTTTGCAAGCCTGCCAGAAGGTTAGCTATGAATTGGTTCTGACTCAGTGGCAATTAATTCCTGTTTTGATTCTTATTGCTGTCAAGTCTGAACTGACTCAGAGCTGACCCTCCAATTGGTTTCTGAGACAGCACATCACATGGGTGGAAATTGCCCACATTTATCCCTCAGAGCACCTGGTTACCACCAGAGAGATCTGGGCTTTGGGTTAGCAGATAACTCCTATAGACTGCTGCCAGAGAACTCCTGTCCAGAGCCAGGGACTGTGTATATTTGCACTTGCTTAGTCAGATTTGGAAGTCCTATGGGATAAAGTGGCTGTGTATAACCCAGTGCTTTGTCTTAGGCAATGACTTGCCAGTGGCAGCTGCAACCATGCTGTAATGAAGCTAGTGAGAGCACCCTGGCTTATTGTCATTGCATGGCAGGTCATGTGAAGCCACAGTTTGGGAGCTGTGATAGAAGCTGTGGGAATCAAGTTGTGCCATCCCAAACTCTACATTAATCCCACCTTCTGATGACTTTCCATCAAACCTTTCCTCTCTATTCCATCGTCGTATTTGCTGTTGGAAATTGAGCAAATGAGTATTGTTTTAGTTCATACCTGTAGAAGAAGGCTATAATTGGTAGATTTGGGGACTGAGATTTCTCATGATCTTTTTTAAAAGAGGGATTATACGTGTTTTGATAATTGAAAGGTAAGTAAATGGGTACCAGAGAGGGTGGACATTGTACAAAAGTGAGAAAATGGTAATGGAGAAAGAAGATCGAAATACCTCTTTATTTTCTCCTAACATTTTTGGTTTTTTTTAACTTAGTAGAAGGACCTACTCAATGTGTAACATTTCCTATTTAGTAAATATACTCTTCTGCTCACCTGTATATTTTAAATCTACAGTTGAGACAGATTTTTACTTTTTTTTTTAAAAAAAATAAAATCTTTTATTGTGAATTGAGTGATGGTGTTTATAGAGCAGATAATTTTCTACACAACAATTCATACACATTTTTGTAAAAAAAAAATCACCTATTTTCTTTTTATTGTTGAGACTAAACAAAGCAAAACACATGCCGTACAATAGCGTCTACCATAAAGTGACCATTATGTCCTGTGGATTGCATTCTTCAAGTTGTATGGCCATTTTCACTCTTTTTTGGAGTTGTTCCTCACCCATTACCATATGTTAACTGCTACCCTAAAATTCACCTCACTGTCATCTAGTTGGTTCCCACTTAGAGTGACCCTCCAAACAGCTTCTGAGGCTGTAAATCATAAGGGGAGGAGACAGCCCATTTTGTCCCTTGAAGCAGTTGGTGAATTCAAACTGTCAGAAATGGAGCCAACACCCTATGAATTGTGTCATCAGAGGAGCTCCCTAAAGTTCCTCTCTAATCTTTCAAGTTACTGTTATTTTGATTCCACATAGCAAGCTCTTGAAAGAATGTAATAATTTTCAGTTGATAATGTTGATTATCAACATTAAAATCTAAACTACTTTTTTATTTTAAGACTTACGAGTATGGTTTAAGTCTTAAAGATGATCTCAGGATAAGTGTTCTAGCAGTTTGTCTAACCTTCTTAGATTTAAAAAATCTGGGTTACATGAATTTTAAAATTCTTTTCTGTGGTTCACCCCTTTGAACAGGTTCTTATGTAGAATCAGTGATAAAAATGTTTAGTAATGGTAGCGAGCACCATCACTTCTTTTCTCATGTCAAAGGAGCCATTAGTCACAAGTTCCACATCCACCTTCTCTGTGCTCTCTTCCTTCCCCTGTTGTTCCAGGTATAGAAACCAATTGTTTTTGTGGGATGGCTGCTTACAAATTCTTAGATGGATGATCTAATTTCAAAACATTGAAAACTCTGTAGTGAGCCAGAGTTGCCCTATTTCTAGACTTTTTGTCTCATAAGAAAAGTAGTATACTACTTTCCATGCCATTTTGTTTATTAACTTTTTCTTACAATATCTATTGAGCAAATTTGGATTCTTTTCAATAATTCATACACATAAAGTTTTGTGACAGTGATTAGAGGCTCACGTTGTTACAACACTCATTTCATTTTCCCCTGTCACCATTACTACTCTTTTCCTAAATCTTCCTGTCTTCTGAACTTTGTCCGTAGACAACTATGCTAACTTTTTTATCATAAACGACTGCCTCTTGTTGCCTCCCTAGAGTTGTTCACCTTACATATTGGTCTGTGGCTTTGCTGAATATTGAACTATAAGTTCAGTTCCAGCCCTGAAGGGTAAGCCTAGTCATTTTAATATTTTGAATTTTGTTCCAGATTTTCCTTCCACTCTCTCCAGGACCTCCTTTTTTTTTTTTGGAATTCCATTCATTCATTGTTGCACTTTTTCTCCCCGCCCACCTCCTTTTATGATCACTTTCACAGTATTAACCATTGTCAGTAGCAGTAGCCAGGCATGATCTAGCTTTTCATCTGAGATTGTAGACAGTGAAGTTCACATGATCCATTAGTCCTTGGATGTAATAGTCTTGTATTTAATTTTTTTTCACCACTCTTCTTTGCTCTGGATAGGCAGCCACCAACAGTTAATCTTATTGGTTAAGACTAACCAATAGTTAGTCCAAGAAACGACGTCTTGTAAGCTTTCAAGACTCCAGTCACACTACTCACCAAAGTAGGATATAGAGCATTGTCCTGGTAGACTGTTGTCATCCAAGGCTTTGGTTCTGAATGTACAGATTTTATTCTCTCTTTTTTTGCCCAGGTTTATTTTTAGGGAAAGCCCAATTGGTAAAGAGATTCGAATCAAATTTGAATCACCTGTAACAGTATTTGTTGCATGCAGTATTTTCAGAACATTTATTGATACATAAACCATACACAGAAATGGACTACTCACTAACAGAAAGCTAAGGAAATAGAGCTTTCAAACAAAACATACCCATGGGCATTTCTTTAGCTTGTGAATTATATAAATATCAACTGATTAAACATTGAAATCAAGGGACAAGCAGTTAGGGCATTTTCACCCCAATTGTCTTACCTGCAGTAAAATAGCAGTAGCTATAAAATAACAATAACAGTAAAATATGCCCTATTTGTTTTTATGGGATGTAAAAGTGGAGCAGAAAGTCTGGGGAATCTTTTGCAAATTCTGAAAGCTACTTTAATGCTAGAATTTTGTGACACCTCTTATATGCAGTTCTCTGTGTCCTCTCTAGACCATTTACTCTATTTTCCTACGCATCTAATTGTTTTAAATACATCCCATTCCTGGTCTCAGGCTATAAACATGTACATATGAACAACTCTAGGGAGGCAGCTACTCCTTAGAAGAGTAGACTTTATTTATATGTCTCCACTGAATAGTTTCTTAATTAATTTTTCTTATTTAGATTTTATTTATTTTTGGACGGACTTATAACCTGTAAGTGATTGAGGAGGAGTTTGTAGGAGTTTTCACAATTTTTTTATTATCTCATTGCATAATTAGTCCTCCTCTATTATTTGGCTAGTTCTTGCTACATTATGGAGGAGTACTGATGCTAATTTGGGGACTAAGGTGCATCTGACTCAGGCCGTGGGCTTTCTGATCACTTGTTATGCCTCTGAGAGCTAGACAGTGAATAAGGAAGACAGAAGAATTGGTGCCTTTGAGTAGAAGTGTTGGAGGAGAGTGCTGAACATCCCCTAGACTGCCAAAAGAACAAACAGATGTATTTTGGAGAAAGTACAGCCCGAGGGCTTTTTGGAGGCAGATATGATGAGGCTTCATCATACATATGTGAGACATGTTTCTAGGTGGGCCTTTTCTCTGGAAAAGGATATGATGCTTGGAAAGATGGAGGATCAGGGAGGGAAAGGAAGACCTTCAAGCAGGTAGATCAACAGTGACTGCCACAATGGGCTCTAGTGTGTCAAGAAGTGTGAAGATGGCACAGGATAGGACAGGGTTCAGATCTGTTGTTCATAGGGCCGCTTTAGGTTGTACTAAACTCGATGACACCTAACAACAACTTGACATCAACTTTCTACCACTTTGCGGTTGCTGGTAAGTTCTTGTAGCTGTACACTTTGTATGTGTGAAGACAGAAGAAGTTAAGAGTCGTTCTACTGAAAGCATTAATGAGGTCTGTATATTGCAAATGTGCTGCTGCTGGCCCAGATGAGCCTCATCTCATTGGTCTAACTCTTGAGACATCATATAAAATAGTAGAGGACAGTAAAGCTTAGTAGGAAATAGTTTTCTGAGACTGAACAGTGTGATGACATTATACATACATAGCTTAATTTTTCTTTTCTTTGATTTCTTCCTGCATGCCTTGGGTTTCCAGTATACATACTTAGCTTCAGCCTGTTATTAGTTTGGATCTTTGACTTTGAAAAACATTCTTTTTCCAGGGTACTGCCTTGGAAATTTCTTTTTCTGGCTTTAATACATGTTTTTGAGGTCCTATATCACTAAATTTTTATGTTCTTCGGCAGTTTTCATTTGGCTTTCAAAGGCCCTTATTCTTCTAAGTTAGCTGCTTATAAGCTATGAAAACCTTTTGATGCCTTATATTCCACAATGAAGTGTAGAGTCATTTTATTGCAAATACAGTTAACCAGATGAATTGAAGGAAAAGGATTTCAGGCAGATGAAAAACCCATGGGATGAAAGTTCAGAGCCTGTTGTTAGGTGCCATTGAGAGGAGTATATGAGTCATAACTCATAGCAACCCTCTGAACAACAAATCTGAACCCTAATAGTTTCTCAAACCATCCACTCTTCTGCAGTGATACCAGATTTTATACTTACCTCTTATCTTTATGCTGAGCAAATAAATTGAGAAGCTAGGCTTTGCGCAGAATATTAAATGATCCAGGAAGTATTAAAAGAAGATAGAAGGAATATACTGAGTCATTATATAGAAAGGAATTGGCAGAT
>NW_006399849.1:1433391-1437060 GCF_000299155.1 Elephantulus edwardii | reverse complement strand
TGGGTGTGTCAGAGGCGGTGCGTTTGGCGCAGGACAGAGCAGGGTTTAGGGCTGTTGTGCATAGGGTCGCTATGAGTCGGAAACGACTCGACGGCACATAACAAAAAACAACAACAAGGCCATATGAAGAAGAATCTGACATCAGGATTGGAAGAAGATTATTAACACCCTGTATTATACAGATGACATAGCCTTGCTTACAGAAAGCGAAGAGGACTTGAAACACTTGCTACAGAAGATCAAAGACTAGCTTTTAGCATGGATTACATCTCAATCAGTATCAAGAAAAGAAAGTTTCTCACCACTAGACTAATAGACATCATTATTATAGATAGACAAAAGATTGAAGTTGTCAGCTCTTTCATTCTACTTGGATCCACCGCCAACACAGGTCACAGCAATCAAGAAATCAAAAGTTGTGTTTCATTGAAAAAATATGCTATCCGTGTTCTGTGCAAAGTACTGAAGGTCAGGGATATCACTTTAAGATGAAAGTGCATCTGCTCCAAGGTATGGTATTTTGAGTTGCTTCCTCTCCATCTGGAAGTTGTGTGGTAAGTAAAGATTATAGAAGAATAATAATTATCTTTGGCTTACAGTAATGGAAAAGAGTGCTGAATGTCCTGTGGACTGCCAGAAGAACAAGTCTGTTTTGGGGGAAGTATAACCACACTGTTTCTTAAAAGCTAGATGGTGGAACATCTCACATACTTCAAGCATGTTGCCAGGAGAGACCAGTACTTGCAAGAAGATAACCAGCACTTTGAACAAGTCACTGATAGCAGATTTTCTCAGTGAAACACATCTTTTGATTTCTTGATTGCTGTAAGCATGGGTGTTGCTGTAACCAAAGGTGGAGGGTCAGAGAAATACAGGAAGATCCTTGACAGGGTGGATTGATACAGTGACTGTAACAGTGGACTGTGACTTATTAGTTGTGGTGAGGACGGCACAGGTTAGGGCAAGGTTCAGATTTGTTGTTCATTGGGTATTTGAGTTGTAGTCGACTCAAATGCACCGAACAATAACTGCAGTAAGTAAACTATGAATTGGGTGTGTGGATTTTTAAGTGTAATGGAGAAAGACATGGTCAAAAATTAGTCTGGTCTGTTTGGGGAGAACGGATTAGTGAAAACCAGGAGTGGAAATTTTCCCATTTAGGAAGTTAGTCAGTAGGTCAGGTTAGAGACTATGCGGTAAGCCTGATTTATAGCAGAGTACAGTAGTATGAATATGGAAAAGGTAGAAATAAAAAAAAGGTACAGAGTTGACAGTGTCAGGATTTGATAATCAAATGTGTCCCAGAGATGAGAATGAAAAGAAAAGCCAATACAGAATCTCAAGTTTTTGTCCTTTGTCACTGGTGACATGGAGATACTCTTTGGTTACCCAGAAAGGGAAAATGATAAAAGGGCATTGATATCGATGGTTTCGATGGTTTTGTCCTAGTTTAAGGGTTTGTGGTTTGTTTTGTTTTTATTATTGAAGGGGACACGTTTAAGCATCTGGTGTTAAAGACCATCAATTTGAAGTGCATGTGGGACTTCCCAGACAAGGTGAGAAGGATACAGGTGTAGTTAGTATTCTGGGGCTTAGATAAAAGTCATTGTTTGTGTCGTCAGTGTTTATGAGGAATTTGGCAGTGAGTTTTCGTAAAACAGGAGTGTTGTTATCTAGTGCTGCTGTAAGAGAGATCCCACTAGATGCCTTTCACAACCAGTAATGTATTCTGTTACAATTTAGGAGACTAGAAGTTCAAATTCAGTGTGCTGGCTCTAGTGAAGACTTTCTTTGGTGATTCTAGAGGAAGGTGTGATTTGACATCTCTTAGCCCAGTGTTCCTTGGTGACCTCCATATGCCTTGGTTTTCCATTATGTCAAGGAGTTTCCAGATACTAACCTGGGACCAAATGATGTGCCCTGCTCTTATTTCTTCTGTGTATAAGACAGAAGGATTTGGAGGCCAGACCTCAGGGAAATGCCCATTTCATCAGATTATGGCTGTGACTTAATTAAAGATGTTGAATCTTTGCTCCTCTTATACTTAACCTGATCACGTGTATAAGCATACTATGGGGTTTCTTTACATAATTCTTTCTAGTCTGTATGTTGAATGATCTGTATGTGGAACAGATCATTTGAGAGGCTGGACTCTATTCAAGAAGAAGAATGTGACATCAGGATTGGAGGAAGACTCATCAATAATTTGCATTATGCAGATGAAACAGCCTTGCTTGCTGAAACGTAGGACCTGAAACGTTTGCTGCAGAAGTTCAAGGACTATAGTTTTCAATATTGATTGAAACTCAACAGCAGGAACACAAAGGTTCTCCACTGGGCCAGTTGGCACCACCATGATAGGTGGTGTAGGGATTGAGGTTGTTAATAAATTAATTTGCTCAGCCCCACGCACCAGCAGTCATGAAACCAAAAAGATTAATTGCATAAGGGAAATTTGTCATCAGGGACCTCTCCAAAGTGCTAAAGAGCAATGATGCTCCTGTTTCAGGCCAGATTGTCGTAATTACTTGCTGTGTGTCAGAGAACTGGGCAAAGACTACGGATGACAGAGTTGTGAGTTGTGCTGCTAGAGAAGAGTCTTAAACATACTATGGGCTGCCAAGAGAACAAACAGATTTGTTTTGGAGGGAGTGAAACCAGGATGCTCCTTGGAGGCAAGAATTTTGAAGCTTCTGAGATATTGTGGGCACATTGTCAGGAGGGATCAGTGTTTGGAGAAGAAAATCATGCGAGGAATGGTGGAGGGACAGTGCAGGAGAGGGAGACCCTGAATGAGTTGGATTGATATACTAACTGTGGTAATGGGGACAGCTGTGTTGGAGTCATTGAGACTGGCTCAGGATAGGGTGTTGGGTTCAGAGGTTAGGGTCGCTATGAGTCGCAGGTGACTAGATAACACATAACAACAAATGTGTGGGAAAAGATTTAAAAAATGAAATATGCAAAGATGTGGATTTAGAAAACAAAAGTGAAAGAACACACTCAACATTTGTCCAGCTGAAAGAAATGAAGAAGAAAAAAAAATTAAATGTTAAGTTGTTATCCTGAGAGAATTCTGTGGGCAAAATATTGAATGACAGAAAGTATCAAAAGAAGATTGAAGAGATACTAGAAGCACTCTGCCAAAAAAATGTAGTTGTGGCAGAACCATTTTAGGAAGTAATATCTATCCAAGAACCAGTGGTACTAAAGGAAGAAGTTGAAGGTGAACTAAGTTCACTGGCAAAAACAAATAAGACATACTTAAAATAGATGGTATATCAATTGTTACTTTTCAGCAAACAGATGCAACCCTGGACTTGCTAACTATTATTATGCTTGGACAGAGAAGGAGAGGAAGACCATCCACATGAAGGAATGATGCAGAGATTTCAACAATAGGTTTGAGAACAGATACTAAACCTTGTAGATAAAATAGGATAATGTTTACTTCACTGTCAAGATGATGAAGATACTAATTGTGAGAATGGAACAGGATTGGGCTGGGTTTAGCTCTCTTATGCATAAAATTGCTATGAGTTGAAATTGACAGCACCTAAGAACAGCATTAACATTTTAGAGGCAAGGGTTTACAACATGTAGGAGAATTAAATTATACTACATACAAATCAATGTCAAGAAGACAAAAATTCTCACCACTGGACCAAT